>NC_137922.1:41249918-41549918 GCF_963457725.1 Sprattus sprattus | reverse complement strand
GATTAGCCAAATCCCTCCGTGGATAAGATGCATTCTATCATTCCGCCCCTTTCCTCCGGAGCACCACATGCATGTCGATGGAACCGGGAAAATGAATTCAGTCCCAAAAGGCAGATGACACTGCATAACAGGGGATGTGAGCGAGCTCTTGGGTTCAAGGCCCAATACCTGGTCTGAGGATTTCCTTTGTTGTATTTATAGCGCTTGTTCATTTTGCAGTGTCTGGCAGGGGAGAAAGATTGATCCTGATTAGATATTCACAAACTTTGTGCTTGCTCAAGTAAAAAAAATAAATAATTTGTATTATCTCTGAGCCGTGAGACTGAATCTCTGGGTTGTCTTGTTAGTGTCACATAGTGCAGCAGGCGAAATTTCACAGCTTAATCGTTTGCCTCTAACCTCACAAAACTGTTGTCTTTTTTCACAATTTTCAGCTTTTTTTAATATTATTGCTAAAATGCCTTTTTCTCCTTTTCAGACTGAGATGGCATTCTCATTTTTGCAATCGTGTTTATGTGCACTCTGTTAAATGACAGCTCCCCTAGGCTGGGATTTAATGAGAGAATTTGGCGCCAACATTTCCTGATTAAGTTGCAGCCTAAACGTCTAAACCAGGCCAGAGTGTGTCAGCAGCACTAATGGGCCCATGTTCCTTTCTCTTGTTCAATGCGTTCCTTCCTCTCAAGCCTAGTTGCATGGTATGGTACAATATTCCCTGGTGACGTTTGCATTTGCATGAGGAAATGCATGATACATATCTGACGGTGACACAGAAGTGTATGTGCTATGAGGTAGGAAAATGGGGTAATAAAAATGGATGTTGGAGAGCAGAACATTCTTTTACATTCAAAACACTGAGGCACTGATTTAGTTAAGGAATCTGTGTGCAAACTGAATATCAACAGCAAAACAACATGTCCGATCTAATGCTCCAGTAGAGCTCCTAAACAGACGTGTTACTTTTCTCATTTGACAGGCACAATTCTCCACAAAACCTTGTTAAAAGTTTAGCTCAGACAATTCTGTCTAGTCAACTTTGCAAGTGGTTTTGTGCACACATCCCTTTAGTAAATCGCTACCTGTAAGCAGTGATCTTGGGGAGCTGTGGCTTGCTTTCTGTGAGGATGTTGAGGTGGTGCTGAGGCTGAGAGGCTGAGGCTGACTGGAAACCCAGTCACGTCCACAGGAGTGTATCTGGCCACTTACTGGAGGGTGCCGCCTGGAATGCTAAGTTGGCAGCTGTCCGCTGAGGTGTCTTCTCCTGATGATGCAGTAACTGGTTTCCTGTCCACACACAGGTTTCCTCTCCACCTCAGTCCGGGGACATCGGGACATCATTACATCACATCATTTAAATTCCTACACAAGACAGGAAGAGAATATCCTCATATACACATACAAGCATGATGATAGTGTTATTGGGCATTTTGCTGACGTGTCCCCTTTTTGAAAGAGTTAAGTTCATCACCAACTATTTTTTGTTTCAGTCAATTTCATGGCCTGTGCTACTCGGATTCCCTTTCTTTTCGGAATGAAAGCGAAAGCCAAACAGGTACATAATAGAGAAGTACTTCTTTATTCACGTGATCGTTCAAATAGGCCTATTAGCATCAGCGGACCTCATATGATCATGTGTGAGTCCACCCTGAACTAAAATGCAGTCTCATGCTTCAGGACATCAGCTGTCAAATTAATATGGAGTGACCACCATGGTCTTTGGAGCGGCCTTGTGGGTATTGTTGCTGTGAGCTGGGGGTGTGCTGCTGACTGGCATGACTGGCCTCAGCTCTGCTAGAGTGTCCTCACATGTCCATCACACACAGTGATCAGGCACAGTGAGAACCATGACCATGGAAGTAAAAAGACTGACGATAATACCGTTTCGAAAACTGTCTGGCAGAAGTGATCCAGATATCATTTCTGTGAGCCGTATATTAAGCTCTGTCTCTTACATAAGATCATAATCTTACATTATGGTAATGCAAAGTCAAGAGTTACAGGGCAGGAGGAGAAGGAGTCTCATTTTTGACGTTGATGTATCCTGTCATGGTTCAGGTTGTGTGACAGACAAGGCATCCCTTGGAGATTGGTATTAAAGTTGGTCAACCCTTGGTGTGATAACAGTCATAGAACAACAGCAGATCCCAGCAGTGACCAATCTCTCTACCATGAAGGATCCTTTGCACCACCTGTGATTATTGATTGTTTCTTCTGAAGTCTGATCTCGGTAAAAGACCCTTTCTTATTGAATTTTTGAGTTCATCTTTTTCATCCTTGTAGTTATTCAGTGTCTTGTCTTCACACAAGAATGGATGTGCATGGAATCAGAAAGCTGTGATTTATAGTTTCCCGTTTGTTTTGTGATTCAGGTTGTGCCATTAAACGATGTTCCCGGTTAAACAACTTTGCTACGCCTGTCATTAAAGCCTTGTGTTGTTTCAGAAAATGTCACTATTATACGATAATGAGCGCAGCCATGTTTGATGTGTTCCTTAACTACAGTGGGCTTCCTTCACCGGCACAAAAGGTTCTTGAAAGGAGGCGGGGAATCGGCCCACTTCTGATCTTCTAAATGCGGCTAATTGGGAGAAGAGCAGGTCGTCCACACAGTCCAATTATTTTGAAGTGCACCTGGATGATCGCCGATGCTCAAAACGAGAGCAAGACAAAGCCAAGCGTATCTGCTCTGTCACTAGCAATAGCGATTCTAATGCTAAAAGTGATTGCACCTTTAGCAGCCCCGTTTTTATAGCAGGGCTGCTGGTATTAGGTGATTGCGGGCTGCTCTCTCCTTAATGCATCTGCTGGGTGTTTAATGAGGAGGCCTATTTCTTCCTGTTTCTGGGGACAAGCCAAGCTCAAGCACATAATTCAAGGGCGATAAAAAAAAACTGATTGTAGTCATTTCGGTAGAAATGCACCTTTGTAATTAAAAGAGAAAGGGAAGAGGCTCGTATCAAGTGGTATGCTTTATGGCAACTTGTGTTAGACTTTTGAGCATTTTTTCTCTGCTGCCAACATTTGTGCTGGTTACTTCAAAAGAAAAAAGCTTTAGATTGCTGCTGACAAAAGTGATTCCTAAGGTATGGAGAAAGATGTGCTGTAGCAGGAAAGCCAAGCACAAACAGATGGCCCTGAAAAGACATTTCCACAGCAAAACACAGCTTGGCTTGCTCTCCATAAGTTCGGGGTTGATCCTGACAGTGTTTTTTAGCGACAGTATGCTAAATAATGGACATATCAAATTGTGGGTGCAATTATTAGCCTGCCGAGGCTGCCAAACTCCACCATCTGTTTTCGTTGGACACTGTGCTGAAATGTGGTGTCACTCTTTACCATCTTAGCACAGCCAGATAAAGAGCGCTTCTCTCTTTCGCGGAGCCTGCCAGGGCAAAGACATGACACGTGACATGCAGAGAAAAACAACTCTGTTTTGGGGGTGACTCGTGGGAAACGGGTGCCAAGAGAGAGAACTAAATGCTGGCATTTTGGGGGCCTCCAGTGCAACCATTGCAAGACAGTTAATCCCAATGCGATAGCGAATGAGAAAATCAAAATGGAATGTCAAGGCAGGTCAGTCCAAGGATTACTTTACAGAATGGAAACAGACGGCACGTCAGACCCACAAGTCACTGTTGCTGTATATCAGATACAGGTGAGATTACCCTACATGGGGAATTAGGATTAGGACCAATGTCCTGTTGTCTCAACAAATCTGAACTTCGTATGTCTGAAGGCTTATCTTAATTTATAAGGTGGATTGCTGCAGTGTTTACTTCCTAACGTTGTCTCAGAAACAAATAGCTTGAAACCGAAGTAGTATGTATTGTCAGCAGAACAGGTTTTGCATATACGCTAAGAACAGTGCATTACACTACTGCTATACATAGTGAAATCATCACCATACTACGTTACTGCATGAGAGGTTATGTGTGTGTGTGGGGGGGGGATAGAATATGGAGCTTTTAAGTCCATTATTCCATCATTTTGAACTTCAACTCAATAGTTAAGTTGAAATGACATTTAGGAAAGTTTGTCACAACACTCCAGAAACATAAACACATAAAGCATAAAACCATGAAACAGAAGAGAAGCCAAACTGATTGTAGTGCTGCCTTACATATTTTGTAGAACACATGAAGCTTGAAAGCCATGCTGATAGTTTGATTTGATGCTGAGTAACAGCCATGATTAAAGAGCCACAATGCAGTCACCCATAATATTGAACAGGCCCTAATCAATAATCATCATTAGTGACAGGGGCTTTTTATCTAATTAAGGTTATAAGAAAATCAAATTAAAATGGCCACCTTAAGAGCAAGCCCCATGATAGAAGTAACAAAGGATAAAAAAAAATCATCACCTCTAAATCATCACTCATTTCTCAAGACACCGACTGCTCTCAACCATAAACCTATTTCAGCCATGGCCACCATCATACGAATGTATAAATGAGGGTAGATATTATGCAGGAAACAGCCAACGGGACTATTTGACATTATTACATTATAACAGATGTGGATATCAACATTGCTGCAGTTTTTTTTATTAACTCTGTTGTTCATCTGAAAGCACATTCAAACTAAACATAAAAAAGCAGCTAATTATCCTTCGGGCATTGTGTACCGTGTACTTTTTTTCCCCCTAGCATTGTATATTATTGTCCATTTGAAAGTCTGTATAAAATCTATAATGGCACTATCAAAATGGAAGTCTAGTAACTTATGAGCATTATCCAATGTCTGCAATGAATTGTATGTGGTGCCTCAGTTTACCAATTACTTTCCATGCCTGTGATGTTCACTGTGTGTTTAACTGCGCAGAAGAGTTTGTAGTGCCCTCATGCCTTACATGTTTCATGAGCCTGCAGCCGTAACACTTATGAATAGTGAATGTGTCTTCTGTTTTGAATAAGTCAGTGCACCATTTAGTTTGTAGAGAGTACAATGCTGAGGATCACCCAATGTTTTGAAATAGACCCCATTTTTTGTGTATACAATGGATGATATAAAATAGAGTATGCTCACTTAGACTCTTCCCAATCCCAGTGTTAGTATGCTCAAAATGGACATCTAAAATGCCCCGCATCGGCATTTTGAAACACAGAGCAGTAAACGAGAGGAGTGTCAGTAATTAACAGCAATCTTCACAAAGTTTGCTAAATGACACATCAAGTGGTCTTCTAAAAAAAAATAACAACCAGCGCAGCCCATTCACTACTAGGCCTTAAACACAGAGCCACGGGCACATCCACAATGCCTCCTGCAGGGTGTAATTGCCAGGGACCGCACAGCCCATTGTGAGAGATGTGCTGAACATGGCCGTGCAGCAGCGTGGCTCTTTGACAGGGAAGTGCAGTACACGCTCACGGGGAGCTGTGCAGACACTGATGCCCACACGCTCCCCACTGACACATCAGTTTACCCAGCAGGCCATACAGAGGAGGGTGGGGAGGTGTGTCTGTGGGGGTGGGGGGGGATGTAGTGTCAGGATGGCACTTTCAAAGTGTGCCACCCCCCAGAATCATTCCGATAGTTGCCCATCACTCATCACCAGGCACTACTCATGACTACTAGTCACTTGTTTTCTCTCTTCATTCACTGTATTTGGACCTTTAGGGAATATGTGCGTTTACTTTTATGTTTTAACAATGGCTACTGCAAAACAGTGTGTGAATAACATAGTGTGGATTCTTTGCATTTAACATGGGATGCTCTTAAAAATGAACTGCATTACACGAATGTGAAATTCATCTGTTTTCTGACACGGATAATGCGTGTGAGAAGAGAAATGATGTAGGCTTTAGGCTGAAAGAGTCCCATAAGCAAAGCCATAACCCCTCCACGCCCCACATTTACCCACAGTGCATCATACCATCGCGCTGAAAGTTTTGGCTCCTTATCTGAGACGCTGAACTCGCCGAGGCAGATGGGGCTCTGAGAAACACGCTTAATTCCAGTCAGCACACTGCAGCCCAGGAGATTTAGGTGAAATTCAGCGCACGCATGATTTGGTCCTTTAATTTAGCCCTCCTGACTGAAGGTAGACTGCTCCACGGCTCAGTGGCTTTTCTCTTCATTAGCGGAGCTGCTTGTCCAACTGCAGACATTTTCTCCCATCACTTTCACCAGACATGACTAA
This sequence comes from Sprattus sprattus, assembly GCF_963457725.1. Classification (NCBI taxonomy): domain Eukaryota; kingdom Metazoa; phylum Chordata; class Actinopteri; order Clupeiformes; family Clupeidae; genus Sprattus; species Sprattus sprattus. The sequence goes on along the minus strand of NC_137922.1, from coordinate 41,543,777 downwards.
AAGGGATAAAAACAGAAACCACAAACCTTGATGAAAACCATTCTGAAATAATATATTAATTATATTAATATCCAATATCGCGTTATCGCCAATATCGTCGTATCTTAACTCGATCTATATATCAATCGATGTATCTATATGTGAAATTTACGGCATTTTTAGGCTGCCATAGTTAGTTGCTAAGTTGTTAATGGTTTCTAATAGTCTGTGAGAATGTAAGAAAACAATCTGCGACTATTCATAACAACATTAAGTGTTTATTAGACATATGGTTCATTTCAGACATATGGTTCGTTTTAATTTACTGCAGCCCCTTGCGGGTAAATGTTTTACATCCTAAGCCTAACGAATATATGTCTTCCTCCTTTGCTAAAACAGTATATGCTTGATTATGCAGTCAGATACATGCAGCACACACACATGGAAGCCAAATCCTGACAGTGTGACATTCTGCCATTTGCAATCCCAGCTGTAATGAATTTATGCAGAGTTATCATGGCATCCTCTTTATTATTGAAGCCAGTGGAATAAAACATATTGTAGCTATTCTCTTTCATGTCCCTATCTGTCAACATTTCTGCCAGCCACCTTAGTGAATGATACATCAGAATAGATAGAACTGAATCCACATAAGGGTTTTTTTATCTGGTGATGTCAGCGTTGGTATACAGTATCTCCAAGGAGCTTAAGAGTGACATGAAGGGGTCCCAGAGGACTAGACATATAGAAAATGTATAGTTTGAGGCATAGGGATAGTATATCAACTACATCCCACCTCTCTCCTCGCTTGACTGTCTCTGTTGGTAGAGTAAGATGCATTATTGATCTCTATAAGATGGATTCTATTGATTCTACTGATTCTTATTCACAGATGGATGGATTTTTTGCATTATATAATGTGGCAGCAAACAGTATGCTAATCTACCTCGAACATAAGATTTCAATGAAACCTTCTCTGAAAAGCATGCTTTGTTAACGTATCAGGTTTTCATATGCTGTATCCATCCAGTTCATGATTATTTCATAACATGTTCATACATCAGAGCTCAGCTGGGGATTTCAGTCTCTTCTCTGACCTAAAGCATATCTGAATACTTTGCTGTGGGACACAACCAAGGCCAAATTCAAGAGGATATATATATATATATAAAAAACAAAAGAACATTGACAAACTGTGACTAGCATGATCAAACTTCTGACCCATGTCTTCAGAGCGTGCTAGTGCACTGAACAAAGAATAAATGTCATCACATAAAGGTCAGAAGCATGGGAAATTGGAATTATTATTTTTTTCACCCATAAATGTGTCTCTCGCAAATGAATAATATCCCACGCTTGTAAAACCCCTTGAATGAAATCACAAGAAGGTTATCAATGCGAGCGAATAGGAAATAATGAGAAACCCACTTCATTGAATCTACCCAGATCTGTCTGTTGACCTCTCCTGTTCTAACGCTACATGAACATTTTAAATAAATAAATCTCAGCAGCAAGTTAAGCAATTTCTCATTATTTGGAGTTCACGATGGAGAGGAGTGTTATGGCCCAAAATCTTCAACTCCATCTCCTTCCTCCCACCTCCCACCTCCAACCAGGAGACTCCCTAATGGCCTGGATCTGCACCTCAAAAATAATTACAACTTTACTGACCAAATCAGTTATAAATGAGAAGAGAGTCGTAAAAAGGAAAAGAACAGAGTCTCTGAGAAAAATAAGTACGTCACAAAGCCAAATAGAGAGACTGGGACAGCAATGGCCACCGAAGGTCAATCTTACATCATTTTGCACCCCTTTTAGAGAATACTCAGACTTAACTTTTAGGGAAGGGGGAAAAAAAGAGCTTACATGGCTCTGTTTAAGAATCCCTCATACATTTTTGATGAGGCTCAGAGGATGTGGTGTACTCTATCGTTTGGGAGACTATTGTAGACTAAGGCTTTGAGGAACTGGTAATCATTGGAAGCATGTCCTTTGATTTAGTTTTATCGGCTGGGAGATATAGGCGTAATTAATATGAGTCACATCTGAAGACTGTATTTCCGTTCCTTTTTTTGCACCATAGTGAAGCGTGTGAATGCTTATGAAAAACATCTATTTGCATTTTATATTCACACAATGAAGATTACTCATCCTATTTGTAAAGAACACAATATCCACTCTTGAATATGACAAATGCAGAATGGAGACAACCAGTACATCATTTTTACAGTTCTTTTTGGGGACAAAAAATGCTTTCATTCAAACCTCAAGCCCAAAGTATAGGTCTTTTCCACAATGAAGATTATTCACAAGGCAAAGTGGTTAATCTGGACACTCGCCAGAATGATTCGTCTGGCAGACTGACTTCTTTCGTTTCACAAAGTCAATAATCAATGAGTGTCCAGGCTGATTTCCACTGCAATGAAGCTCATTAATTAACGCACTCAGAACCGATTTCAAATGTCCCTGTAATCAATGCGGCAAAAAACTCAGATCTTCAAAAACTATCCATCTGGCCCCCGCAAGGAGGATTGCATCTGTCATCATCATCACCATGCTGACTCATTCACAAACGCAGAATTTGTTATCAAAAGAAAAAACTCGGCCCTACTTTCTACCTGTTCTTAGGCACTAGGTACGTGTACAAAATTTCCAAGTACATTCTGACTGTACATTTAGATACCAGATAGATACTTGGGGTAAGCGTTAGATTCAAGTTGGGGTTAGTAACATGGACAAGACATGTAAGACATGGTAATGAGGACACTTAAGACCACATACTACAACGTGTATTTTGAGTAACTACTATGTGTCAATAGTGTTCGTCCCTCTTTAAGACCCTAACTTTGCCATTCCTCATCACAGCTTCTTATGACTTCTATTGGTTGATTCATCTTTGAAAACAAGGTGGTGGGGATAGATGAGGATCACGTTAGTGATATGTTATTAGACAGACAGTAAAGCTGTGGCCAACCCAAACCCATATTATATATGGTGGCATATAGGCATATAGCATATGGCATATAGGCATCATATGTGCAGCACTGTCACACCTTTTCCAGTTTCAAAAACTTGAGAGCTCAGGGCAATTACTTGTGTGGTAAATCCTTTTTTATGCAGTGAAAATGGGCAGAAATTGGGTCACAGGGAAATATGAATGAAATGGATTGATGAAGGCTACTTCCGTTGCTAGGCATTAACCCCTCACATCACAATACAAGAGACATCTCCAGGAAAATGGAGCTGGGAAATGAATGCAGAGAAAAATGTTGCCTTTTCCACATTTTACACACAGGTCGTGGAATACATTTTAAAGCAATAGCTGCATTTCAAGTATTGTATTTGAAGTCAAATAACATAAACAGGTACATGCGTAAACAAATCAACTCACTGGTAATGGTCACAGTGCTAGGCCGAGCATTCTTTATGTCCTTCAGCTCAGACTGTCATTAAGGCTAGTTAGTTCTTTGGCTTAATTCAAGTTCATGACTTACACTGATCTCACCTGTCCAACTGTAAGAGAACCTATTTCAGTTTTTTGGCACACCTGTGGTATGTAACATCACACCACACAATGAATCATTGTAGAGTTAAGCACTAATGTCCAGCTTACAGTTTCAATCCAAACCGCAAGAGGCTGCTGTGGAAGTAATAGAATTTATTTAAGGCACACAATCAAACATGAACAAACAGAAATACAGAGGGAGAGAGAGAGAGAGAAAGAAAGAGAAATGGAACATAGAGAGAGGGGAGATGCAGAGAGAGAATGTGGTAGGGGGATAAAGAGTGGGTGATAGAGGGAGTGCAAAGAGAGGGAGAGAGAGAGAGAGAGATTCTTTCTGGTGTGGTGAAGCTATAGAATTCCATCAAGCTGTTGGTCTCACTAGTGAAAAGAGGCTGTATTGGGGAGCGGCTGGAAACACTAGAAAGAAAAAAAGGGAACAAATGAAAATAGATTACAGGGATTCAGCCATTTATCAAGCCCAAGCAGACTGATATCTACTAAAAGATAGCACAGTGATTCAAAGAGGAGGACCTAGTAAGTCCCAGTCCAATCTCTGCCTGCCGGCTGTATGGCGCATCTGTAGTTGCGTCAGTGTTGAATTTAATTACGAGGAAAAAAAGAGGATTACTCATGAAGCGCACTGTAAAGCCTTAAAAGTGCCCTTGCACTCTGGTCTCCTGGTCCTGCGACCGAGAATCTTGCTGGCGCATAAGTGCAGTTACTGTCCTTGGGCGCAGGTTAATATCACAGTCGGCTTCCAGAAACTTTCTCAAAGCTGTGAACATATCCCCTTTCACTCATCAAATATCACACAAGACCAGCTTTCCCCAGAACCAATAAAAAAAACACAGAGCTTCCGAAATAATGGCAAGATATCAGAGCCTGCTGGTAATGAAAACCTTTACGTTGCAGTGGAATCATCTACCACAAAGGACATGGCCAGTTTTATGGTGGAACAAATATGACGTGACACAGAGCTGGGAGAGAGAGGAGGCCAGCTTCAGAGACCCAAGGTGTGACGCAATCGGGGGATGTGGAGCCCCAATGACAGGGGGGCTGAAGGAGAGTTGGAGAGCATGCAAGAAGAGGCTGACCTGAGAGTGCGCATGGGCTGAGAAGTGGTGGAATGGATTGGCTCTCTGTAATTAGATACCACCCCCCTGCCACCCCCATCCAAAACGGGAACCTTTGGTTAGACAAGGCCGATAACAAATGCAACTTAGAGTGAGGTTGCCTGGATAGGTGCATGAATTCAATCTCTAGAGGGGTTTTAGCAGAGAAATGAGAATCTGTTTGTGGATATAAACGCCTCTAACGACCATTTTGGTCACAGCAAGAAACTGAAATAACTGCAGTAAGGTCAGAGTCTGGTCAGATTTTTGACATTTAGAATTTGACATTCCTTGTCAAGAGAAGTTAACATTCTAAGTCCTGCAGCAGTTGTTTGCTGTCCCATTTTAGTGTCATATCAGTGACCATTTACCACTTGTTTTTGTTCAGATTTGGTAAATGCATACACTGTAGCATATGCAGTTGATTCAGTGAGGGGCTAGCCCATGTGGTAATAGTGACGTCAGTATTAATGTTAGCTGCAATTGAGAGCTCTCAGAGCTTCATTTTCATGTCCTGGCTGGAATAATCAGTGCCAAAACAAAAATGGAAAGCAACATAGCTGAATGTTGGCAAATTACGCAATACGATCTCTTATGATGTCTGAAAATGAGGTAAAGTCAGAACAATGAAACTGCATTAGTGGACTGCTGTCACATTCGTTTGATGCTTGGAGAAAAACTAACTTAAAATGGGGACATCATCTGAATATTTAGCAGAGTAGCAGAGAGGTCATATAGGTTAAGTCAGAGTTTTTTTTTTCTGTTTGCCGATTTTCTGTCAACGATTCCTGGGACACTAAAACACCGGGGTGCACGAAATTTGCTGGGCATGTAGCCCCACTAGATTAGCGTGGAACCATTGATTTTCCGTTGCACCCCCGTCGGACTGGACCCCTTTTAAAGAGGGTGAGGCGATTCCGTTTTCTGTGAATAAGTCGAAAACCGTAGGGCTTAGGAGGACCACATTTTTTTTATATGTTGGTCTTAAGAGGCCACGTCAACCATTCCACTACCACTTATTTCATGTATAGCGCCACCTAGTTACAAATGAAAAAGCAAAAATGGAGTGTTGTAAAAAATGTTAATTGTAAGTTGACAAGGTCAGAACTGCACGAAATCGGTGTCGAGGTGTGGGATCATTATGACATCTTCTGACTGCACGTTAAGTTTCTTGGAATTCCGTTCACGGGGGGGGGGGGGGGGGGCATGCAATACATTGATTTATATGGTTGTACACCAACTGGCCTGTAGGTGGCGCGACACAGTTTTCTTCGAATATCCCAAGAACCAGTGGCGCCTGCAGCCGTACGGCTGTACGCACTGTGCGTACCTTCTGCTACGTGAGAAGAAGAAAAAGAGAGAGAGTCTGAAATCATGCGCTGAGCCTGGCCAGTGCACAAGGCACAAACAAACGAATAGTGATTAAAGCACAAACAAACGCTTACAAAAGGTATCTGCCACACGCTGTTCCCAGCACGACACATGCATTGCCACTGTAATCAAATATTATGAATGCCTATTACGATAGGGAAACTGCAGACAGAGGGGCGCGCAAAATATTGCGGTTCTACGAACTCCCTGTCCAAATGAATGGAGTCATTTGACTTTATGATCAGCATATTCAGGGTTTGCTTCAGTATCTTACGCCCCTCGTCCTTATCCGACAATGTATGGCAGGAAATAAAATCGGAGTACGGACAACTAATGGCCGTTGAGGACGCAGATACAGAGTTACAGCCAAATCGCAGTGAGCTTTGTCAAGCCCTGGAAAGTTCGGCAAATTTCTACCCAAACATTCATTGCGTCTTGTTGACAATGCCCGTTTAAACAACGTCTGCTGAGCGGTCATTCAGTACAATCTTAAGACATATCTACGAAGTACGATGACTGACAAAAGACTGACCGGACTTGCTCTCATGAATATGCACACAGATTTGGAAATCGACAGTGAAAAAGAACTAAAACAATATGCAGAAGGAGAATGAACTTAAATTATAAGGGCAATGCGTTTTGGCTGTAACCCATTATCTGCGCGCGAGTGTTCTGCAGGCGCCCCTGCCGAGAATCGTAGGGCCTTGGAGGGCCAAATTGTTCTTGTATGTTTGTGTTAAGGGGCCATGTCAACCCATACCATAACCAGTCATTACATGTATAGCGCCACCTAGTTAAAAACTAAAAAGCAAAAATGAGGTGTTTTAATTGCATATATGTCAAAGTGCTCGAAAAATTACCAAATTTGCCAGGGACATCAAGTCTGTAACCGTCCATCTTAGGTAGAGTTTTTGTCCATGGATGGAGCAAAATGGCTCTGTGACGCCATGGTGGCAGGTCCTCAGGAAGTCAGCCATTTTGAGTGGAAGATGCGTTTTGACGGCGTTTGCACACCTCGCATCTGATTGAACTCCTCCAACAGATTTAATGGTAACGCCTTGAAATGTGGTCAGGCTACTCTTCAGCCATGGGCGACTAAAAGTTATATTGGATTTTCTCATTAGTCGGAAGGTGTGGGCGTGGCAGACCCTCAAACTTTGCCAACTTGTTAGTGCTTGCCACAAAACACAAAGTCTCTTATAACTCAATCGCATATATGTCAAAGTGCTCGAAAAATTACCAAATTTGCCAGGGACATCAAGCCTGTAACCGTCCATCTTTGGTAGAGTTTTTGTCCATGGATGGAGCAAAATGGCTCTTTAGCGCCCCCTAGAACATTGCAAAAAACCCTGTGCATTGGGGTTATTTTGGCGTAGCTTGACGGAATTCGGTACATGTCTTCATCATGCTTGGACACACCAAAAAGTCTCTTGACGCCATGGTGGCAGGTCCACAGGAAGTCGGCCATTTTGAGTGGAAGATGCGTTTTGACGGCGTTTGCACACCTCGCATCTGATCGAACTCCTCCGACAAATTTAATGGTAACGCCTTGAAATGTGGTCAGGTTACTCTTCAGCCATGGGCGACTAAAAGTTATTTTTAGATTTTCTCATTAGTCGGAAGGTGTGGGCGTGGCAGATCCTCAAACTTTGCCAACTTGCCAGTGCTTGCCACAAAACACAAAGGGCCTGATTTACTAACAGGATTGCGCCCATTTCAGGCGTAAAATAGCGGTCGAAAACATAAAACAGTATTTACTAAGGAGGCGCATTTGAGTAGAGGCGCATATTAACGCTTTGGGGGTGTGAACGTGGGAGGGCACGGAAACGTGGGTGGAACCTGGGCGTGAAGCGGAATTTAATGGGAGGAGAGAAGGTAAGTGCGCCTAATGATGTATTGCGTGGTATTTACTAAAACTGCCTGGCGAGTGCACGTCTCTAATTTGCGGGATAATTCTCCGCCTCATAAAAGCATGTCTTAACCAGGAAGCGCATTTCCATTGAGTCTGAAAACGTTGATATGGCAGCAGTTATAAGAGTAAGGCGAAGACATAGACAGAGACAGCGCGCAGAAATATTTTTTTCAACTCGTATAACAATTTTTCAGTTAAGCGAACCACAAATCATTAGACGGTACAGGTTAACCAGCCACGCAATACTTCACTTACTGAACCAGATCAGAGACGATATCGAAACCCTCCAACCGGAGATCACATTCCATTCCATCAGTTGTTAAACTCCGGACAACATTGCAAATATTGGCATCGGATCATTTCAAACAGTTATAGCATCAGCAGTTAGTATATCTCTCTCAGCCTTCACTCAGCCAAATATTCACCCAGGTACTCGACGCATTGCTACGGCGCACTGGTCAATACATTTCCCCACTGCCATAGCACCCACGTCCATATATATTGTAGTGAACCCATGTCCCTTGTAGAAAAGTATTAGTCTCGCCATGTACACATCTATATTGTTATAATAGACAGTTTATGCATTAATGCCACCAATAGCATATTCTTTATAATCGTGTTCTTTTAGACATCTCGCTGTAGGTGATGGCAGGCAGAACAACAATATAACAGCGCACACATTGAATCAGGTTCAGTGATTGAGCGAACATGAACCAATATATTTATCTCCTCTTCGCTGAACCTAAATTTTCTCTTCCTAAATAAATACCACGGAAAATGCGCAAAAACACTGTGCGTTAATGTGCAACCGCAGATTAAGCTGCGGTCGCAATGTTAGTAAATCAGGCCCTATAGGGCGGAGTAAACACAGATTGCCCAGCGGGGATCTGGTTTGATAAATACCACGGAAAATGCGCAAAAACACTGTGCGTTAATGTGCAACCGCAGATTAAGCTGCGGTCGCAATGTTAGTAAATCAGGCCCAAAGTCTCTTATAACTCTTGCGAACATTGTTTGATCCAGAGAAAATGTCTTAGGGTGGACGCTGGCCCGAACCCGTACATATGCCTGTACATATGCCTGACTGATTTCACCTATAGCGCCACCTGTTGGTGGTTGGAAACTTCACTTTGTTTCCACACCTCTTTATGTGACCTGTTTTAACAAACTACATTGCAAAAGAAAAATATACCAAAACAATCCACAAAAAAGTAGTACACAAAACATTACATTACCAAATCATTAAAATCTATCACAAATAATTCCTTTAATACATAAAAATGAAACACAAACCAATTTACACACACAAAACACATAAAAACACACAAACACACTGACAACCATGACTCATTCTGTGCCAAAACCTACTGAACAGTTTGGCGGTCATATTTTGTAACGCTTTGCGTTACGTCTAGTTAGTATACTTAGTTGTATCTATACGTCTATTAATTATGTCGCTGTATTTACCATAGGCTACCAGGTTACAGTGGCCATTGAAAGAAACTGGTTCTCAGATGGTTCTTCATAGTTTACCATACCATCATGGTCAACAGGCTAAATTAATGTTGAATATGCCGTTTATTTTTCATATTCATTTACTTCAGGATGCTTCAAGTTTTACTTGACATGTTTTGATGGCAGATGTCCTTTTGTTAGCTTTGGGTTTACTGATTAGAGCGTTTTCAGTCACATTTCAGTTGGTATGGCCTGCTGTGATTCATGAGATACAGGGCTTACTGTAGCATATGCTCTCAAGGGATATTGTTAAGGTCATTCTAAGACATCAGAAAGTGGCAGTCACTGGTCTGTTATATACATCACTGTTCTCCAAACATACTGGCAGAATCGCCTACACTCCTGGAAGAGCATGTCAATTTGTCCCCTGCCTCCATGTCTTAGTTGATGTTGCCAAGGTTGTCCTTCATCATAAGGGATGTGATCTGCAATAGACATATTTTCTTTCTCTAGCGTGATGGCAAAGCAGACTCCGCAGACCCAAGTGGACAACATGCTCTGTATAAGGAGGATATTGATAAGGTCATTCTAAGACAATCATGACAATGGCAAAAACAACAATTCGTTTTTTTGTTCAGCATAGGAAAGTGCTGCACTGTTGGTAGAGCTCATACCTCAATGCCCTCTGTTTGCAGAAGGCTAACAGGTAAGGATGCCCTGAGACAAGGGGACTTCTTGGTGATGGTCTAATGTGCATTTTATTGCATTATATGAAATCAGATCCATCCTTTAACAAATACAAGTACATCTTCTACATTACCAATTATGCTGCAAGTGAGTTTAAATGGCTGCAAAAGGGCTGGTGCTGCACTGACCATATTTATTTCAATTGAATGATGAATGTGCTGTAGTGACTAAAATGTACAAATGACTGACCACATCAGTAGCCACAGGCAATTGAGCAGGGAGTATCTCATCATGTTAAGGAACCTTAATTAAAACACAACCGATGATTTCACTGAACAGCATTAACATATATAACTTAATTTCATGGAGCAATAGGATTCATTTTATCTTATGTTTCATGTTAATCAGGGAGGTACATCATGTATAAATGTAAACGTAAAACTAATGTGTTTTAACTAAATGTTTAAATTTAATGGCACACACTGATGTTAGAGGCTGTATGATTATAATTCCATAATGTAGTTTGATTATGTAATGACAACGGCATTAGCAACGCAAACAGACAAGCTAATGTCCATAGGCCTACACATGACCCCTCCACATCAAATGGCTTTTAATAACTCAATACATAAATAACATTTCCTTGACAAAAAAAGACACAAAGTAAGGAACTGAAAGCTATTAAGGGTCCATAACATCCGAAGAATGACGCAGTTTGTCTAACCAAATACTCGAGAAAGCCATTAGTGAGGGCGCACACACAATCCTTTCTCTGCGAAAGAGCCACAAAAGGGAATTTAAAACACTGAGCGCCCACTGACGACAGTCCATTCACAGCCCTCCTCATCTCCTGTGCTAAATGGAGAGGGATTTCAGCGATGACAGGGGCTCTGTGATGGATATAGCAGGGGGTTGGGAGTTAGCCTCGACTTATGTTTAAACTTAACAGCAGGATCTCAGAGCAGGAGGCTCTTTTGAAAGAGTGTGTATCTTCACTCGTTCCCTTACCATACAGACAGCTATTTGTAACATCGAGGTCCTTTTACTGCTATCTGTCGTCTATTTGTATGACAAAAATGGGTGGAATTCCTCTTTTGCTTTTTTGATAGAGGAAACTCCCAAAATTATTGCTCTGGGAAAATCTGTCCAGTCTTTCCAGAAATCAATTCCATTTTTATTGTTTATTGTTTTCTCTGATAACATTTTCAGAGGCACAATAACTGCGTCTCTCTAGGTTCTCTTAGAGACATGTAATCATGGTGTGCTTTCTCCTGTGATATACAGAGCAATTGAGGTCATAGCCATTTTCTTCGAAAATTTAATTTAGCACACATTCATTTAATTTGAATGCGTTTCATCAGAGAGAGATGCCTATGGACATCATCTACATTTGTAATCCAAGCCTCCTGGGTGGGACCGGAGTGATGAACCTGCTTTAAAAAATATATTTCCATATACTGATTAAATATGTATTACTTCGTTTACTCTTTTCTTTTTCATTTACTTCAGCCATTTTGTAGTTAAGTCCAGTACCTCCTAATCAGACTGTGAGAATTATGTGTGCAACTCCTCTCCTGACAAAAACAAAACTTCTGTGGCAGTGCAGGATGTGCCACAACTGCAATATGATATACTAGACACTAATATAACCTTTTATTTTGCTTTTTATTTGCTTTTTATTTGTATCCCTCTCACAAAGCAGAACAATGATATTTTTGTTTATGCGTTTTATGTACTGACATGTGGCAGTAAAATGAATGAAGTTTTTAAAAAAGAGTGGGAAAAAAAATCTACAACCAGATTGGTACATGGTTCCATCTATTTGTTCAGTGGGCCAAGGGCGTGGTTGAAGTGCCTGTTTCAAAGAGAGCACATATGAATCCATCATCCCCGTAGCAACGAGCATGATGGATAACTTTAAGGCACGATTTAGACATTGAGCACTAAAGAAGACAGACCATCAGAGGGACAGAGAAAGACAGGAAATCTTGACATTTTGGAGTGTCCGTGGGAAAGTGGCTGCTTTTAATATGCAGCAAGGTTAATGTACCCGTCACACCTGGTTTCCTGATTGAAACCATATGTACGTTACCATTACATTTTACATAGGAGGCCTTCTGAGGCAGAATGAATATTCATCCTTCCCTCGCAGTCAGAAGTCAAGGTGAGGTTAAATATGAAATAATCATAGGACCTGGGACCTAAGACATATGACTTTTTTGTGTCTTGGCATGCCAAAGACCTATGCATATTACATGTAACTCAAGTTACATCAAAACAAGATGTCAAATGCTTGTCTTGCGTACCACCAGGATGGCTTAGAGTGCAGCTTTCTGGACAAAAAATGTTTATGGAGAACATTTGAGAAGTTCTGTGACCAAACTGAAATGTTCATCTGCTTTTTCTAGCTTGGGTCCTTTCAGCACCTTATTTGTACATACATTTCCTTGAGCAATCTCAGCAATAACAGTATTTTGACATTGCAATGACTTTGTGGGCCTCCACTGCAATTCAATTTGATATCATATCTATTCATCTCTCCATACTAGCATTGATAGCATCTATAAAAAACTGCTTGAACTGCTGATTTATTTGTGATTAAAGGATGTATATTCCAATTATTGTCCAATTTATGTCTACACCACTGACTTCTTCTGAACAACTCCTCATAGTTTGTTGAAACAGACAAGTGTGAAACCCTAAACCAGACGCTTTAGTCATGCCACTTTTACCTCTTCCGCCTTAAAACTTCCAACCTACCACCTCTCTCAGAAGGGCAATACATTAAACCATGATCATTGCATGACACCAGCCATTCCGCCTGCATTCTAGAAGTTGGGGAAAGCATGGCTGCCATAGTAACAGACAGTGTCAGTTGTGACTGCTGGAGGGTGGGTTGGTATGGCTGGGCTTCACTGATGGGATGTCAAGGGGTGTAGAGAAGCAGGAGACGGCAACTTTTTATATGTAACAGCTGGTAGGCTCAAATGGAACGCACTCTGCCAAAACAAAAATCAATTCAAAGGGGGGGGGGAAAGAGCAAACAGGCAAAAGCTGCTGATAATGGAAGCCGTTCTGAGCTTTTGACATACAGGCACACGGCGAATTGATTTGCGTTTAGCAGGGCTGTGTTTATTTGTTGTTGATGTCAGTGATTAGATTTGAGACAATAGGGGGAACCTTTTTGGCAAAATAGAATAAATGGTTTATCCGAACAAAGATGGCAGCCGTGTCACTCTGAGAAATTAATTTCTGCAACCTAACATGACAAAGTCCTTTGCTTACGTGTGGGTTGAGGGTCCAGATTGACTTTTTGGCTGGTCTGAGTGTTTGAGTGTTAGCTGCAAGGTTAGCAAGCTAAGCCTTTCGTATTCAGTTTGACGCTTGAGGACTGACATATTGAACTGCAAAGAACACCTTGAGTTCCACCCCCTTCCAGTCAGAGGCTTGTTGCATCTGTTCCAGCAGCTGTTGATTAAAAATGTGTCATGACTCTCACACCCTGGTTGCAAACAGGAGTCCCATTAACACAAAGAATTACGATTGTTTCTCTTACCTGAATGATGGGGAAGACCATGGTGATGAATGTAATACATTGGCCGCCATCTCAGGGCTCAGCACAGGTCCTACAATACACACACTACACAAGTGATGATGACTCAGTCCCTAAGATTTAGCATGATTAACATAAGCAACTGATTTGGTTTTAAACAACTGAACTGGTTTTCTTGCACATGTTTATTTCCTGTGAGGAGGAATAGAAAACACTCTAAGCACATAAAAGACATAACTCCATGAGACAGCCTTAAGAAGTTGCTCGGAGAATACAACATGTCTGCTCTTTTGAATGTTTGCAAGTCCGCATTTGTTTTTGTTTGGATTTATATGATGACTCAGGTTAAGAGTTCATGGAACTGCCTTTTATTTTGAAAATACTTTTGTGCAAGCAAATTATTCACTCATTACCTGTGTGTGTGTGTGTGTGTGTGTGTGTGTGTGTGTGTGTGTGTGTGTGTCTGTGTGTGTGTGTGTGTGTGTGTGTGTGCGTGTGTGTGGCAAGCCAGGTGACATTTGCATCCGGCTCATCATACATTTATTTCCCGATTCGTATTAATGGCACCTGATAAATTATTAAGTCAGCTTTTCTTCATTTCTCGGGGGTCATATTGAAGGCAATTTTCAAAATCCTTGCGATTATCAAGTCCGGAATAAATTATCTCGGCCGGAGCCGTGCACCCCGCTGCTACTCCCGTGACCTTGCTGACTCACAATTTTGAGAAGTGACATAATCAGAGCGGCCAACACTTCTTCTCTTTGAACGATGGGGGCTGGGGGAAAGGGGGGGAGGAGGACGGAGGGAAAACTGAACTACTCTTTGAGATAATAAAGACAGGCACACAGCGTGCTCCTTAGCAAAGTCATCAGTCCCTATTCTCTTCGTAAGCTTTTGCAATGGACGTTTGTCCCCGCAGGTAGTACAGATGACTTGCCCTAAATCAAGTTCCAGTTTGGGGGAGGAACAGGCACAGAGACAGGGGTCTATTCCATCTTACTGCCAACTCTACAAAAACTCATCGTTCTTCGTATATTGTCAACCAAGTTGCTGATGCCTAGAAAAGAGACAATTGATGTCTGGAAAATTAACTTCACGTCAGTGTCAAACAGTGTCCTTTTTCAATGTTCGCGGAAAAAAGTTTTGTCGCAAAGGTTTGACATTTGAAGGTGTGAGCTGTGAATGTGAAGGTCGATTGGTAATTGATCGTGTAAATTAAATGTCTCCTAGATATTCAGAAATAATCTCTTATGCCTTTTCTTGCCAAATATGAAGGCGCTTGTTGACAGGTTCTCTCTCCTCTCAAAATTATTTTTTTCTTCCCTGTCCTCCTCCATTTGTCTGACAGCACCTTATGTTCGTGATTCAGTCGATGATTACAGTAATCAGCGGTGCTTGATTCAGAGAACCCTCTTCTATATCTTAGCCGTGATTAGCACAGCCCTTAAGAGGAGCTGGAGACCTGATTTTTTTATACTGAGCTCTTGCTTCTGCGTATGCACAAGTCCGTCTCATTAGGGGCCTCACTGGAAAGGCAATTTTCCTCCCTTTCTGAAACAAGAAATTCTATGGCTGGTGTCTTTCAGCTTAACAAGAACAGAAGTGAGTCATATCTTTCAGAGGAGAAAACACAGAGGCGACTGTATCAGAGCTCAGTTCCATGTAAAAGTCCTTTAGAATTCAGGGCAAATAAACGGTTTCTTATTTTTTGCCAGGTAGTCAGTGTGGAAACTCAGGCAAATGGTTTAAGGGTGCATTTATGTTCACATATCGGTCTCGAACAGCAGGCCAAGTTGCTCAGAAATACTAGCCAAGCCAACTGATTCAGTGGCAGTAGAGGAGAAGACATTATCAGTTCTCTTTCTCATTACTGAGGACCAAATGGATGAAATGAGCTGTGTAAAATCATGGGTCACACAAATGTCTCCGGAGAACATCCCGTTCTCCCACGGATCTAACCTCAACTGCCACAGTGACCCTAATTAGCGCTTTACAATAAAGGCTTTTCACCAGAGACTTCTGCATCCCCTAGGGAGTCATTGGCATGCGCCCACCTGCGAGCGGACCCACGACAGTAAATCACACCGCACCGGAATGCCGGGAATTCTGTCAGTTCCTGGCAACTGGAGTGTCGTATCCCCCTCCTCAAGCCCCCCCCTCCACCAACCCTGCTCCCTCTGCTTGTATGCTGATGTATTCCACCGCCTCTTGAAGTGTGTGTGTGTGTGTGGGGGAGGTGTTGGGGGGTGGCAGGGAGGCCTTTGATTTCAGGGGAGTGGATGGTGCTCAGAGGAGAGGCAATGCATCAAAACGCCTGCGCTGCGTTGCAGATAACAGTGCCTCAGCCCGGGGAATAATAGACTTGATTGAATTAGCCATCCATTCCTTTGCCGTGCTCGTAAATCTGGGCCTGCCTTGATCTCACTGCCAGCCAAAAAGTCTGGTGACTGAGGCAAAGTGAAGGCCCCTTCTCTCTCTCTCTCTCTCTCTTTCTCTCTCTTGCCTTAATGTTTCTATGGCTGCTATCTGGCCAGCAAGCATAGCCCCTTTAACTTGTGCTGGGTGGCAGACCGGAGGCCTGGGGGGAGGTTAATCAAGTGATTTAGCAGCCATATTGTATCTCAGATTCAATGCCATGTTAGTCTCCAAAGTGCTTAAATGAAAACCCTAGCCTGCTGCTAATCCTGATGGGTTATTTGTAGGGAGGGAGAGGATGACTTGTATCAGTAGCAACAGATTGTGTACGTACAGAGGCTTAGTGGCATACGGTGGGCTAAAACTGTCAGTCCTTGTTTGCCTGTGATCCTTAACTGAAAATGAACCACCCCTCCCTCTTTGTTGACATTTTTTGTTGTCGTGCCAACATGGTAAGGCACAATTTTGGCGTTCAATACTTTTCTCACATTTTTATCAAAGTTGAAAAGCGAAAGCAAAAACCATGATGCTTGAATGTTTCCCCATTCATGTCAAGGAGAGTTGTTTTGAAGGATTGACAGAAGGTTAAAGTAAGACTGCACGACTTCTCCATAGGTAGGCGCACTTCACAGGAAAATGTGAGACACAAAGAGCAGGTGAGAGAAGAACGAAAGGGGCTGTTGGACCTTTCAAGTCGGCGCTATGAATGGCACTCCATGGCCTATCAATATTCCAGTCTCACTACGCCCTTTCATGAAGGCCAAGATGGAATCACCTCAATAACCCAGCTACACGGCAATGGAATTTTCCCAAACCTGACAAGCAAGCCAAGTCCTTTATAATCCTGTCTGTGAGAGAATCGATGGTTGTAAATAGTTCTGTTTTTCCCACTTACCATCTTTTAACGCAGCTGACAGCAGTTCATTTATTATTCCCGCGCAATGAAATAAGATAAGAGACATGTCATTACTGAATCAATAGAATGTCTTCATATTATTTGCAGTAAAACATTTGTCATGAATAGCATACAGTGCAGAGGAAGTCAAACAGAATAGTTCATTTTCTTTTTTTGGTCTGTCATGTTTAGTTGGGGGCTGTATTCACAATTTCGGTGTTTAACACGGCAAAGCTCTGAGATGAAAATAACGCTGTAAATTGCTGTAACCTTTTCCGAGGGTATGGGCAGTTCCTTGTCTGTCAGCGCTTGAGGTTAACTGTGGCCATGTTGTTTTTCAGCCTCATTGACTTCTTTATTTGATGAGTCATACGCTCTGTAATATAATCCATGGCTAAGAGACCACACAGTTACAAGAAGTGTTTAGTGTTTAGACATAGGACATTAAACATGTTTACTGGAAACACAGAAATTAAACATTTCCAAGCTTAGTATAATATATAAGTATTATGTAATATATATAGTCCAACCAGATAAAGTATAGAGAATCAAATTAAGAAAGGGAGACGATTTTGTGATTCTTCTGGATGGAAGTTGCTGTGTCTTGACTGTCATATGCTGGTAAATTCTGAAAAAGAATGTCTTTTTTGACAAGAAGCCTGGAATATAACGCCAGCCGCTGTCTTGAAATCTAAGGATGCACATGAGTAGTGGCATTTCCCCTTGAATGTGAATGAACCTCCTCTACCCCTCAGCCCCCACCCCCACCCCCACCCCCACCGGCATATATGCTGTTTTATTTTTCTGAACCAAGCAGAGAGCATAGCACGCCACCCCTAGAGGTAAGGCATGTTTATGGTTATCTGCGTATCTGTGACAGTGAGGTCTCCTATTACTGCTTGGAGAAATCTCATCACGGCTGGTTTCCGCCCTGCTTGTCACAAGGGCCTCACACAATGTGTCCTTGACTCGCTGTGCGGAGTAATGGATCGTCGGCTGCAGTCGAGAGCCCCTCCATTCCGAATGGAAATGCCTCTTTCCAAAGCTCTGCTTTGAATGGCAGAGCGTAATTTAAACAGGAAGTCTTAATTCCACGCAAATAATTCGTCCATAAAGACAGAAAAGAAATATTGAGCACAGGAATTAACTTTAATTTAAAGGAAACGTTGCAAGGGTGTGGAGTGATTAGGGTAATCACTGGTGAAGAGGGTTTGAAAATGCAAAACAGTAATGCCTCCCAGAACTATCCGCTAATTTGAATTTAATCGTGATATTAGCCCGAGATGGTGCTTCTCCTTCCCCCTGTGGTGGTGGCACAGAATGAGAGGATTACTGAATGCAAGAATAGCACAGGCCAGAGGAGAAGGGAACCTATAGAATTACCAGCCTATAATTCTGTTGCTCTTACCGCCGAATCCCCGGAGGATTGTCACAATAACAGGACCAAATGGATGTTAAATTGGTTACCATTTCATTTCAATGAGAATAGAAGGGGTGGTGATGATGGGGGTGGGGGTGTGTGTGCATGTGTGTGTGTGCGTACATGCATGTGTGTGTGTGTGCATACATGCATGTGTGTGTGTGTGTGTGTGTGGGTGTGTGTTAGAGCTGGGCAAAGACTAATATAAATCACTATCAGAATATAATGAGTGCAGGATGCACATGCTCATAGCTCATATTTGAAACTGTTGTCAGCGTTTTGAATAGTAAGATTGATCCGAAAAACAATAGCATCAGTGAACACTCATTATTGTGGTGGAATCCAGCTACAAACAGAACAAGCATATTGACCTGACAGAGACCAGTGCTATGAGCACTGAAGGAACTACCTAGAAATGGTCAGCCAGGGTTCAGTGGTGAGTCACTCTTCTGGAGACTCCTTTCAGATGGGGGGGTAATGCTGTGAACCAGCATCCATCACAAGCACTTACTGGTTGCCTTGGAGACCTGGTGTTACAGGTTTTCTCGTGAACCTGATTGGGAGAGTAACGGAAGGTGTTTGAGGTGCCTGCCCGACTACCCTACATATTTGGACTCTCTTGGTCCGTTAATTCACGTCAAACATCAACGCAACTGAAAAACATCTTTCTTATTATTCCTTGTCTATTATTTAGAATATTATTTGCATATCTGTGTGAGTAAGACTGTAATGCACTAAAACCTTTTGCCAATACAAATATATTCCACAATGTTAATAACACTGCAAGCTATGACGAAGTACAGCAATATTTCACAGTTATGATGTCACTGAAGCTGTAATGGAAAGGTGAAACCAAGTTACAATGTTTATCATTCATCCACTTTTTCAAACATGACTCAGAAACGACCACTTTGTGATATTTTCTCAGCTCTCTGAAATCTTCCTGTTTCCTGAATCAAACAAAGGAACCTAAGCTTCTCGGTCTGTGCCAAAGTATTTCTTCAGTTTCACATAAAAAAGAGTAACCAACTGTATCCCTCCCCTCCCCCACACCCTACCCCCCTTCATACAAATACTGCTTCTTCTTTATTGCTGCCCAACGGCGTGTGGTGTTCTTGGGAGCACAGACTCATAACAGATCTCTTGGAGCAGCCAAGAACACACAACAAAACACACAAGCAAAAAAAAATGACGGGGGGTGGGGGGGAGGGGGCAGACAAAGACAGAAATGATATTGTAGTGGAATTTGGCATGTCGCACACAAAAAAAGGAAATACATGCCAAGTTCTTTTGTAAAACAACAAACTGGCCAGGCTGCCTCACACATCAACCCCAACACGCTTGCGGACATCATGATTAAATATCGCTAAATCTGGCCTACTGCATTTCGGTGGATGACACAGAGCTATTGTATTGAGCTGACAGTCTGTTACATAATAGGCGGCCTCGTTTCAACAAACACTCCTTTGGACACAGGCACTTTGTCTCCTATAGCACCTTCCTACACCTGCAATTTTAGAATGAAAAACTTAATTTTCAGGAAGTGATGTGAGTGTCTTACCGCTTAGTTATTACTTTTCTCTTCCTCCTGTGAAATTGCTGGGACAGAGGTTATCTGCAGCGTACTCATTCGGCAAAATTAATAATGAATGCCTCCTAGGACAAAAGACGTGATTTATAGCGTTTATTTTTTTCCTGATTAGCAACACGGCCTGTGAATAAGAATGACTTCTGTTGTGGGCTGTTTAAGCTTCGCTGCCCAATCCATTTATGTTTTCCTATTAGTGATACAATTCAATAAATTGGCTCATGCCAAGGAAGTAGCTGATTATTTTCGGATTATGGTGCTGCATTATAATATAGGCTTTAAGAGGCAAGCAGTGGAACGGCGTGCTTGGCGACAGACAGAAGGACAGCACATTCGCCACACACTTCAGCCGCAAGACCTTGGGCCCAGCTATAAGGGACTGAATGGAGTGTGGCTTCAACATTTTTCCAATTTCTCTTGGGTTTGTCTTTGGAGACGACATTGAAAATGCTGCTTTGCCGGCCTCGAGCATCCACTGAGTGTGTAAAGATTGAGCGGAGTGGAGGGTGCAGGGTAGGTATTGCAAATCTCTTTGGCATTGTCAAAAGAGCCGATGCATTCTCACAACAGAGGCCACCGCTCCCTCGACTGTCGGCAAAATCCGTGCTGGTTTACAGTGCAGCCGTACGGGTGGCGTCGGAAAACAGTCAGTTTTGGCAAGCATCTTTTTGTTTGGCCTGAAAAAGAGGTGAGATGAGTCTAAATAATTCAAGGACGAGATGAATCGAACCCCCTTTTTCTCGTGTAGGACTGTGAGCCCCCAGATTGAAAGGGAGAATCTACGCATGTATCTGCTTGGCTAGATAAGAAGCTTTCTCCTCCTTCTCCTGTTGCCTCGGGGGGTTTAGCTTTATTTATCATGCGCCAGTAATCAGGCACACGCTTGTGTGTTTGGGTTGAAAAGGACCCTCCACGTGGGTGTAGCCAAAAGAGCACCAAATGTGAAGACCACGTGTGCCGTCGGTTCAAAGGCCAAGTGGCTCTGACCTTGCTGCTGAGCTTGCCCAGTTATGATCAGGGGTTGATGTGGTGGTGGTCGGGGGAGGGGTTCTCAGAAGATGGATTGCGTGCACTAGAAGGACATGCACCATGTGACATGTGTCACTGTGTGTGAGATGTCTTGTATGGAGGGACATGGTCAATAAATACAGAGTACAAAGACACGCACACATAGACACACACACAGACACACAGAGACACACACACACACACACACACACACACACACACACACACACACACACAAATGCCCACATCCACAAACAAGTCCCACAAACACGGTCTACGGTCAGGCCTGTGGACTCCTCCATTTGTTGAGTTGACCTTGAGAGTGATGGATGGGGAATAAGCATCACACCGTGTGCCTCCCTACTGCCTTTCTGCACTGATTTATTTGACCGTAGCAGATGACATGGGATGCTGGGAGTAGAAGGAAGGAATGAACCTTTCACCAATCTTTTTTTTAACATTCATCAGAGAGAGAGGGTAGAGAGAGAGATAGAGAGAGAGAGAGAGAGAGAGAGAGAAAAACAGGGGTAGAGAGAGAGATTTTGAGGGATTTTGCGACTATGGTTACTTTCTATGAACATGTGACCTTGGGGACACTTGTCTGTGGCTGATGAGTCGGCGCCCTCCGACTGCAAGCCCACAGGTAGCACCTATAGATCTGCTCCTGGGCCCACCATCCCCCCACCCCAACTCCCCGCATCAGTGGTCTCAGGCTCGCATCTCCAAATTACACCACACAACAGTTTAACGTCCTTCATGGGAGACGCAAAACACATTTCGCTCAGTTGCCGGAAGAAACGCCTGCACCTACCCTGGGGGTAAACCTCATCCTGCAATCGTTCTAATATCATCTACTGTACGCCGTTCCCCCCGGAGGTCGTGGATGAGTTGCCGATCTGCTATCCACCACAGACGGGGAAATGTGAAGGCAGCGTGTCTGCTATAGGTGCGGCTAAGAATACTGGGGGGAGGGAACCATGAGGAGCAACAGTCTTTGATAATAGGGTAAGATGTCTGCTTAAATTCTCCGGGTAGCTCATGCGTGTCAGTTGCTGAGGCCCTTTTGGGAAATCAAGGATTGGGAAGAAAGACAGCATCCTTGGAAGAATCCTCGGCTCCGAGCACCAAGATCTGACACCTCGGAACGGCGAACACCAGACCAACCGCTCTAAATTGACATCCACGTTGGGCGTGTGCACTGGTCGAGAGAGAAGATGTGAAGTGGTGCTCATTTGTCAAGTTTAATCTAATGTTCAACTCTGCAGTTTTTGGGGCTCAATGGGAAACTTTGCTCTAATGAGAACAGCTCGCAGGTATTATTGATCTAAAATCCTTATTCATCTCACATTGAGCTGAATTGTTTAACATGACTTCAACCATGAAACAATTTACTATAAAAAGCAGTTCTGAACTAAACTTCAACTTCATCTATACAAGTAGGTGAGACCAAGTACAGCTACGTATAACACAAGGACAGTTATAACTGGCTTAACTTTTTCCAGCTTGGTGTATGGTGCATATATGTTCACTTTAAAGGTGTCACTTCAGCCAATTTTGTGCAATAAGACAAAAATTGTTACCTGGTCTCCTACATGTCGACCATGCACACCGTCCTTGGACCAAATTGGTTTCCATTTTAAAATCATTTGTCAGGGAATTCATGAGTGCCATCTAAAGCGTTTGACATCACTCCAGACATGGCGTTTGTCATGACATGCTCTGCTCCGATATGCCAGTATTGCCTGAATTCATATACTAAATGAGCATTCACCCTTTCAAAGCACATGACACTATCAATGAAAATCTGCAGCTGCAAGAAATGTAGTTTATGTTCAGTAACTGGTTTCCTCCATCGTGTACTGCCTATGTGCAGGTACCATCTTTGACGCGGCTTTAATAAAACTTCTTGGCTATTTTATAGCAGATAACTGTCATTGGCCTTTGTTCATCAAAAGACAATATAAAGGTCCATTTAACAGAAATGACATGGGCTCATCCTCTTGTTTTTGGACTGCAGGTGATTTCATACGGGGCCTTGATGAGAACAAAGTGTGGGCTTATGTACTTGTATGAAATATAACTTTATGTAATCCTTTATGGGGCAGCCAAGCGAGATCACAGACCAAATTTGGCTTCAAATGAAAAACCTATGCCTATTCCCTGTACAGATTCCTGGTGCTTAAAGCACTCTGGATAAAGTGACCACTTCTACCTTAAACAATCTCATGAATCATATACTTCCATTCTGCATACACAGCTATTATTTAAGACAAAGATTGATCTTTGGGCTCACACTTATCATAATTTTCAGGAGAGCTTGTTTGTATTTGACACAGTGAGAGAGGTCTAATGTATTTCATTGAACTGCCCTCTGCGTTATCATAGACTTGTATGTTTTGCTGACTGAAAAACTGAGAAAAAAATGATTTCCAGTAGCCTAGTTTTATTGTAAGTAGGCTATATCCGAGATATAGTATGACGATTAGGAGAAGTGAAAAACGCAAGCATACGATAAACAGCATAATTTCTCGAAAAAAAATGCATCTTTCTGGAGGTTTCAATAGACTCTTGAGAGTTTCAGAGAACCTTTGTCATTTCACAGTTTAACCCCCAAGGACTTACTTATTTTTTCATATGCCTTACTTTGCGTCTTCAGGGAATCCACTCGGCTGACGAGCGTAACCATTCCTATGGCTCTATCACCACAGTGTGGTGAATGGAGACGCGATATCTCCTCATTTGAATTAACTGCAATACTAAGATCAATATGCTCAATATACAAATTAATCAGAGGGTGAACCGTCATTATGATATCAGAGTAGTAATGAAGAGTCAAATCCATTATTAGTTTCATATCCGTTAGGCCTATAATAATAATTATATAGCCTAAGGGTGGCTATCTGATGTAGGCTATATTGAACGATTCTCGGCACAATTTATTTTTAAAAAGTAGGCTACATTAGGAAAATGATGATTGGTAAGAGGCCGAGAAAATATTAATTAAAGCCTCTTCGTCATCGTACACTGTGTGTGATCTTGACGCTCGTGACCGTGATCTCGATACAGCTGCATGAACTCTGCTCACTCTCGAAATGCGACGGTTGGTTACAAGGGTAGCTGGCGCCCTCTAGCAGCTGCACCCCAGCATATCCATACTTTTCTGCCTGAACTCTGTCTGCTGCCCTAAAAGTTTAAGTCTGTGTTCATCCACAGTCCGTTTGTTTTGTCGGGGCTGAAATCTAACGAGGTTCAAGTGACTAAAACAGTCAGAACAAGAAGAATGAGCTTCAACAGGCGATTTGAAATGGACGTTTCAGTGCTCATTTGCCTTCATGTATAGGCCTACACTGAGAAGCTATCCCACGGACATCACAGAAGCCAAGTAACTAAGTAACAAAGTTCATGCCAACAAAGATGTGTACTAAAATATATTTGACTCAATGAATTAACAAACACATAAACTTGAAGTAAACTTGATAGATTATGCTGTGGCTGTTCTATGAGATGGGCAGTGGGGATAAAATCGTTAGGCTATATTCTGCGTTATGTTTGTCTCTGACCTCACCAAACAAGGCGGGGCTCTAAACAGGTGTGTTACACAGGTGTAAGGAGAGGAAATGCATGTCTTCAAAAACAAGTCAATTCTTCCCCTGTCGCTATCCAAAGGCATACCACCAAGAGTCAAAACATGGCCTCGAATTGCGTGGGTGCCTGCATACCGTTATTCGTTCTCGGTATAGTTTTCGACGTTGTTGGTTTGGTAGTCTTACTAGTGGGAATTTTTGGAAATTTGCATCTGAACGGGAGATTTTATGGAGACTTTCTAATATACACCGGCTCAATCATCGTCTGTCTCAGTTTGATTTGGTGGATAATGTGGTACACAGGAAACATCAAAGACTTGTCTGAGGATTATGACAAGAGCAGTCTGGACAGTTTTGCACAATGGGTTGGAAAGTTTTCCGAAAGGCTTTCTAAGAGTGGAATTAAAACTTTGAAGGCTGGAGAGAAGTGTATTGGCAAGGAGTCGATGAACGGAACTATGCCAGTGCACGCTTCAACAAAAATACGTTGGGAGAATTCAGTAGTCGTTGGATACGATAATGAAGGATATGAGCAAAGTCTAGACTCTCCAATGGAGAAAACTGTGGAACTGGGTATTTTGAAGACTTCCGAAGAACTGTTGCAGATCAGTGTAGACGGGAAAGTTGAACTGTAGCCCTCACAGGTAATCGAAATTCAAGCATGTAAAAGTTGGGTTTTTTTCCAGTCCATGTCTAAACACGTTTCCCATTTTACAGGGGACAGATTGTGGGCATTTAATGTAGTTTATATGAATGATGTTGCCATCAAGTGTATCTACAGCTTATTACATTTTCATTTATCTTGCAGCTTGACTCTATCACTGCCATTTAACAATTAGGCTACCTTCATCTTTTGGAAGAGGCTGCTGCTTTTTCACTTATAGAGGCTGAAGTCTGTAAAACCTTAGACATGCTTGTCTCTGTATTGAATGTTCTAAAGCATTTACATCTGATCTTTTGAGGTTGCTCTGAAAAGTTTTGGAAAATTGGGCACGTTTTGTTTTCCCATCATCTAACCATTCAGTATCTCAAACCATTTTGGTTTCCTTAATGGAAAAAATGAGCAAGCTACATTTTAGACTCAAAACGTAACCATTGAAGGGGGATTGGAGACACACATATGCTTAATGATTATTGATCTAAAACATGTAATTAAGGATGCTGGGTTCTAGAAAAGGAGATGTCACTATGCCCTTTTCAGTCTGTTCAACTGTCATGACTGGTAATCATATTGTCAACCTTTGGCCCAGCAGTAAGCAAACAATGCCCTAAATGAGTTCCTGTAAGTTGCATAGAACACTTTCTGGCACGCTGTAGACTATGGTGGTGGTTAGAGAAGCCACACCGTATGTCAACAGTACAGTTGGCAAACTAGTGCTGTGCAATGTTTGCTCTCTGCAATTAGTCTCTTTTGACCACACAAAACAGCTTTGATTTGAGATGAGTTAATCGAGCACTCTGATAACTGTCAGCAGTTTAACCCAAGAAATCGTTTGTTTGTTTTCCAGGAGGTCACTGGCCGCCTTTCACATCAGCACTTACAAGACTGAAAATGGCATTTTAATGTTCTTAATCTCTCTTTTTGGATGGGTCTTTGAAGAATCACTGGTTTTATTCCGTGGATCAAGGGAAGTTGCACATTTCAGCGGATATATGAACATTTCATTTGTAAATTGTAATTATTTCAATTATGTATTTTATGAATATTAAATAAAACAACTCTATTTTTTAAATATCTTTTGTCCTAATTTAAATCACAGGTGTCTGAAAGTTTATGCATGTTGGTTGAACATACCACTTTGTCGGTGGACTGTATAGAACATGCTCCAGGCAATAACGCTCCTTCAGTCAGTTCTACTTCAAATAGTTTTGTTTGTTTTTTATTTAATGCTTGACTTAAAAATAGTTTGAATTTCAAACTAAACCCCTCTGCTACAGGTCAGTTGTGCAGGTATTCCAAGTACGAGGTTCAAGTAGTTGCAATTCATACCCGTTCATTAGCTACGCTGAGTGAAGAACGTAGGACTGTATACAGTATAGTAATTTTACTTCCATTCCGTATGGTGGTGTGTGTTAGGGTTAGGCTGCATGTTTCTGTACCTAGTTAAAATGTTACCTCAGACTGGGCATGCAAGGCTTTATCCATCCATTCCATTTCATATACCATGAAAATGTGTATATGAAATGTGTCATACATTCAGGATGTGTATTACTATGATTGTACCTAGTTAAAATGTGACATCAGACTTATCCATCCATCACATTTCGTATACCATGAAAATGTGTATATGAAATGTGTCATACATTCAGGATGTGTATTGCTATGATTGTACCTAGTTAAAATGTGACATCAAACTTATCCATCCATCACATTTCGTATGAAAATGTGTATATGAAATGTGTCATACATTGACATATCTCAGGATGTGTATAACTAGAATTGAACCTAGTCAAAATGTGACTTCAGACTTATCCATCCATCACATTTCGTATACCATGAAAATGTGTATATGAAATGTGTCATACATTCAGGATGTGTATTACTAGGATCGTACGTAGTTAAAATGTGACGTCAGACTTATCCATCCATCACATTTCCTCTAACAAAGACGGAAGAGTGATTTAGAGTGAGTAAAGCAGATCTACTTGTGGTTCAGGCTTTTTGCTATGCGGAAGATATCTGTGGAGCTCAAGCATTACTGGAATGCATTCTTGTCTTTCAAGAGAGCTCTCCTTCGGCTGGCCACTTGCAGTCTCAAGGCTGATGGGGACTGAGACACAAAGAGGACATATTTATCAGGCATCATGGACTACACACAGTACTTTGGGCGCTGCATCTTCTTCTTCCTCCTGGCCGTGTTGTTCGATGCAGTGGGCCTCATCCTCTTCTTCCTCGGCATCTTCGCTCCCCTGAGTTTCTGGGACTTTTTTGTCCTCTCGGGCCCCATCGTCATCTTCGTCAGCATTTTCTTCTGGATATTTTGGTACCTGGGGAATATCATGGTGCCTCCATCAGAATTTCTTCCGAAATGAAATGTGTAGGGAAAGTAAGTGTGTTTGTGTGCGTGTGCGTTTGTCTGGAACTGTGGATTTCATTGCTGCTGGTGTACCACACTGACAACAGATACAATGTGAACACTGGCAGACTTGAGAAAATTCGCAAGAGAACCCGGAAAATCAAAACAGGAATCTCACCAGTTGCCTCTCAGACAAAAAAAACGGTTTGTTAACCCTCACATTAACACTGTAGCAGCCCTCACGATTCAGTCTTTGTCTAAACTAGTAGTGTGATAGTGTAACAGAATACACATTTATTTTCATACAGTTGACCTGTTCTGATCAGTTAAGTACATACTGACATGACATTCAAAATCCTATTAGCTTTCATATACACACTGCAGCATACAACTATACTCATTTCATGCATACTGTGGAGGTACAGCCTGTCCTTTTCTAAAAACAGGGAGAGACAAAGTAATCACAGTCTTCAAAGTTTAACAGACAGTGTGTTAACTGTTTAGATTTAGTTTGTTTATTTGTTGAAGAGGGACAGTGTAAATTAATAAACATTAAAATGTAAATGTACCAAATTGTAGCCAAAAGGCTAGTTTCCATTGGCAGTCCCCCTGCCAGAGTGTTAATGGCTAAACAACTTAAAAAAGGCATTAACATACATATCAAACATAACGGAGTGATAGTGGCTAAACAACTTAAAAAATGCATTAACATATATATATATCAAACATAACATTGACAAAATAAAATAAAATAAAATGTTTTTGTGGTTTACTAACATAACTGTGATTATGACTTATCAAGGACCTGGGTGACTGGAAAGCTGACGTGCTACCACTCCAACACAGAAGTTTAACCCCACCAACATGAGAAACCTGTTGTTCTGGAAGTGTCACACCCTTCTATGAGGCTATATGTATTATCTTACTGGGGCAGAGGAGATGAGAGATTTCCCAACCACCTCTCCTATGACAACGCAGTTTTCTGTTTTCTACAGGACTAAGTGGAAATGTTCGTTTTGCCACAAAAAGTTCCTCTTATTCCTCTCATTTCTTTGCTTGAGGAAATGTCCACCTGCTAAAGTTCACACTGTTAGACTGTTCCTAGGTATGTGTGCACTGATAATTGATCATTTGAGAGTACCAGGACAGAACATAAGACTGACATCAGAAGATTGAAAATATGTCATGGAGCCTACAAATTTTGCCTAACATCTCTATTGTTTTAATGTGCACTGATTTTGGATGTGATGGGAGTAAATGTAAGCTGATTTTGTAATATATTGTGACTAAATAAGTACTAAAATCAATTGTTTAGCCAAGTAGTAGTCATCAATGTTGCATGCTGTGTTGTGTTGAGCTATACAGATTAATTTATACGTATAGGTTGCTGGAGTGTTGTGGTTCATTTATAATGATATGAATTTATGAGCTCCCCAACTGGGAACATATAAGCTCCATGCCCTACTAAGAGGCTTTTGTGCTATAGGATCAAAGTAGCATCCACTGTCTGGGGTCATTTTTGACAGTGCTGGTAGAGAAGCTTCATAGAAAAGTCAGACATTCATCTCTTATTTATTGTGGTGGGTTGCGTGGCTTTGGGTAATCAAGCTGTGTTTGTGTCAAGTGACGCTGGTCATCCCAGTAAGCCAGTACATGCTCAGAAAACGGATCGGGTTGCTCCATTCACAACAAGCGTGTCAGAGGAGTGGGGTTTTGGTTTCCAGCTCTAACACCTCCGCTTGGCCCGCCTCCCTGGCTTGGCAGAAGAATTTGACACCATCTTTACCTCACTGTTCACAGTGAGATAAAGTTTCCAGGACCAGGATTGTAGGATCTGATCAGCAGCGTCCTTTGGCCATCACAAAAGCTATTGCTCCCAACTGACCAAACAATAGATAGGAGCATAAAATCCATCAGTATGGGAACAAGTGAGTACATCCCCTCACTCACAGGGGTGAGTTTGAAAGCAAGGGCATAACAGGGAAGTGTGTCGAATAAGCCAGCACTAAACACCATGGGAGGACCGACAACAAACTACACCTTGTGGCAAAATAAACACACTCGACAGGAATCTGCTCCCAGAAAGCCTCTTATGTCACTTTGGTAACCGCAACAAAAAAATTACCGCCTGTGACATTTCAAAATAAAGCCATTTCAAGTGGGTGTGTGCTGAGGCCCTTTTCGGACACGATTTTACACAGAGGAGGTTGCCAGGCAGAAGGGGTCTGGTGAAATATCTTTTCAAAAAACTAAAATACAGTTTTCATTCTATTTTCAAGAATTTTGAAGGTGTCCTCTGTTATTCCATTCCAAGTTGTGAATGAAAAAGGACAGTCTTTCAATAAAATACCTTACCTCAGTATTAACCATGGGCACCACTATGCGTGGTTATAAGGTATGTAGCAAGGTAACACAGTAGCAAGGTGTCTAGCAGTCCGCTGTCATTAGTTAACCTATGTTCACAATATTAGCAGCATATCATTTGAAATGAGTCACTGATTAAATGTTCCCAGAGCCTGTTGTGTGGTTGTTTGAGGATTCATTATATCAGCTTAAGCTTCAATAGCAGGCGTGTGCAGCAGTTAAAATGATTACATCACTTACCTGATGTTTGAGAGGGACTAATGATTGGTAATCTTAGCAAACATGACATATTTGTTCTTTATTTTTAAGAGCTTGAAGACAATGAGGAATCACATAACTCTTATAGTGGGTCTTTGTGTTTGACTTGATATCATTACCTTATTGCACCAACAGACATGTAAAGAATGAAGCCTTTAAATTATTGCAGTGCTATGTGCTTGTACAAGAAAATATGTAAAGAGACTAAATCCTGTTAGCTCTATTTGCCTATTGTGAGATTCCTATTGCCAAATGTATATATTAGGCAAACTGTGTTTTGGAAATACAGCATCTGAACAGTGTTAAACATGAAGAGTTGTTAAAGTTAACTCCAATTTCTACGCCTTAAAGCAACACTATAAGACTTTTGTAGGTACATTTTTAAAGGCAATTCGTTTTGCCATCATCTTCAAATTCATGGTGGTATATGGTCATGTGAAGACACATGTTGTTCCCACTAGCCATCCAGGATATGCACTATATAGCTGTGTTCCAGGCCGTAACTCCCCACAGTAATCTAGAAAAAGCTTTCACAGCACGTCATTGGCAACTACATCGCCAAGAGATATTGGTTAGCCTCTTCACAAGCTTTAATCAGTGCAAACTGGGCTGTTGGTGAGGTCGGTCAAGGTACCTGCACGCCCTTTAGGTAGGTAGCTCGCTAGTTTCAGACACTAGTTTCAAAACTCATTACTGTTGCTTTAAGATAAGCCAATGTTCTCCTTGTACGGATACTTACAGGGGGTCTTCATATATAGACCAGGCCTGTACTTTAAATGGGGCAGAAGGTGGGCATTTGAAATCATCTTTACCCCCGATTACAATTTGTAAACTTACACACACACTGGGTGTATACCAAGGGTGAAAGCTGTTCAGAGAAGCCATTCATTTATTACACCTTTTTCCTTAGTAACAGCAATAAAAGGCTGTCTACTACATGCTCATAAAACACCAGCCAAGAGACTGTGCACACTTATTCCCTTCACATCTACTCTGACTATAAATCCAGTCTGGGATATGAACAGGGAAATTTCACAGACTACCATTTCTGCATTTTTTTATAAAGCAATTTCCATTGGTGGTGTTTGAACATGAAATTATACCTTCTGAATGAAAAACATTAGTTCAAAACATAGGGGCTACTCTAGATAGACATACACTGAGCTGTAGGTTAGGCAAACTCTGCTCATTGTTGTATGATGCAAGCTGTGTTTGCCTTCCGTGCATCCTGTGCACCAGCTGATGGTGGTAATCTCTAATAGGAAGTCTTCTCTGAGCAGTCAGCAAAGAGGAACTTGGTCAGGAGCGCCATCTAGTGTTCATTTTAGAGTATGGGCTACTCTAGCATTGAATGGATGCACACAAAGAAAGTTAAAATACATTAGTTCTTTTTTTAATTTAATATATAAAAAGCATTTACCCACTGAAGCAGAACATCTATCACTTTTTTTCTCCTTGAGGAACATATACCATCTGAATAAACTTTTTTTTTAATCTGAGCAGAGTAAAATAAAAATTGGGCAGACAATGCCAACTTCCAACACAAAATACAAACACTGCTGACAGGGAAACCGTAAAAAAGAAAAGGGAGAGAGAGATGGGGGCAAGGTAAGTGCATCTCTGGTCTGAAATCACTGAGGAAAACATTTCCTTCTTTTTTTTTTTTTAGTTTCTTCACAGTTCCTTTAGGGTTTCTGCTCAGGTCCTGTATAGTTTTCTCTACTCATTAAACATGCAAGCTCATATGAAGTGTTTTGTTCAAATACGAATGGAAATATATTTCTTCTTATCTTATAGGTTATTTGTTAAAATATGAAAAACA
Organism: Sprattus sprattus; assembly: GCF_963457725.1. Lineage (NCBI taxonomy): Eukaryota > Metazoa > Chordata > Actinopteri > Clupeiformes > Clupeidae > Sprattus > Sprattus sprattus. Next base: position 41,511,832 of record NC_137922.1, on the reverse strand, counting down.
AAAATTCTGTAGGTGGAACACAAAAAGATCGTTTGGATTTGACAGGAAAGAAAAAAGAAAAAAAACAACAACACACACACACAAATCTACTGTATTGATAGTGTTTTTTTTTCTTTACAGAGAAACTACATTCATTCTGATGAAGATATAGAGTCTGTATTTCCTACTGGGATGGGGTTGTTTTTTTCTTTTTTAAACCCAAAAACTTGAGCGATTGGAAATGTGAAAAGACCCCATTTTGGAGGGGTCTGGTTGCTTTTGGGTGCCTTGGTAAATAGAAAAACACACACAAATAAGACCCTATGATACACATGGTACCACAAAAGACTGCATATCTAGTTAGGACTGCATTAGGTAGGTTTGTGAAGGCTAGCTGCCATGGTACAGGTCAAAAAGGTCACCACAGTTTCCCTTTGTGGAACCAACTTGGAACTCAGGTTCCAAGGATAGTTGTTTTTTTTATGCTACTGAATGTAAGAAATCCCAATCTGTTGTACAACATGAGAACTTTTGCTTGCTTTCTTGTTTGTTTGTTTGTCAAAGAACAACATGGACATGAGCTCGCTTTGAAAACTTGCCTTTTTGACCACTGCAACTTCTTTTCTTAAGGACTTCACAAATAGCAGCAGTACGGTTGTGTCCGTGGATCAGGTAAAGAAGTTGCAAGTCCTGCTTCAAACACTCAAGCCCCTATGAATATCTGCATACAAAATAGCATCTGAAGACTACCTTAGAGACTATCAAGGCTTCCAAAGTGTTTCGATTGTGGCATGCTTTTCGATAACAGCTGTTCAAATTTTGAAAAGTTCAACCGTCCATTTGCCTATTTCTTTCCAGTCCACAAAGAGGTAGTGGAGATGGAAGGTTCTAGAACCTCCTGGAGACTTGACTGTTGTTCTCTGAAGTCTGAGTAGGCCTTGGGGTTCATGTATTGTCTGGTTATGTTTAAAGGCTTAATGTGCTTCACTCACTGTACACTATAGGTTACCCATGTTTCCTTCGCATTCCTTGGTCTTGTCTGCACCCAAATATATCGTCTTTCAACTTTGCCTACATCCTCAGTGATGATCGCACTTTCCCGGTCCATCTGTGTTCTTAAACATGTTGTTCCTTTTTTTTGGCACCATAGAAGTAGATGGAATAGGTAATGGTGGAAATGGTTGGGGCCAAAAAAGGGGAAGAAAAAACTAAGAAATGAGAGGTCAACAAGATGAAAATGGAAGGAATAGCCCTAGTTGCTGACCGCCTGCTTGTCCCTGTCTGTCGTCATGGCGACAAGCCCTCCACCTTCCGTCTCGTCCTCGGTTTTGATCTTCTTGGGCTCAGGTTGTTCCGACGGCTGTCCGTTCTGGCGTTTGGTTGGCAGGGAGGCCGACGCCGAGGCGTGGGTTGCCAGTATGTGCAGGGGACTCGCCACTGCTGACAAAAAGAGAGAGAGGTTGCCAACTTAACTTCATTAACAAACTATGCTGGTTCAAGGCACTATTTTTAGAATAATTGTTCTCTATGGATTTCTTATTCAGATTTCTGCATACAAACATTTTGTTCTGTAGATTCGCTATTGAAAAATAGGTCATACGTCATGAAAATAAATCTATAAAGAGGGTGGACTGAATGAACCAGTACTTCCGTTTCAGATTTTCAATAAGGATTCTAAGACTCAGAGAGCTATAGTGTGATGGGAGCAGATTCTGCACCTGCACAGACAGTTACCCAACTCAACAAAAGGGGACAACACTGGCAGTGCTTGCTGTTGGTGTGTACTATATTAACAACAACAACAAATCAATGCAACACATTTCTGGCTTTAGAAGCTATCTGTGCTGGTGTTCCATTCCATTCATGTCAAAAGGAAACACTGCTGAGGCTGTGCACACAGGACAGACATTTTCCACTTGAGACTGACTCACGGTATGACTTGTCAGTCAGTTTAAAATAGTGGAAAACCAGCATGTATAAACAGCTCGTCTCATGTACAGTTCACACGAATAAGTCCCTTTTCAGGTGCCCCAGCCTCAAACCGCACAGGGGAGCCATTTGTCTTTCAGGCAACGAGCACTGCTGTGTCTCATTGCAACTTTCTGCTGACGCATTACCACGTAGCATCATACAACTCAGCATTTTTTATGTGTCACTCATAAGTAAGTCCCCTTTCAATCACAAAGAGCAACTTATATTCAGATTCAAAGAAATGTACATGCTCTCTCTTAAGACTGAAATGACAGAATTGGGTTGAAAAAGAAAACACCAGCACCTTCCGAGGCCGTAAAAGCATGTGCTCAAACTACATGTGAAAAGATTAATAATCCAAACATCACACACCTTCAAAAAGGATAGTATATTTAAAAATAAACAACGTTTTTTTGAAGGTGCAGTGTGCAATTCTAATCCACCTTCTGTGAAATAAAGCAAATTATTCCACACGGTCTTCTAGCGTTCAGTTCTATACAACCCCTTTTTGAGCGCACACCGAGTCCTTGATCTGTAATTGGGAAACGGGACCGAGCAATACATTATTCCAGCCAATCAACACTTTGCTTTAGGAGCATAAAAGTGAGGGCTTTAATTTGATTGTCTCAAGCTCAAGCATCAACAACCTTTCACCATAATTGTGGACTGCATCTTTAAGGTTTGACAGAAAAGCAGGTTGACAAGAGCTGACATTCATGGTTTATATAAATTACACCGTCCAGTCCGATCAGAAGCACTAACCTGTGGTTCCTGCCGATGAGAGGGCAGCGCTGAGAGGCACTAGGTGCGTGCCGTTCTGTGTGATGGTTTTGACTGGCAGCTGGTGCTGACCCAATGGGGCCTGGTGTACCAAGGTAACTGTCTGAAGGGGAGTGGCTTGAGTGGTCTGAATGATGCGACTTGCCCCGCCTATAGAGGCATTTGAGATGGCAGGCATCGCTTCTACTTTCACTGCAAAGACAAGGGAAGAAACATAAAATTAAATGCTTTGGGTGAATACACTGCACTTCCATATATGAGCGACCCCCATCTTATAAACCTCTCTCTAATAAAACCAAGTTTTACTGACCATTTTGTTACCAATTTTACAAACGATAGACCACCACACACACACACACACACACACACACACACACACACAGAAAGGGACCCAAACACACACACACACACACACACACACAGACCCAGACCCAGAGAGAAACACACAGACAGACACAGACAACCACACATTAGAAAAGGCTTAAATTCTTCACCTTTGACCTCCGAGTGGTCACCACCATTCTCCTGCTTCACTGACTGGATGCTGACTGCCTGGCTGGGGGTGGCGGTGTAGGTGAGGCCTGCGGTGAGGCCGGCCATAGTGGTAACTGCCATGGCGGGGAGCTGGTGCAGCACATGTAACGTCTGCACCATCGTCGGCTGCTGCTGGGATGAGGAGGAGGAGGAGGTGGAGACTGGCGAGGCCACGGTGTAGGTCACTGGCTTGATGGTCTGGGGGAGCTGCCGCTGCACTGTGATCAGAACTGGCTGGCCGGTCAGGGGAGACCCTAGAGGACAGGAGGTGGACAGAGACATGAAGGACCTGTGTTTATGTGCACCAGTCTAACCCTAACCCTCTCTGGAAACTTCCGGAAACACCTTCTGCTACGAGGGTCCAAAGTTCTATGTAGGCTTTCCGAAAACAGAGCAATCTACAATTCAAGTTTCTCCACAGCTTTTTAAATCATTTTTATTATTATTCAAAGAAACCAAAATAAGTAAGTTGTTTACATAAAATGTCCCAGGTAGTTTTGGATAATGTTCAAAGTGATGTTCAGTTTTAGTCACCTGACTTTTTGATGACTATTTGGGGAGGCTGCATTCTGGGTCTAAACAACACTAAAAAATTAAAAACAAGTCAAATGCCTTCATTCAACTGATACATTCAGGCAGGTCCTTGTCTGAATAATAGCCACAGAACTAGGTCTATGCAAGCTTCCTTTGGTTTGTCTATAGCTTATTGTTTGCCTGTCATCCTTGTTTGTTAGCCTTTATGAATACTTCAGTGACAGACAAATGCACTTACATCTGTACGTCTATGAATTATTTATTTGCACAATGTTGTACCACAATTTGTTTTTTACTGTGCACAAGTTTTATTTTTATCCATCTTCTTCTAAAGAGTCCTATGGACCTGGATAAACCTTACATTGATCACAATTTTCAACAATCACGCTTTAATCAAGCAAAGTAAAAACTGCTCTGCAGCGATCCATACTAAAATGATTTTTCCATAAAACTGAATTATTTTTTGGCACTTCTCACTGTCACAGCCCTAAAGAAGTCTGGTTCAACCCCACTCTTAACGCTGTGTCCAAACTGCACGTGTAGCAAGCAAGCAACAACAAAAGAAGCTTACTACAATTAACGAGGCTGTCCTTACTGAAAATTAGTTGGATCTCAGTTGATTTTTATAGTCTGTTAAAGAAAATTTTAGATTATGATGAAAAGTATCAATGTACAGTCTACAGCCTAAAGTCTAATCTCACCCTCGGGCACCTCAAATAGGTCACAAAAAACAAGCACTGATGATCAATGTTACTCCTGCGCCATCCCTTGTAGCTGCACGTCTCAAGACAGTTTGGTTCACAGACTTGGTGAGAGAAGGCCAACATAATTAATGTGGGAATTCATTTTTTTACCACCAATCCAAAAGGCAGAAGATCTTCTTTTTGAGTTGGGCAGATTTGACTAGACATGAGTTTGAACTGCGAAGAGTGATTAAGACTCATCTCCAGTAGAAACGCATCAGATGGGCTTTTAATGGGACAGTTAAGATACCTCATCCTGAGTTTCTCCTTTGTTTTCAGATATTTTAGCGCACTTAGGGAAATGAAGGAACGTTATATTTAAATCACTATGAATCTGGAACAGCTTAATATAGAAACCGGCTGTGACAACCCAGACAAGAATCCACACCCTTTTAAAAAAGTGTGTAGATAAATCTGGAGAGACAATCCCCTACTACCATAGAGACAGGCTTTAGTTAGCTGAATTTCATACCGATCCCGCTTCAGATTTTGGCAAGGCAGCCCCTTCAAGATTACCCTTGAAAATATTTCAGAGGTCTATTTTGGCACATAGCCTCTTTTCTCACAATACAATAACATGCAATAGGCTGAGTCTACGTTGGGGGGGGGGGGGGGTAAGAGGGACTCACCAGGGGTATTCTGAGCGAAGCGTGCCTCTTGAATGACAGCGAGCTTGGGCTGGACAGGAGTGGTGGCGGGGGCAGGGGCGGGCTCTGGCTCCATGTGTATGGGAGAGCCCTCTCGTGATAGGCTCTCTGGTGTCTGCACCCCACTGGAGTGGGCGGAGAGTCCACCTGTGTGGTTTGGAGAAGCTGGAGCACTTCTGAGAAACAAAAACAAGAAGCAATTAGTGAGTAACTAGCTTTTTAAGGAACTAAGCTGGCAGGCAGGCCGCAAAAAGCACCTGGATGACAATAGTCAAGCTTTCAAGTGGCACTGCTAAAACTGGTGAGGATAGAATTCTTTTTTTGCACTGATGGTAAAACAATCCTTAGGCAACAGTTGATCCTAATTCAGAATCAAAGACCACTCTCAGGTTTCTGAAGACTTTCAATTGCCATTGTGAAACTCCAGTGCATTTAATTTGCACAAATTATACTTAGGCGTCCCGAAGCACACCTGCCATAGCAGCTTGTGTCAAAACGCACACCTTGTTCTAAGCATAACAAATGGAACAATTACTTTGTTTTAGTTTTGGTCTTTTGTTCTAGCTTGTGTGCGCCAACACTCCTAAGAGATACACATCTTTGACAGGGAGCCAATTTTACAAAAAGCCTTCAGGGAAGTGAGGCAGTGTACCACCACCCAAAAAACATTTGAAGAACATTTGAAACAGCTAATGTAACACTCTATGCAGACATTAGACAGACTACAGCAGGCATACAAATTGGGAATGCCATAAACCAGGGGTCTTCAACGTTTTTCAGGCCAGGGACCCCCAAACTGATGGCGAGATGAGCAGGGACCCCCTACTATATAAATTGCATAAAATGTTGTTTATAATATACTGGGCCTAGTGCCAAATAAACATAGCTACCCTTACTCCTGTCTGACACGATCCAACGGAAGACGGAGGAGGAGTCTGGCGCATGGAGTTGTTTTGACAACATAGATGTTATAGTGAGATTGACAAGTCAACAAACCAATCACACCGCTAGCAAGTTGTTAAGATTGTAGGTAGTAGCATGCTAACATTAGCTAGGAGGCTCACACACCTCGCAAATCCTCACTTATTTTTCAGTTACAATTAACGTTTTTTGACCTTGTATAGTGTCTATTTCTCTTTATTTATTTATTTTTTTTAAATCTAAGCAAAAAAATGTTAAACTAACAATTTATAGGTACACACAAGACCAGCTATGGAGTTGGTCCGCCATCTTTTATTTTTGACCTTTGCGCTCTTTAGACTTGAGCAGAAACACGATCTGATTGGCTAGTGCCTGTGCAAAAAAGGTGCTGTGAGTGAACCGGTGCCCAGCTTGAGAGAGCTCCTGCGGGTAGCTGAATGTGTCGATTGGACTGAAAGATAACGTCTTCTCGATCAATTTATACGTTCGCAACAATAGGTTGGATTTATGTTAATGTAAATTTAAAGGGAATCAATACAATTCTGATTTGGAAGACATTTGAATTTGTGGAAAAAAAAATTGTTTGAATTTTTAATTTTTTTTTTTTTTTTTTTTAAATATTCAAAAAAATTATCTTATCAACCAAAGATTTCGCGACCCCCCTGCAGTACCTCCGCGGACCCCCTGGGGGTCGCGGACCCCCTGTTGAAGACCCCTGCCATAAACAATAGTGTGATGATGCTTCTTAATAACCACTTGCAGTGGCTGAGGTACCTAGAGGAGAGAGGCCCAAGGGGAGTTCTGAAGCAGGGTACACGAGGCCTTCGCTTCCTGAAGGCCTGTTCTATGAGCTTGCCCTCCGATGAGGGGTCTATCCTCCAGAAGGAGCCTTTGCCTGGTTCCTCCTGGGATCTGGGCACTTTAATAAAGTAGCGGTTCAGTGAGAGATTGTGACGGATTGAGTTCTGCAACAGGAAATGAGTGTTAGTGGTAAATACGGCTGAGGCAACCGTGTTAGCCAAAACAAACAAGCAGGATTAATTTAACTTATTTTTCCTTTGCAGACAGAGAAGGCGGTGATTGTTATGAGCTAAAGACACCCCAACATCTCTGATAGGGGTCCCATTTACACAAAATAAATGTAAGACTTAACTGATTATTGCTTTGGTTGCACTAATAGGGTCATCTAAAAGCTCACACTCATCATGCAATTTTCCAAGTTGAATACATCATCCTGACATATCATCAGGGGTAGGTTTCCCAAAGCCTTCTTAACTCTACGTCATATGCAAATTATACCTCAAGTGGTAGCTTGACGTTTTGAGGCATTTTCCAGAAAGTTCTTAACCAAGTATACCCTCAGTAAGAGACACCTTTGTATGGTTGGTCTAGACCACTCTTAGATATACCTAACCTTTAAGAGCCTTAACATGTGTTAGTGTCTGGAGGTATGCGCTTCCTGTGATGTAAAAACAAGAGATGTGTTGCATTATATTTTGTGCTTCATTAAACAAAGAGCATTATAAATTGAATTTGCCATTGATTTTTAATGCTTTAGGATTAGTCATCCTTATATGGGAATTTTATAATTTTTTTGACTTGCATTGCATTTATTGTTAACATTCTTTATTATAATGATCACCTACACTCCAATTTGAGTCATGACAATCATACTTAACTCATGCATGCTCAACCTACATGAATGACAATTCATGGATTCAGCCTCTTATGGTATATGTAGGAAGTTCTCTCTTAGAGGAACGTTTAAAAGATGGTTTGGGAAACCCACAGAGAAAACTTTAGTAACTTATACCTTTCAAGTTTTCGTAAAATGCTAAGAGATACCCAGCCCCGAGCAAGATGCAAACACATTATGCCACTCAACCAATCGCCATGCCATCTCACAACTCACCTGCCAGCCCTTATCTGCAGTCCTATAATAAGGGTAGTTTTTAGTGATGTGCGTATAGATTCCATTCAGTGTGAGTTGTTTGTCTGGTGCCATTGTAATGGCTTGGACTATCAACTGTGCATATGAATAAGGTGGTTTCGAGTCATCCTGTAAAAAAAAAAAAAAAAAAAAAACATTAGACCAGAACATTTAGCAACAGGTTCCAACTCCAAAGCATCTTGCTCCCACTGTCATTTCGGAGGATTTGGGCGTACCCTTTGTAAGGACGAAATGTTCTAGCTTAACCCAAACGGATTGGATCAAGCCTTGAAACCCCAAATACTCTCATGGTTTATTGGTTTACCGTAACTGACCAAACAGCCCAAACAACATTGTTCAACCAAACAACCACCAGACTCTTACCTTTGGACTGTCCCCTCCTGAGGCGTCTTTGTCGTTTTCTGATTGAGAGTTGTCCCCAATGAATTCAGCAGTGAGTCCACGTCCCATCCTGTAGCTGGACAACCCAGCCCCTCTAGGACTGGATGGACAGGAGTTGGCAGCGCTGTAGCAGGGAGACAATCATGACTTTATTTTGATTTAATTCATAGAGAGTAAACAATTATTCAAACAAATCATTTCCACATTACATGATGTAAAAACACAACAACAACAACCACAACATCAACAAAAAGCTTCAGACAAGTCACATTGCTCACAGGTGCCTATTCATTAAATGAACCAATTTAAGAAGTTCTATGCATGCTGTTATTTGTCTGCTGTTAACACTGAATGTCTGGTACGGTACCAGCCTAATAATCATCATGTTGAGAACAGCTGGCAAGCGAGCCCTGATGTCAAGAGGTCAATAAGGAGGTCTACCTTAGGGTGCTGGTGGGTGAAGGGAGGGGGCTCATCAGGTGAGCAATGTTGTCTGGAATGTTGATGGTCAGCGGGGCTATCTGGGGCTGGACCACTTTCACTGGGGACTCAGGGGTGCTCCTTCGCTCTTTCTTGTCACTCGCTAAGACTGTGAAAGTGATCTTGATGTTTGTGCTGGGGAAACGGAAGATGCACCTTCGAGGTAAAGAGAGGGAGAAAGGGAGAGAAAGATATTACAACTGGTGCAATGTATCTTCTCTTTCATAGCAAGGCTCAAAAAGCCCCCCCCCCCCCTCCCTAAAAGACATTCACTAAACAACCAAAACATGCCAAATTCAGTTCTGCATAAAACAATAGAATCACATTTGTTTCTGCATTCATAACTGCAACTATAGAACACTGTCTGAAGCGCCCCTCCCACCCATCCCCAAGAGCTGAAATGAACTACAGTCATTAATAGAGTACAGTCACGCTGGTTTATATATGTCAAGACAACATAACTGTTACATAACCAACTATATTCACCATCTATTATTTTGGTGGTAAAGGCATGGATTCATGCAAATTAACAGTATATATATATATACTTATACATATATTTTAATCTCAGATGTACACAAAACTTGAGTCTAGCCTTTAGGTCAGTGCGTGTTTGCCCATACCGTGGGTTTTTGTAAACAGGTGAGAATCTGAGTTAGACAGGATATCAGAACCGTCAGCAGAAGGGATTTTAATTTGAGGCTATAAAACTAAGTCAATCTATTAGATTTTAGATTCATTTAGGAGACAAAACCTTAATGTTGGTTAACATCACTAGTCGTTGTTGTTTATGTTGCGAGCTATCGATGCTAGGTAGTCTGCTAACTACATAAACAAGACGGCTGAATCAGAAAGACAGCCATATTTTTGATAAAAAGGGAGGAAAAAAGGCCCTTGAGTTCTATAACCCACAAAACATTAGGCGGTAAAGTTATCATTCGTATCTTGTCGTTACATTGTATAGCTAACGTTACATGGTATACTCCTAATGTAAACAGTAAGCTAACGTTAACCAATCATATTGACCAAATGAACACTTGTTAGTTAACGAGCTAATATTAGCTAGCTAATTGATCCTACATTAGCTGGCCTGGCCATATAGCTAACTGAAACAAAAAAAAGGCTGTTTATCACAGTAATAAACAAGGTGTGATTATGCAGTTTAAATGTAATCACATTAGAAACATGGATGATGGTTATTATCAAACAGAGGGTTAGAGTCACATGGTTTTACTACCTCGACACAGCACGCTAACATAGCGAATAGGCTTAGCTAGCAACATGAAACCGGTGTCTGTCACTATATGCACAGACACGTGCTGCATTGGGAAAGAAAACAATAACAAAGGACGCAAACAATCAACACGAAAGACGTTAATTGGGCTTTATAGTGCTTCTCTAACATTTGTTTAAATGTTCATCTTACATTCGTGGAAGCTGTAGAGGAGGAGCCCCTCGCCTTTGGAACACCCCATCCACAAACACCCCATTTTTGCCGAGACATCGAAGATAGAAGTCGCCGCTGCCCGTGCTATCTTCACCCGCAGTGAATATTTCAAGGTGTCTCCGTGAAATAAAACTTGTGTGGCCCATGCTGACATCCACAGACCCATGGGAAGAATTTCGACCGATGGTTACCGAGCGCTTCTTCATAAGATACTCGAATTCTCGGCCCTCAAGCCGGGCTACTGCCGACCCTGACATCCCGCTCATCAGCGCCATTTTATAGGGTATTTTATCAATCGTTGGAAACCTGTGGGTGAAATGAATGAAATGCCTCAGATGAAGTGTTTCCAATTAAAGAGCTCGTAGAGAATTTCTAACTGTATGGCTTGAAACTAAATATAAAATGTGGAACGTGCCAGCCCAGGAACAGCGGCTCCAACCCACCGCCGCGACAGAGAGAAAGAGGGTAAAACACAACCTCCTAAACAAACAAAAGGGGTGGGTTGTTTATAACTGATAGTGTGCGCAACCAATGTGCTGGCGGAGTCGCCAAGTAAGGAAATCGTAGCTACCAATGGGAAACTCCAATGAGGACACCAGGCAGAGGTTGGTTGAATTGTGGCCTGACACGCAGACTGTGTCGCTTGCAAAAGACGGAAAGAAAATACTGATATGGAGAGGCTTTTTTTGAAACGCATTTTATTCAAAACCTCTTCTTCGGCAGAAATGTATGTATTGCACAACCTGACGGTCCGTTAATAGCAGGTTGGAATACGCAGATACCCACTTAATATTTTGAGATTACATTCGAAAGCATACCATATCACATTTTATATGTAATTTTATATGTATTGAATATTAACCTGGTCCTTTTAAATGTCTGCAAATGTAATTTTGCAGTTTCAACCTATTAATTGCACATGCGTACAGGAAAGACAGCGCATATGATTCTATGTCCCCACCCAAATGAAACTAAAACCAAAATCCTCGTAAAAACTCCATTCAGATTTTCAATGCTGCTCTGCAACATACTCACATTCGTTTACAAATGGAGTTACCCACAATGCCTGTACGAATGTAGTAGAGTGGAGGTCAATAGTTGTCTCCCTTGACTGCTGTATAAACGATACACAACAATTGAGTCATTTACACCATACAAGTTCTGTAATTTCCTTGCACACGAACATAACTAAATAAATAAATACATGCACACATGCATACCTTCTATGCGCGACATTTACATTTTCTGTGCCATAATCTGTATGCGTAGTAGGCTACTCGGCGTCAGCTGAAATAACCTTTAGTAACACAATTGCAGCGACATTGTTTGAGTTTTTACATATTGCCGTCGCCAGGAAGACTATTCCACATTCGAAATGAACACTGAATAGGACAGCACTAATACCCGAAGTTATCCCATTACAGCAGTAGGCTACTCTCAAATACTACTGCAATGGTTTAGTGATTAAAGATTTTCCGACCTCCTAATAGAAAAGTGCAATGGAAAGCCACGCAAAGTCAGAGTTCCCACTTGTAAACTCGGGGCAATACAGTCTACCTCGACTTACAAATCGGAACTGGGGAATTTCAAGTGGGATACATCTCGAGTTGTCTCGAGGGCACCATAATTTGCAAACGGAGGACGGGTATGGTATCTATTACTAGGCAGGCTTAAGTACAACAATCACGGAATAAGCATAATTTAAGGTTAGTCTCGGGAGATGTATTATCCTTGCGGATGTATTCATGTTATTGAACAAAATACAGAATGTCTGCAGCAGTGCATCTTGTGCAGAGTGCAAACACTTGTTTCACGAAGATAGGCCTCTGGGAGTATAACTTCAACATTGTTTATTTGTCACATAATACGGAATTTGTGCAGTACTCTTGTAAAATTAGCAACAGATAGTATACTAGACTTTTAATGTCACTGTTTACTTATAGTGTTATCACAATTACAATCAAAGCATGAAATGCATTCAGTATGCTGTCCTCCAGCAAGAACAAGAACCAAGTTGTCATTTGACCAGCAAGTTATTTTCAGGAAAAGAAACAGAATGAATCAACACGCAAATGCACCTTTTCTCTATTCAATGATGAACAAACTGATGTTACTAATTCAATTTTCATTACAGTTTATCGAGAGCAGAAGGGGATATTAGAGGTGTTTTAACATTTAAGAAATATAAAGTAAGCTATTTTTGTCTTGTTTCCCTCATATTATTTTCCGTGGGTTTAAAAGCAATGCTAAATTGTAATAGGGGCAATAGGGGTCCACACACCATGTCTTACAGCAACAGAATATCATGTCACATCTTGCCACAACCAAATCATTCTTGCTGTAATCAAAAAATCCAATGATTTAGCATAGACATGAATGTTTTCAGGTAAAAAACACAGTATCGTTACCTGTACATTAGTTTATCTAATCTGTTTTCAACCACTGTGAAACAAAGGCGACAGTGGCTTGCAGATACTTCATAAGGTAAAATACTGTGCTCATATGTCCAATTAGAGTATTAGACTATACAAGGAAGTTGAAACAAATGTTGATAGTTTGTGACCACAGAGTATAATAGTTCAAATCTGGGGTTCCGTTTCTTTAATCAAGAGAAAAAAAATCCCTGTTTACATAATGCATGATTTCTGTCATCAGTAAGGCTACAAATGAGGCAGTTATATATACACATTTATATATGGGTAATGTTGTCAGTCCTTAAAGATTCTTGACTGAATAGTGCATACCTTCCTCATGACACCACACATAAGTGTGATGGTCTCTGATGTCCTGCGTGCTTAAATTTGAATGTGGATGAACGGCAGCGACACAAACACTCTGATTTTGAAGATAGGCCTCATTCACATCAAATCTGTCCACAGCTGACAAAGAAAAGCCTGAGAGCAAGTAGTGAGAGCAAAGAAAGGACAATATTGCACATACACTGAAACAATATGAAATGAGACGTTTTTTCAATTTTGTAATACTATAGATTAAGTCCGCTGTTTATGTATTGATGCCTGACATAGGGCAGATGAAACAGAATCAAGCACTGCTATTTCGCTTGTACAAACATTTGTACTGTATTCCATACACATACACACATGTGTGCATATGCACATTTAAACCTGGACCTCTTCAAACTATACAGAGGCACTCAGGTTAGGGTTGGGTGGTGTTAATGGACAAAGTATCTTTAACTATCTAGCAGAATGGAGGCTATGATAAAAAAAAAAAACAGTCCATGGAAGACATTTTTAAAAAGTAAAAGTAGTCTTCTCCCAAAAAAAAAGAAAAAGGGTTTTCACTTCCCACTCTGTCAAGCGAGAACAAAATAGTTTAGTGCCTGAAGGTTTTCAGTCCCCTGTCCATAGTTGGACCAAACGTTAGTCCAGGAAAGGTCTCTTGGTCTTTCAGTCTCCATTTAATTGTGACGAGCACAGTAGAGCACTTGGCATTGGTGCTATTCTTTCAGAGAAACAAGTTTACACTCCTGTTCATAGTTTTTTTTCGTTCTCTTCTTATTTTAGCAGGTGTGCTGTGAAAAACAAGCACCAGCTCAAAAAACACTCTTCATTCAAAATCCTCCCGTGCCGGGTCTGAGGTGTCAGATCTTCTCGTCTGTCATTTCCAGAAACTGTGCGTATACGTCTCTGGCGCACTCCCCTTTTTGGTTGAACAGGAACTTGTAATAGCTGCCATCAGCACAAATCGCTTAAAGGAGGAAAAGAGAGGGTACGGAAAAACAGGACCGGTCAACGCTTGAACACACACACAGCTTTTTCACTTGTTTATCAGGAAATATTTCCCACACTAGTTCCTACAGTTACACTAGGCCCTCATACCCAAATTCCAGCTGAAATATTTTTCAAATGATGAATCTCAAATGATGAAACAACAAGCATACTTCTGTTCTATAGTTCTCATGTCCTCCATACTGTGATAGCACTCTGGAATAGGACTTTGACTAAAAAAACATCAACAACATGGTCCTGTCCTTACAGCACCCCAATGTCTAAGCAGAAATCAGAGTCTAGGTATCCATGAAAAACACTGATTTTAAGAGTTTACAGAGGGGGGTGTGAGTTGGCAAGCAAGCCTTTACCTAGAACAGAGTTGGGCTCCGTTCCAAAGGCACAGACACAGGGCGACCCAGATGGGACCTGGAACTTGGAGAAGCTCCACTTGGAGCTAAAATATTTGGGGAGGAAACTGGCAGATGCCAGGCTGCAGAGAGAAACAACAGTCTTAGTATAGGTTTTTCTATCCCATGTTATGGCACGTCTGTGTTAAGGTCTTTTAATGTCTCGAGAAGCTGTCCACTGCTCAAGTATGCAGATGAATGGGTAACTCTGAACACAGGTACGGTTGACTGCTAATAAATGTATTCCAAAAGTAACTTCGACTTGCAGTTAACAGAGCTGAACAGTGAGGACAGAATTATTTTCTGTAAATAAAATTCCTTTACCAAATGAAAATGGCCTAGGATAGGATATGCATATCAATGTGTGTGTTTTTTTCCTTAAGTTTTTTAGTTTGAAAAGCTCCAGTTCATCTGACGCATACCTTGACTGCTTGTTCCTTTTGGGGTCCTCGGCAGCAAAAATGTGGACCGTGCCGTGGTCACTGGACACACAGATGAGTGTAGCGTCCTGGTTGAAGTTGATGCTGTAAACACAGAGAGTGAATGTCTCAGGAATCATTTGTACAGTAAACAAATGGAAGTGTGACATCAGATGTGTACGTGGAAAATGAATAGAAAACTTTGCCCTGCTCACCAGTAGATGTTTGCTGCCTGTGAGCCTCGTCTCAGCTCCTGTACGAGCTGGCCAGCAGAGGTGTCAAATATTCTAATCAGAGTACCCTGTTTGGAAGAAACAACGTCCAGCCAGAAGGTCAGAAACATTCAGAGGAAAACACAGTAGCTTGATGAGTTTGATGTCAACCTGTCTGTGTCTAAACATGGCATGAAGGGGGGGAAGACACAAGGTATATATATGTATACAGTGATAGTCATTGTATTTGTATACAAATGAATTTGGAAATATGTATGCTAATTAACTACAGTTATATGTATGCTAATTAACAACAGTTATGTCCATGCTAATTAACTAAAGTTATGTGTATGCTAATTGGCACCAGCATCAACTGTCCAACACGAACATAGGTTTCGTTTTGGGACTGATGCTTTTTGTATGGATAATAGCTGAATTCCTTTACCAAATGAAAATGGCCTAGGATAGGATATGCATATCAATGCTGACCAGCTGTCTCCAGTGTTCACGGACATCTTTAACACCTCACTGGCTGAATGTGTGGTACCTGCCTGCTTTAAAACATCCACCATCATCCCCGTTCCGAAAAAGCAGAGGATCACAGGCCTTAATGACTGCAGACCAGTCGCCCTGACCTCTGTGGTAATGAAGACCCTCGAGCGCCTCGTGCTGACCCACCTCAAGGCCATCACCAACCATCTCCTTGACCCACTGCAGTTTGCCTACAGAGCCAACAGGTCTGTTGATGACGCAATCAACATGGGACTCCACTACATCCTCCAGCACCTTGATTCCCCCGGCACCTATGCCAGGATCCTGTTTGTAAATTTCAGCTCGGCATTTAACACCATCGCCCCAGCTCTCCTCCAAGACAAGCTAACACAGCTGAACGTGCCTGAGCCCACCTGCAGGTGGATCACTGACTTCCTGTCAGACAGGAAGCAGCGAGTGAGGCTGGGCAAGCTTGTCTCGGAGCCTCGGATCATCAGCACTGGAGCCCCCCAAGGCTGTGTGCTCTCTCCTTTACTTTTCTCCCTCTACACCAACAACTGCACCTCCAGCCACCCCTCTGTCAAACTCATAAAATTTGCGGATGACACCACCCTCATTGAATTAATCTCAAATGGGGATGAGGCCGCCTACAGAAATGAAGTCGGCAGCCTGGCTTTCTGGTGCAGCCAGAACCACCTGGAGCTGAACGCTTTAAAAACTGTAGAGATGGTAGCAGATTTCAGGAGGAGCCCAGCACCAACCATCCCCCTCATCATGTGTGACTCCCCAGTTAACATGGTGGAGTCTTTCAGATTCCTGGGAACAGTCATGGCACAAGACCTAAGGTGGGCGGAGAACATCACCTCCAAAATCAAGAAGGCCCAGCAGAGGATGTTCTTCCTTCGACAGCTAAAGAGATTCAATATGCCGAAGAAAGTGATGGTGGAATTCTACACAGCCATCATTGAATCCATCCTCACCTCTTCAATAACCATCTGGTTCGCTGCCTCTACTGCAAAGGATAAAAGCCGACTGCAGCGGATCATTCGGTCAGCCGAGAAGGTAATCAGCTGCGACCTGCCGTCTCTTCTAGACCTGTTTCACTTAAGGACCAGCAAGAGAGCAGGGAAGATCATCGCTGATCCTTCTCATCCCGGTCACCACCTATTTCTGTGTCTCCCATCCGGCAGAAGGTTCCGGGCTATTAAGACCAAAACCTCTCGCCACTTGAACAGTTTTTTCCCCACGGCAGTTGGGCTCACAAACAAGCCCCCAGCATCACAATGACTCTGGGTTTACGTACTCAAACTAACTTGCCCTTCTATGCCCAATTATTTATTATTATTATTATCTTAAAAAACATTTGTCCTTTGTTCTTGTTTATGCTTTTTTGTTGTTATGTTATGTCTTATGTCTTATGCACCAACCACACCAAGTCAATTTCCTGTATGTGTGAATATACTTGGCCATTAAAAGAATTCTGATTCTGATATCAACACATAAATATTAACATTAATAATGAAAACAGTGATTTTAAAGCTTAACAAGAGTTTTAATCAGGACCAACTTTTTCTGATGCTGTGGCTATCCGTGTGCCTTGCAGGTTGAGGGCGATACAGCAGAGGGCACCCTCGTGAGCGGGAATGTCCACGGGCGGCTTCTCGGTGTTGGCCAGATCCACTATCTGCACATGCCCCGAGTGTGTGCCAGGGAAAGCCAACAAGGAGTTGTTGCTGTTTGGGCACAGGACGCAAAGACCTACAGATGCACGTCAAACAAAGGTGTGAAAAGAAATACTATACACATTTACAGGAAGAGTAAAACAGACAGTATATAAAATATATACATTCAAATATAGGTGTACACTGCCTGACATCAATTTGATTTGATACCATAACAATACCTGAATACTTTGTTGAAAGATAGCTATAATTATGTTACAATTTCAATAATTTTCAATCATTGCTTTTTGTTTTACATAGACTAGTAGCAATGTCTTTTTTTTTAAGAAAATCCTTCACATAGTTTAACTACCAAGAGGACAGACCTTTAGGATTGTAGCACGTTTCAAACACGTGTAGTTGATGTGGGTTATGGGTAAATGTGAAGACTTTGATCATGGAGTCGAGGACCACCACAATCCTGCGGGTAGAGGAAGTGAGGCACACAAACTCAAAATAGAGACAACACATCTTAGATCCACTTCAATACCTGCTTAACTCTAATAGCATCAATTTACACAACGTAAACGCCCCCCCCCCCCCCCGCATCTTGCATCAAATCTTGAGATGCAAAGTGTTGCATTATGTGCATAACAAATTAAATTCAGAAGCATAACATTTAAGGCTATGCACAAAGAGTGGTAGCTAACCTCAAGATGCAGAGCTATGCAATTAGCCAAATGACAACTTCCAATGGGCTCATTCTTAGGCTTACTGATTTGAGCACAAATGACAGCACTGCATCTTAAGGCCCATTAAGAAGCCTGAGTACTTAGGCATTGACTTCAGATTAATAACGCATAAGCACCAAGGAACATATGCACGAATTCCATGGGCACACAAATGCACCCTTATACCACAAAACAAACTAGAGCTCGAGGAGCACAGATCCTGCTGAATCAGCTTGTAACTGAGCTTGTGCAATAACCCTCTGTGAAAGATAGAAGTCTGAGTCATTGTGCTTTTCAGACAGACTGTTAAATGTGAGGGTGTATGCCAGCTTTAACATTAACGCTGTGACCTACCGGTCCCGTCGGAGCTTAACTGCCTTGACTTCCGTGGAGAATTCGATCTCAATTACAGTCTTCTTTTTTAGGTCATCCCAGATCATGACTTAAAAGCAGACACAAGTGTAAAAAAGAAAATCAGATATTGACTTCATTTCATACATTATCCTCATATTTTTGTGTTTAATTTTCCATGTCAAGTCAGTCAGGTGCCAAATCCAATCAAAGAACGCATTATAGGCCATAGGCCACAGGCTGGTCTTGCTACCTTTATTAGGTGGGTACTTGGGTTTCTTCCCTCCTCCGACGAGAGCCAAGTAGTTGCAACGAAAAAGCATCTCCACATGTCCGACACCACCTTCAAGGAATTCTGACAAGAACAACACAGAGGTGAGGTGCCAGTTAGCAAACAGAGCAAACAAAATGGCTGTAAGTACATACGCCACCGCCTTAAGCTGTAAAAAACAAAGAACTAGCAAGCCACCAACCTAAAAAGCATTTAAAAAACTACAAACCCCACCACCAGCCCAGTTGGCACTGATAAAGCTTGCCACCATGTTAAGTGGCGTCTTTTGGCAATGTAGTGCTGTGAAGGCTTTTCTTACAGGTTCACAGGGTGCTCCAACCCGGATCACAGAACTACATAAAGCCAAGCCTGGACAGCTAGTGGGAACAACATGTGTGTCCTTCACATGACCATATTCCATCAAAATTAATTTGGAGATGATACCGGAAGACATTGTTCATTAAAAACATACCTCAAATTGTGGCATATTGTTGCATTGTTGCAAAAGTACTGACAGTACTGACCAGTAAAACACCTTATAAGTTAAAAGGGCACACCTTTCTATGGGTGTGCTTTAAAGCAAGAATGAGCTCCAGTACAGTTAGGCAATCTCATTACTTGCTAGCCAAATTGAACTAAGACAGCTCATCAACACATTTTTATGAGATATACTGTAACTATGGAACAGGTCATGTGTTTTTCAGTCACATGCCCAAGACGCAAGGAATAATTAACTTCCTCTTCTACAATGCACTTATATGGCGTTTGGTACTTCCAAATAGGGAAAGATTATCATATGTATTCCCTAGTTGCACTGTTCATTTACTGAACTGTAAGTTAAACATAGCCTTGTCAAAGATTCGTTCAGACTGAGTAAAACATATTCCACATTCATATGCATTAGATGTTGTGTATGAGAGGTCAGGATTTACCCCATGGCATTATACCTTGCTTTTCTTTTTCTTTGAGAGGGTCTGTGTTGTAAACTCTGAATCCATTTTCCATTCCACATGCAAAGCAACCTGAGAAAACAGCAGAAATTGGTCATATTCCAGCGAGTTGCAGTCTTTCGGGAACACATTTCCATCTAGCCCTGACAATGAGCCAACTTTGTCCACTTGTACCTGCACTGTCATGGAGCTATCTGGCAACAGTTCATAACAAAGCCATTACGTTGTGGTCTATGGAGTTGCATTTAGGTTGATATCTGGACTCCTTATGAACCATTGCAAAATATGACAGATTGAATTTATCGACGGCGTTGCTGTGTTACCCAAACGAATAACATTAGTAGCCACGAATCTTGTATTGCTCTACAGTAGCTTCATGTAATGTTTTCAAATTGAACAATGACTGACAGTTACTTAACTTACTAGCTAGAACTCTGTTAAGACGAAAGTCATTACCAGATTTAGTATAGTTAATAAGGAAACTGCATAATAGCATGGATTGATTGTCAGCTAATTGGCTGCGAATGCTGACTGACATATTTAGCTAACGTTAGCTATGCTACTTTAGCTAGGCACGTTAATGTTAGCATTCCAGACCGGTCTGTTAAAAAATAATTTTGCAAAACAACAATAAATAACACCACAATAATAATAATACTGCCGATTAACACTTTGGGTCGTTTCATTTAGCGAAATGTCAGTCCACTGTAAAATACGCAGCCGGACGTAACGTTAGCTAACGTAGACTAAAAGCAAACAAGCTATCTCACTTTAGCTACCGTTATTTTAGAGAGTCGGTACACTTTCACAAGAAAACAAGACAGTGGATGATACCCTGGAGTCAGTGAACATGAAGTTATTCGTATTCACGGTGGAGACTGAAGCACTGCTATTAAGATGAACTGCACATCCACATTTCGTGGGTCTACCCATAACTTAAATCCGTTAATTAACCAAGCTAGGTATCATGTTTGGCAAACGTTACTATCAGTACAATCTGTGTGATGTCTGGAAGTTAGCTAGCTAAGCTAACTATAAGGTTAGCTCTGCACTGGGTAGCTAATTTTCCAGGCTAGGATATCGCTAGGTTGTTTACAACATCTGTAGCAGAATTGTTAATGAGACAACTGCTGCCTATAAGCTACCTACATGCCAATAGCCACGTCGTTTAATGTACGAGTAGCTGACTGTTCCGTATTACTAAACGTAGGAGAGTAATTCATCTAATTCTGTTATGTCTAGCTATAATACTGGCTTTCACCATATAGCTTAATAGCATTACGCTAATGTCAAAACTAAGATAACTCAGTAGGAGCAGCTGCAACTGTATCCACAGGGCTAAGCTAGCTGTCGGATAGCTATTCCAATTGTCTTACCATGGTCCTGGTTAAATCCAGCATACAAAAGCCCATTCCCGTGTGGATTTGATGGTAATAAATTCATTATTATGTTCTTTTTTGTTTCCTTAACGCCAATGATAATCTAATGATAGCTAGAGTCGGCTGCCTTTCAACCGATAGCCACCATTCCCCTGGCGTAGCATTCCTCCTCAACCGTAGCTGTGGCCAAGCAAGGTAGACGGACGGGACAGCCTAAACAAAATGCGAAGTTCTTCTTCCTTCCTTGAGAGGACGCTGAAGTGCTATCTTTGCTGCTCTGCTTCCTGCAAAATCAATATTAAGCAGAACCTACACGTCATGGATCTTAAGAAGGCCTTTGACACTGAATCACCAGACACTGTTAGCAAAATGTTCATATTTTAATTTCTCAGCCGAAGCCACAAGATGGATGAAGTCATATTTGGCTGATAGCACTCAAATTGTAGGCTACGCTTTGGAAGTAGATTTTCTCCATACCTCAGTAATAATATTGGTGTACCCCAGGGGTCAGTATTGGGGCCAATCCTGTTTAGCATGTACATTAATGATCTACCCCCGCGCGGGAGCCGTGGATAATTTGGCTAAAAGGACCTAAAAGCTGTCCCATGCATTTCCAATGTTACTGCAAAACAGTGTGAATGTAATATTCTTTTGGCCACAACGACTTTTTGGCGCTGTTCCGAGGTTTTTTAAAGACGCGCCGTCTTTGAAATTTTACTTCAGGCAAACTTCTGAGGCGCAGTGAAGTTAGTTTCAGGTTCGATATTCGACAGATTCGCATATTCGCACGCTTAGGGACCGTCATTAAATTACCACTCTAACAGCAGCGCGAATGCATACTCCAACAGCAGCACGAATGCTTTGGCTGAATTGCTTTCATGCTTTGGCTGCATTTGACACACCAGAATGCCAAATGGTTAGAACTACCAAAATACATCCGTTTTTTCTACGAGGAAATGTTTTTGTTGTAATTGTTTTTGTTATTGTGATTTACTACCAAAATACATCTGTATTTTTTTTTCTATGAGGAATTTTTTTTTTTTTTTTTTTAGCTTTCACATGAAGTGACATTGGAATGCTTTGGCTGCATTTGACACAACAGAAATTATTGTGATTTTAAGCACCCTTCAATGTTTGTCCACATCAAATTTAAGTATTATTGTTGCCTATGGGGAAAAGGAAATATTACTATTCACATTACATTACTCAATCGTTTTGTTACCTGTGTCAACTCTGACATCACGTTCTCAAAACAGTTAACACCTGTGTCTGAACAAAAGCACTCTGGACAAAATGACACATTTGCAAAAGGCTGTTACTCTCTCAAAACACTTAAACCATGCAGCAAAAGCAAATCTTGCCTTCAAACACTACAACTTGTTGCCAATTGAAAAGCACTCTTTAATCAATCATTTCACACTGGACAACAAAATAAAAAATATGGCCATCAATATGAACCAGTGCAGTCCTGTTGACATGCCAGTGGCATTTCCTTGCTTTACATAGTTATACTTTACACAGAAATACTCAAAATCAGAAACAATTCCATGCCATTATTCTCAAAACTTTAGCTGAAAACTGAAATACAGAGAAAAATATGAAAAATATGGGAATATACAGTAACAACTGTGTTCAAATTAGTAATTGTCTATTCGTTTACGACAAAAGAGCCATGGTTCTCTGAAGACAGGTTCTCTGATCCATGCTTGCAAAGAGACGTGGCACCTATATAGGTGGAGAGGGACTGATTGCTCATTGAAGAGTTGTGCAAAGGAGTTTCATACAGGTGATTCAGACTTATGCAAGGAATCTATACGACCTGTGAAAAGATGTTTTCCTTTTGTTTAGCACGGGAAAACCAATAGAGTTTGGGGTTTTTGAATGACATCTATGTTAACTGTTTTGCAAAAGGGTGTGAGAAATCTGTGAACCCAATGAAAATGTATGAACACATTTGCAAGAGATGACTTCTGTTGTGCAAAGAAAGTAGTCATGAAGACCAAGTGGGTTCTAGTTTACCTAAGCAGGTAAAAGCAATCGAGAAAAACTGTATGTGTCACGTGGACCCCAAACTTTGTATAAGGCATAGTTTACATGGGGGTAACAAGATACGGAACAATTCATTTTGATCTTTAGCCCACTTCAATGTATCCACATTCACCAAAATACCTATTGTATCCTATGAGGAAAATTATTTTTTTCAATACCTTTCAAATTAAGTGACCTTTTGGGCCCAAACTATGTACAAGGCTTTGGTTACATAGGAGGACCAAGATACGGCACCATTTATTCGGAACCTTAGCCCTTTTCAGTGTATATCCACATTCACTAAGAATACCATTGTTTCCTATTTCAGACAGGAAACTCTCAGAGTAAGTAAAAGATTTTATTTAATGTAAGTACAAGGTAGTATGTTTGGTCATGGCGCCCTAGATCTGCTCAAGCTGCTGCAGCAAGATAAAGTTGCACATTGCAACTGCTGCACAAGATAAAGCTGCACATTGCAACTGCTGCTTAAACACAATTTACACTGTAAATTACTGCCACAATAAATACAAGCAGGATTTAACGAAAACCCCCTTTAACTATAGCAGATCTAGACGGGTGGAGCTGGGGAGGAGGAGGGAGCAAATAAGCGGCATCAACTCAAGCTGAGTGAGCCTGGAGACCGGAGGATTTAAACTATCGCGGGCGTATGAGAGCGAAGGTGATTGGATAGGTTGTGTTGTCACTAATTAGGGGCGCCTCTCCCGTTT
Organism: Sprattus sprattus; assembly: GCF_963457725.1. NCBI lineage: Eukaryota > Metazoa > Chordata > Actinopteri > Clupeiformes > Clupeidae > Sprattus > Sprattus sprattus. The sequence continues at coordinate 41,488,101 of NC_137922.1, read as the reverse complement.
CCTGTATGAACTTGGTCATGTGGAAAATGACTTTTTTCAATACCTTTCAAATTGAGTGACCTTTTGGGCCCAAACTATGTATAAGGTTTTGGTTACATGGGAGGAACAAGATACGGCACCAATTATTCGGATCTTCAGCCCTCTTCACTATATTTCCACATTCACTAAGAATACCATTGTTTCCTATGTGGAAAATGACTTTTTTCAATACCTTTCAAATTAAGTGACCTTTTGGGCCCAAACTATGTATAAGGCTTTGGTTACATGGGAGGAACAAGATACGGCACCAATTATTCGGATCTTTAGCCCTCTTCAATATATTTCCACATTCACTAAGAATACCATTGTTTCCTATGTGGAAAATGACATTTTTCAATGGCTTTCACATTAAGTGACCTTTTGGGCCCAAACTATGTACAAGGCTTTGGTTACATAGGAGGACCAAGATACGGCACCATTTATTCGGAACCTTAGCCCTTTTCAGTGTATATCCACATTCACTAAGAATACCATTGTTTCCTATGTGGAAAATGGCTTTTTCATTAGCTTTCACATTAAGTGACCTTTTGGGCCCAAACTATTTATAAGGCTTTGGTTACATGGGAGGAACAAGATACGGCACCATTTATTCGGATCTGTAGCCCTTTTCAATGTATATCCACATTGATTATAAATACCATTGTTTCCTATGAGGACATTTTTTTTTTTTCAATAGCTTTCATGTTAACTGACTTTTGGGGCCCAAACTTTGTATAAGGCTTTGGTTACATGGGAGGAACAAGATACGGCACCATTTATTCGGATCTTTAGCCCTTTTCAATGTATACCCACATTGATTATAAATACCATTGTTTCCTATGAGGAAAATGATTTTTTTCAATAGCTTTCATGTTAACTGACTTTTGGGGCCCAAACTCTGTATAAGGCTTTGGTTACATGGGAGGAACAAGATACGGCACCATTTATTCGGATCTTTAGCCCTTTTCAATGTATACCCACATTGATTATAAATACCATTGTTTCCTATGAGGAAAATTATTTTTTTCAATAGCTTTCATTTTAACTGACTTTTGGGGCCCAAACTCTGTATAAGGCTTTGGTTACATGGGAGGAACAAGATACGGCACCATTTTTTGGGATCTTTAGCCCTTTTCCATGTAAATCTATATTGACTATAAATACCATTGTTTCCTATGAGGGAAATTATTTTTTTCAATAGCTTTCATGTTAACTGACTTTTGGGGCCCAAACTTTGTATAAGGCTTTGGTTACATGGGAGGAACAAGATACGGCACCATTTATTCGGATCTTTAGCCCATTTCAATGTATATCCACATTGATTATAAATACCATTGTTTCCTATGAGGAAAATTATTTTTTTCAATAGCTTTCATGTGAACTGACTTTTGGGGCCCAAACTTTGTATAAGGCTTTGGTTACATGGGAGGAACAAGATACGGCACCATTTATTCGGATCTTTAGCCCATTTCAATGTATATCCACATTGATTATAAATACCATTGTTTCCTATGAGGAAAATTATTTTTTTCAATAGCTTTCATGTTAACTGACTTTTTGGGCCCAAACTTTGTATAAGGCTTTGATTACATGGGAGGAACAAGATACGGCACCAAATATTCGGATCTATAGCCCATTTCAATGTATATCCACATTGATTATAACTACCATTGTTTCCTATGAGGAAAATTATTTTTTTCAATAGCTTTCATGTGAACTGACTTTTGGGGCACAAACTTTGTATAAGGCTTTGGTTACATGGGAGGAACAAGATACGGCACCATTTATTCGGATCTTCAGCCCATTTCAATGTATATCCACATTGATTATAAATACCATTGTTTCCTATGAGGAAAATTATTTTTTTCAATAGCTTTCATGTTAACTGACTTTTGGGGCCCAAACTTTGTATAAGGCTTTGGTTACATGGGAGGAACAAGATACGGCACCATTTATTCGGATCTGTAGCCCTTTTCAATGCATATCCACATTGATTATAAATACCATTGTTTCCTATGAGGAAAATTATTTTTTTCAATAGCTTTCATGTTAACTGACTGTTGGGGCCCAAACTTTGTATAAGGCTTTGGTTACATGGGAGGAACAAGATACGGCACCATTTATTCGGATCTTTAGCCCATTTCAATGTATATCCACATTGATTATAAATACCATTGTTTCCTATGAGGAAAATTATTTTTTTCAATAGATTTCATGTTTATTGACTTTTGGGGCCCAAACTTTGTATAAGCAATATGCTAAGTGATGTCAAGAGCACTAAAAGTATTTGTATATATACTGTATGTGTGTGTGTGTGTATCCACCAATGATTCTCTTATTGTTCATGTGACACCTTGGACTATGCGCTACTGACATTTCTAATAGCAGTCAGGTGGTACTACTACCATCAAGAGGGTGCAACCACAGCTAATGGACCAGCGCTAATGGCACCATTGTTTGGATTAAGTTATGTTATTACCATTTTCATACAAAACAGTCAATGTTAATTTATGCATGAATTTCAAGCAGCAGTGTGATTAGCTGTGGTAGATTAAAATGTGCCAGGTAAATATTAGGTTAAGATTAGATGTGGTTGCACAACCCTAATGTCTTGTTCTACAAATTTGTTTGCACCATATAGTACTATAGTAATAATAATGAAAGAGCAGAGGCACTCTGAGATAAAAAAAAAAAAACACAAAGAAGGCTTTAATCACTTTGTTTTCTGAACACAATAAAACACAATAAACTGAAACAAACAGGATGGTGCAAACAAAACACAGGCAGGACAGATGTAGTAGTAGACTTTGTGGATGACCGCCGGGCGCAAGCAGGTAGCTGAAGGCAGGGCAGGTGGCAGGCAGAGGTTGGAGGCTGGATGTATGTCTCTCTCACAGACAAACACACACACACACACGCACAGGCTCTGTGAATATACTGTATGTCTCTCTCTCTCTCACACACACACACACACACACACACACACACACACACACACACACATGTAACCAAAGCCTTAAACACGAAGCCTAATACATACTTTGGGCACCAAAAGTCACTTAACATGAAAGCTATTGAAAAAAATAATTTTCCACATAGGAAACAATGGTATTTATAATCAATGTGGAAATACATTGAAATGGGCTAAAGATCTGAATATTTGGTGCCGTATCTTGTTCCTCCCATGTAACCAAAGCCTTATACAAAGTTTGGGCCCAAAAAGTCAGTTAACATGAAAGCTATTGAAAAAAATAATTTTCCTCATAGGAAACAATAGTATTTATAATCAATGTGGATAGACATTGAAATGGGATAAAGATCCGAATAAATGGTGCCGTATCTTGTTCCTCCCATGTAACCAAAGCCTTATACAAAGTTTGGGCCCCAAAAGTCAGTTAACATGAAAGCTATTGAAAAAAAAATATTTTCCTCATAGGAAACAATGGTATTTATAATCAATGTGGATGTACATTGAAATGGGCTAAAGATCCAAATAAATGGTGCCGTATCTTGTTCCTCCCATGTAACCAAGGCCTTATAAATAGTTTGGGCCCAAAAGGTCACTAAATGTGAAAGCTATTGAAAAAAGCCATTTTCCACATAGGAAACAATGGTATTCTTAGTGAAAGTGGATATACACTGAAAAGGGCTAAGGTTCTGAATAAATGGTGCCGTATCTTGGTCCTCCTATGTAACCAAAGCCTTGTACATAGTTTGGGCCCAAAAGGTCACTTAATGTGAAATCTATTGAAAAAAGTAATTTTCCACATATGAAACAATGGTATTCTTAGTGAATATGGATATACACTGAAAAGGGCTAAGGTTCCGAATAAATGGTGCCGTATCTTGGTCCTCCTATGTAACCAAATCCTTTTACATAGTTTGGGCCCAAAAGGTCACTTAATTTGAAAGGTATTGAAAAAAATCATTTTCCTCATAGGATACAATAGGTATTTTGGTGAATGTGGATACATTGAAGTGGGCTAAAGATCAAAATGAATTGTTCCGTATCTTGTTACCCCCCTGTAAACTATGCCTTATACAAAGTTTGGGGTCCACGTGACACATACAGTTTTTCTCGATTGCTTTTACCTGCTTAGGTAAACTAGAACCCACTTGGTCTTCATGACTACTTTCTTTGCACAGCAGAAGTCATCTCTTGCAAATGTGTTCATACATTTTCATTGGGTTCACACATTTCTCACACCCTTTTGCAAAACAGTTAACATAGATGTCATTCAAAAACCCCAAACTCTATTGGTTTTCCCGTGCTAAACAAAAGGAAAACGTCTTTTCACAGGTCGTATAGATTCCTTGCATAAGTCTGAATCACCTGTATGAAACTCCTTTGCACAACTCTTCAAAAATCATTTTCCTCATAGGAAACAATGGTATTTATAGTCAATGTGTATATACATTGAAAAGGGCTAAAGATCTGAATAAATGGTGCCGTATCTTGTTCCTCCCATGTAACCAAAGCCTTATACAAAGTTTGGGCCCCAAAAGTCAGTTAACATGAAAGCTATTGAAAAAAATAATTTTCCTCATAGGAAGCAATGGTATTTATAGTCAATGTGGATAGACATTGAAGAGGGCTAAAGATCCAAACAAGTGGTGCCGTATCTTGTTCCTACCATGTAACCAAAGCCTTATACAAAGTTTGGGCCCAAAAGGTCACTTATAGAAAAAAAATCCTTATAGAAAAAAAATGTATTTTGGTATTTCTAACCATTTTTCATCGAAGCACTGCTGCTAGATTGGTAATTTAATGAAAAACGGATGCATTTTGGTTTTTCTAACCATTTTGGTTTGTGGTGTGTCAAATGCAGCCAAAGCATGAAAGCTTTAAAAAAAAAAAAAAAATGATAAAAAAAAAATAATAGAAAAATAATGAAAAAAATCCTTATAGAAAAAAAAAATCCTAATAGAAAAAAAAATATTTTGGTATTTCTAACCATTTTGCATCGAAGCGCTGCTGTCAGAGTGGTAATTTCATGAAATTGGATGTAGAGTGGTAATTTAATGACAGTCCCTAAGCGCATTAGCGCCCCTGGTGTCCTCTCAATTGGTACTGCATGGTTTTGGCGAATATGCGAATCTGTCGAATATGGAACCTGAAACTAACTTCACAGCAGTAACTTCTGACAGGAGACGGGACAAGTCACCAGAGATTCGCTACTTTTATTCACGCTAATGTGCATGCATTTAAGGTAAGCTACGTTGTTTGGGGGGAATGTAAAAATACAGGATTCATTTAAGTTATAACGCCATATATTTCCTGCTTTGTGGTAACATTAGTGTTCGCTGCTAATTCGTTTGGTTGATGACAGGATTTTCTCTCTCACATTAGACAAGTTTGGAGTAATCATGTGTTAAATAATGAATGAACATAATAACAATCATTGGTATTGTGTATGGTATTCCTGTTGTTACATGATCATTTAGTGTCACCAATTGGCTAGCATCGCTAGCTAGGTAATGATGTAGACTTGTGGTGAAATGACACGTCAAATAATGAATGGACATGATCGTTTTATATAGTCATGTGTCCAGCTTTCGTGTCGTGACGTTAAATAGTCTTGTCAGTTCGTTTCTGACAGGGTTGTAATGTTGTGTTGATGAGTTAGCTACCTATACCTCAGCATTGCTAGCTTGCTAAGAGATTGACGCTACAGGCTTGTGTTTAAATAACGTAATAATGAATGAACATGATTGTATTTAATATTTATGTGCACGGTTTTCATGTTGTGATGTTAACTCATCCTTACACCATGGATTTGACTTGTAATGTGTTGATAACTCGTCAGAATCACTGGCTTGGTAAGAGCTATTGGCTTAATGCATTGCACCAACTAACAGCTGGACTACTAAGGGATTGATACGAGCTCTATATACAATATAACATAGGCTACATATAATGAACAAATTACGTTGTAAATACTATACTAGAACCACAGTAGACTTTCAAACAATCAACTGAAGTCTGTCTACAGTGTTAATCAAATGTTATGTAATTTCCCCTCAGTCTTTGATCTATGCAACACCTCTCCTGCCCCCCTCTCTTCCTTCTCCCATCTTGCTCTCTCTCTCTCTCACACACACACACACACACACACACACACACACACACACACACACACACACACACACACACACACACACACACAGCACTTCTTCTGCCCAGGCTCACAGAATGTGAAAGAACACACAGACGCACGCACGCACGCACGCACGCACACATACATACACTTACACTCACAAACACGCCAGGACACACGCACACACAGAAGAGAGTGTTTGGTGGCTGTTCAGTTGAGTATCTGACCTCCTTCCTGCTCTCATCTCCTCCCTCTGTTTCAGCAAACCAAGAGAAAGCTGGATGTCGCCAATAAACGCCAGGAGCTGCTGTATGACAAGCTGAGGGAACAGAGTGTGAGTACAACCTCTGTGTCTGTGTGAATGTGTGTGTATGCTGTGAGATGGTGTGTGTGTGTGTTTAGATAGGAGTATCTCCCTGTGGTGTGTGTGTGTGAGGCCTATTCTCCCTCCTATCTCCCCTCAGCTCTCTCCAGTCATCATGTGTGGGTTGCACAACATGTCGCGCAGAAAACACATGTGGACACACACGCTAGGACACACACACACTAATGCCTGCACGCACAGCACTTCTTCTGAGTAGAAGTACGAGTATCTACTTAAAGCACTGTGTGTGCGTGCCTGCGTGCGTACGTCTGTGCGTGTGTGCATGCGTCTGTGTGTCCCTGCCTGCCTGGGTGCGTACGTCTGTGTGAGTGTGTGTGTGCGTGCGTGCATCTGTGAGTGCGTATGTCAGTACGTGCCGGCCCGCCTACGTCTGCCCGCGCGTGCCTGCCTGCTTGCCTGCCTGCGTGCGTGCGTGCTTCTGTGTGTGCCTGCCTGCCTGTGTACCTCTCTGTGTGTGTGCGTGCGTGCGTCTGTGTGTGCCTGCCTACGTCTGTGCGTGCCTGCGTGCGTACGTCTGTGTGTGCATGAGTGCATCTGTGTATGCATGCGTGCATCTGTGTGTGCTTGCCTGTGTCTGTGCATGCCTGCCTGCGTGTGTACCTCTGTGTGTGCGTGCATGCGTCTATGCCTGCCTGCGTGCGTACGTCTGTCTGTGTGTGCGTCTGTGGGTGCATGGGTGCATGTTGTCTGTATGTGTCTGCCTGAATCTGTGCGTGCCTGCCTGCGTATGCCTGTGTTTATGCGTGCGTGCGTGCGTGCATCTGTGTGGATGTGTGCGTCTGTGTGTGTGTGTGCCTGCGTGTGTCTGCGTGCCTTCCTGCCTGCTAATCAAATGTGTTCATTTCAGTCACATAAAAATAATAACTGGTTTATTTTACTGTCCCCTAGGCTCCAGCCTAACCAGGTGTAAAGAGTTTGGCAGTGCCAAGAAGAGAGTGGATGGCCACTGAATTGTTCCAGGCCCAGGGCTGCGAGGGGCAGTACAGTGGCTCTGTCCTCACGTCTGACACAAGACTCCATTTAGAAAATTGTGGGAGGCATCTAGGAGAAGCAGCAGCACCAGCCAGAACAGAAGAGAAGACAGACAAAGACATGTCTTGCCTGTGGACAGCCCAGGTCTAAATATGAGACTGATGAAGGAGCTTTAATGTATTTATTGAAATCTCACATGCTCTGCCCCTGATGCTGAGGTCTTCACCATGACGACAGTGCACATTCACATGTATTGAACACACGCAAAAAAGTACTAATTTGGAGCAAAGGGATGTATGTCTATGCTTGTCAGTTTCATTTAGTCATTGTGAAAAGGTATATTTGAAAGCTGGCCTTAAAATGTTCCATATCATTTCTGAAATGCTTATCTTATGATTACCATACTACATTTGTAAAAACCATGCAGTCCTATTGATACATATAATTTGATGCGTATATTTTGTCAGTTATATATTTGACTTTCTTTTATCTGTGCACATAAGACTGTATGTTAAACTGACCTCAATGCATCAGGCCAGCCAGGCAGATGCTCCCTTTTGATCAAGTTTCCATCTTTTTAAAGGGAAGTTTGTCATTGTTAATAGCTATTTGTTAGTCATTTTCTTTTGTCATTGTTAGCAGTTATATTTAATTGTTGGCCTTAAATGATACATGTTATTTCTAAAACATGTATCTTTACATACAGTCCACGCTATTCCATTTGTGTAAATATTGAGACAAGTACAAATTATTTCAGATAATGTCAATAAAACTATGATGACTAATAAAAATTGAACTTTCTTTGAAATATTACACACTGCCTTTACTCCTGCTTAAATGAAAACCATATAGCTTTTTCTCAGCGTAATTATACCATCTACAACAATAGGCTCTGTGTCATAAGAATGAATCCAAGTCTGCTGGTTCGGTTGATTTAAGCACTGCAGGGGATATTAATAATAAACACACTTTGACAAACAAGAGAAGAACTAAACAACATTACTACATTTCTCCAAAGATACTGACAATCTGATGGAGTAGTAATTGTACTATGTTCAAAGTAGTAGCATTACTATACATTTGATATAAACTACAAAAAAAACTAATTTTACATAGAAAGTTGCAATTGTTTTTTAATCCCCAAGTATTTCCAATGCTTTCTAGTCATTTATTTCACATTCGATAACGCCTCAATGGGGATACGAACCCTCTATCTTGGGGAATATAAAATAAATAATCAAATGCACGGACCCAGGAAAATGCTTCAATCCGATTGGCCGGTAATCCGTTACAGGAATACACGACTGGCCCCCGCGGTGTGTCCGTCTATTATTGTTCAAATATATGCAGATGACACTGTTCTTTATACACATGCATAAACCAAAAAACAGGCTGCACTAAACTAACTGCAGCATTGGGACATGTCTCTCACTGGCTAAAACGTTATCCCTACACTTGAACACAAATAAAACAGTCTATGTTCTTCTCCAAGAAATCATCAAATGCTCAGTCCCCTGATGTCTTTATTGAAGGAGAAAAGCTCACAGCTGTAACTGATTTTAAATATCTGGGGATCATTTTAGATTTCAATTCAACATTTAAAAAACATGTCAAAAAGATGGCCAATACCATTACATTTTACTTACTTAACTACAGAAGCAGCCAAACTTTTTATGCATGCCATGATCTTTTCTCACATCTCGTACTGTAACAAGCTGGTCACAAGCAAGTACAACTCTGAAATCAATAGAAACCCTCTACAAGCAGACCTTCACAACTCTAGACCAGAAACCTATAAGCTATCACCACTGCCATATAACAACAAAGTATAGCTTATTCAAATTTGACAGTTTCTAACAGTTTTTGGATGCCTGTCTCATTTTTTAAATATTACATGGGCTGGCACCTCCACCATTAAATGAGTTTATAAAGCTGATGGATGGCAATGGTTTGGCAAGTAGGACAGTCACCAGGGGAGACTGTGTTATACAGTATAGACACAGTGCGTTTGGACAGACAGTCTTCTCAGTACGCGCCTCTACTTACTGGAATACCCTCCCCTACTGATGTAAGGGGTGCACCAGTATTTCAGTGTTCAAAAACAAACTTAAGAAATGGATGAAAAATAACCAAACCTGCAACCATAATTAGGCCACTGCAATACTTACACCATAACTTTTTTGTATGTCTAACACCTTGTATGTGTATCTGTCTTGTTTTTACAATTAGTAATCTTAAACTGCACTGTTTTGTCAAACTGTTGCTTTTCTTTTTTATTATTATTTTTCATTTTAATTAAATAATTTTTTATTATGATTTCTTTCTTTTATTTCGTTATCTCTCTGTCATGCCCTGCCAAGGGACAACAGATGAAAACTAGCTAGAGGAGAAGGAAACGGGGTAAAAAGAGAGGAAAAAAGAAAGAAAGGAAAAAGAAAGAAGAAAATTGGCTGTTTACGCATCCATATCTATTTAATAAATGCATTTCTAACTGCTTAAACACACATAGGACACTTCTGAATGTTTTAAATTATTTGGACACACCGCAGACGGGATACGAACTCACGACTGTGGAAATTCTAAGTTTCGTTTTATTCGCATCCGCTCCGCGCATATTTGTATCAAAGTAAGAGCATAAGTGCGTTCCCCCTAACTTACATTACACATAAAGTTAGTTTAATTGACACAATAGGATACCCCACTATATGAAAATGAATAGGTCTCATACACATATATTCGTGTTCTTTATGTGTATTAATTATTTGATTCCTCTCCCACATACCTGAAGGACCAGAATGCAGTGGTGGACGAAGTAAACCAATTGTGTACTTGAGTAAAGGTACAGTTACATTGCATTGAATATAACTCAAGTAAAAGTAAAAGTATTCACCTAATTTTTTTACTTGAGTAGAAGTACAAAAGTATCTGCCTTCAAAAATACTTAAGTAGGCCTATTAAAAGTAAAAGTATTTTTTATTTTGTTTTAACTGTCACAAAATCAAAACCCCTACTTGAACTGGTGAACAATGCTTTACATTTACCTAATCAAACCCAAAATACTCAAAACTATATTATCTTTAAGTAAGACCAAGTGGTTTTGAAGCAACAACACAAAAAGCATTCCTTCACGTTTCATTTTTTTATTTTCCATTAACTTCAAGATTAATAATTCACACTAGAAAAGGTAAACAAGTGGACAACCCGTTTAGTATGAACACACAAGTCACCACCAAACAGGACAATAATTTCGAACCGGGCCACTTCATACCTAGCTTGGGGGTAAGCTAGTGTCTAACACCTAGAGCCAAGTTAGCTCGAGAACTCGAGAACTAGCAGCCCAACCAACAAACTGAACTCATAATATTAAACTTTTTTTAAACTAATATTAAACTTGGCCGAATAATGTCGCTTCGCTCATATGTGCTTGCCTTCTCCCTCATAGGAATGAATTGCGAAGTTCACTCCGCTTGGCCATGAATTCGACTGTGTCCCCGGCATTAACGTTTGGTGAGGGAGGCTGTATTAAACTGGCACTTAAAATCTGGCACTTAGCATCTCCACAGATCATTTGGGTGCTAGCATATTGCTTTGGATAAAAGCACCTGTTAATGTAATGTATTTCAATGTAAAATAATCAACCGGGGCATATTTATAACCACTCTGTTAGTAGTAGTCATGGAATGGCGAACTTTACCTTCATGTGCTTTTTTATTTATTATAAATTTGATGGCGAGTTCCAGAATGCCGACAGCGTAGTGTTCTTAATGCAGAGGCGACACTTGAAGTAATAGGACTCTTTTTTTTCTTTTCGATGAATTCAAACAATTTGGCTAAATAAGACAAGGGGTGTTGGGCACCAACTTCTGTTTCATCCGATGATGCTGCAGTCAGCTCCTCAGCCATTTACCTGACAAATAATATTAATAATCTCTAGGAGTAAGAACTCTCAATGACCACAAGCACGTACACCACCTTGTGCCTCCAGCTCCAGCGTGACTTTGCAATTCTTCAATCAGGACGACACCTGTTGTTAACTTCAGCAGATAATCGCGCGCTGGGTGCTGCCGCTGATTGGTTATAGTCACGATACACTTTGACCTTTTGGTATTTTATTAAAAATAAAAAAGGAACGAGTAAAGAACGAGTGTTTCTGTAAATGTAAAGAAGTGAAAAGTAATCATTTTCGCTTTAAATGTAGTGAAGTAAAAGTAAAGTAAAGTACAGATACATGGAAATTTTACTTAAGCACAGTAACGAATTACATGTACTACTTCGTTACTGTCCACCACTGCCAGAATGTCCACTGACAGGGGTCATCGGATGCAGATCTTTCAATTTTTTATTTTTTTTATCATTAACAGTGTTTTAATAATTTGCATTGACTTTTTAATAACATGCAATGTTACTTTTATTAATGTTGTCATTGGCATCATCCCTGTATATTATTTTCAACATCATTATTATCACTGCTTTTATTATTGGTATCGGTGTACTGTTTTAGCACAGTTTGTCATTAAAAACAGCCCCTCGTACAGCAACACTCAGGTCACAGACAACACTCAGAACTGGTTATACAAACGTTTATTTGCCACAAGGAGACTGAAAACAGGACTGTGCACAGAGCCAATGTACATAGAACCCCACTATGCGATAGGCATAAACCCCACCAATGGCCAATTACGTTTAACATAAAAGCCCCCACAATAGCAAGATACACGCCTTCCCCCAAAAGGTATTATCAGTTTGCAACATAAAACCACGCCCCCAACATATAGAATTCACAGAAAAAAACACAGCAATAGATCAACCCACACCAGGAGGAGTCATCCCAATCCAGTATACAATCCCGACAACATAAAACAACGGGTGAAATTAATTCAATACTTAAAGTTATATCATACCGCAGTTACAGATGACATTAGCAAATGAAACGCTGATGAGAACTAGCGAAATTCAGATAGGCCTAACAGAGAGTGTTTGTATGGTAGAAAGCTAGCTAAACACAAAAGGTGAAATCAGTTCAGTATCTAACATTTTCTAATACAGCTGTGTATTAAATGTGTCACCATGTCGATAATTTGCCTCCGTTGATTCCTTGTATCTTTAGCATCCGGCTTGCTACACTGTTTGATTTATCCGCCCCCTCAGGTCCATCGTCAGCTGTGTGACGTCACCCTCCATTTCTGCCGTGAATGGCCAAATGTTTCACAATTCGCCACCGCTATTGGCCTAAATGGTTCGAAATGATTCAGAATGCGCGAACGTGATTGACTGAAGCCTGTAACACTTAGCTGACCGTGCATTTGGCAACTGTGGAGAGGTAGGACTGTTTCCCAGAACATATAAATAGAAATGTTGTCACATGGCTTGTCGCATAGCCCCAGTGGCCTAATGGATAAGGCACTGGCCTCCTAAGCCAGGGATTGTGGGTTCGAGTCCCATCTGGGGTGAAACATTTTCGTTTTAAGACGACTTCAATTTGGACATAGCAACAAATCGGTCTGGTCTTCTCATTGCCATAGTTAATTTAAACAGCTAGCAATCAACTACCCTATCTACGAAACCGTTGTTGGAGAATAAGTGTATAGTCCCGCGGTCATGCCGACACGACGAACAGGACCCCGGTGCACAGCGGAGGGGTCTTGTTTCGTCCTGAAGGGATTAACGAAATATACGCGGAGTGCCAGCCAATTGAATCAATGAAGGTTGCAGGTCCTCCAATCATCTCACAGCAACAAATCCTACTCATACGCCCTCTCAGTCTAACTTCTCGACCTGGATATTTACAGATCATGGACACTATTTGATATTGTTGGGTTATAACAGTCTACTCTTTAGTTTTCTGAGACGCTATACTTCTGAATAAATGAAACTGACAGGATGTGGGCTTTACGTGGTCAAAATCTGATCATCATTCAGTTTGTCTTGGCTGCCACCTGTCAAGGAATCCATGGTAAGTCATATATCGCAGATCTGCCCTGTAGCCTATCTTTGTTAAATCTGTGACCATATTGTATGTTAAAACACATTTAGTAGTACTGGTAGGCCTACGTAACCATGAAATAGAAAAGTATTGTTTGATTTGGTTTGAATACCTTAGACATACGTAGCCATTAAGATTTATTAGGTGGATTACACTGATCTGTACCTGAGGTGCATGTAGCCTGTAGGCTAAAGATGTGAAGTCTATATGTGCAGTGAAAGTAGCTGAAACACTGATTGTCTGACAGTCAAGTTTGTATCAGGATTCATTGAGTTTCATTGTGCATCTACACACAAGAGACCCAGAGAGCCACAGTGAACTGGGATGCCACCCAGAAGACAGTTTATTTGAGAGAAGGTGTCATGGACAGCATGGGGGATGCCTATGGATACTTCAGTGACAGCTTGTCGATCAGTGGTTGGAGTGTGTTAGAAATAAGAGCTGGGCACGGAAAGAGCCGCCTTCCTGATGAGGTCACTTTTTTCTTGGCTGGATACCTTGAAGGTTACCTCACTGCACAGTGAGTATTATTTCAAGACATTTTGCTGCTTTGCTTAAAACACATCGGGGTTTTTTTAAACCTGATTTCAGTTGTTTTTTGTACTCAGGCAGATGTTAAATCACTACGTCAACATGTACCCTCAACTGATAAAGGACAAGCGAGTCCTGACGCCCTTGAGACATTTTATGAGGTAAGATATAGGGGAGGATGGATTCAGAATTACAATTCAGACTATTTCAGACAAATTCCTCATTGTATGGGGGCACCATTATGTAAATCCCTGAAAAAAAGTGTTTCATGTTAAAATTAAAATACATTATGATTAAACCCATAAATAAAAGACTATAAAATTACTATTACAGTATAGTGTGAGGAAAGGGTGATGAAAATAATCATTTCAATTCAAGTCTGAAAGCAGGACAAAACACAAATGCTTTGTTCATATGTATATTATTCTGTCTCATAATATTTTAACATGCATATTTGAAAACGGATTTCCAGTTCAGATGGCACAGGTCAAAGTAGTTTTTTTTTTGTTTAACTGTGTTGTTATGATCTTTGCACCTTTTGTCAGAGAGCAGGACACATGGACTAGAGAACAAGTGAAGCTGAACAAGAATGACCCCTTGTGGCAGCAAGCAGGACTGGTTGCTGCCCAGATGGACGGGCTTCAAGCGGGAGCAGCGGATTGGGCTAAGAGCCAGCAAAGAGAGGTACTACTACAACTGTAAGCACTCATATCTAGCTCATTATCAGTGATCTGGATCATTGCATAATCATGAAAAGTATTTTCTTAATTTAGTTTGAATTTGAGTTTGCATGATGTGTATGATGTTAACCTACTTACCTAACCTACTTAAAATAATCACCTTCTGTGTGGTTGTAGCCACTGTCGAAATTTGCAATACAGTTCCTCAATGCAATTGGGGACCTCCTGGACTTGATACCAACCCTGAGATCCCGCATATTCAACCTCACTGACTTATTCAGCAAACCAACCATGGGTCACTGTTCAGCTCTCATCAAGGTCAGAAGCTCGTAAGCTCTCTGTATTAAGCTCTTGATTGGTCTCTGAAAAAGGATTGTGAAAACCATGTTTGTTCAAGGTTGTGGTAGTGTTTCACATGGCATCTGAATGAGTGTTTTTCATAAGGGATCATCTAAACATCAATAGTGAAATTGGTTACTGATGACTGCTTTGGTATACATACCACACTGTAGTATTGCATGCATTCAAGTGAAAGGGAAATTTTTATTTATGTTTTAAATGTGCTTATGTAACCTGCATTGTATATATAAACACTGTCCTGCTCAGGCTCAAACTCATATCCTCGGGCATGGGAGGCAGGTTAAAACCCATGGGTGCTAGCATCTGTTGCTAGCACGTCACTTAAGGTGTCAGGGAATGAGGTTAACTCACTGCACAGCACTGTTCTCGTTGGCTACCGTTACACTTTTATGTACTCTGCATATAAGTATGATATATGTGCTTATATAAAACTTATATGTGTAATACAGCAACAGAATTGCCATAAGTGCAGTGTTTAGAAAGTCTTACCTGAATTCCTTCTTATATAGGTGTTCCCTCTTACCCTCAGATGTTGCCAGGCTATGAAAACCTCTTATTTGCCCACTCAAGCTGGTACACATATGCTGCTTCCATGCGCATCTACAAGCACTGGGACTTTAGGCTGTCCAGTGCAGCCACAGGCAAGATGTCCTTCAGCAGCTACCCTGGTAATTAAGCAGAGATGACTGGATGCTTTGGGTGAGGGTGAGGCTGCAGATGTTGGTGGGCCTTGTAACGATGCACTTTGACAACACAGGCCTTCTGACGTCGCTCGATGACTTTTACCTGCTGGGCAGCGGGCTGCTCATGACCCAGACCACAAACAGTGTCTTCAACTCCTCTCTCTTCTCCTCGGTGACACCACACAGCTTGCTGGCCTGGCAGAGGGTGCGCTTGGCAAATGCCATGGCACGGACCGGTGAACACTGGGCTAATATTTTCTCAAAGTATAACTCTGGTGAGTGATGGCATGGTATGTTACACTATGGATATTAAAACCTTACTGGTTCGGCATAAGTCTCCCCTGTTGAATGCAAAATGAAGGATAAGTAAAGTTTGAAAACGAAATGATGACCTTTGTCTCCAAATGCACAGTACTAAAGAGCTGTACTAAGTATAAGGGCAAAATTATGTAATACCATATGGAGATGTGAACAATCTACATTTCATATTTGCATCTTATGTAAGAACAGCTTTTATAGAGATATGGGCTCAGGTGGGCTATCTCCGGGCCTTTCTGTGTGGAGTTTGCATATTCTTCCCGTGTTCACAAGGGGTTTCCTCTAATAAGTACCCCAACAGAAAAAACATGTAAAACAAAATATACTCCTGACCGAGGCGGCTGGTTCACTTGGTCCCCGGGCACTGAGAAGCTGCCCACTGCTCCTGGAGGGTCCTGGAGGAAGGACAGTCTGTGATGGGAAAAAAGCAGAGCGTGATATTCACAGCAACCTCAGTCCTGCGTGTGTGTGTGTCCTGTGTCGCCACCAAAAAATCCACGCGTGTGTTTGCAGTGTGTTCCTTGTGGCAATAAAAAAGCTTTGTTTCCATGGACTGAGCTGACTATAGTCTTATATATAAACTATAGGTTTGAACTACTACTAAGAGTTTCAGCACACCGTGTTCTCATCCTTTAACTGGGCTTTGCCTTTATCTTAAAGGAACCTACAATAGCCAGTACATGGTAGTAGACCTGAACAAAGTGACTTTGGGCAGGAAGATTGAAGAAGGGGCACTAACCGTGGTCGAGCAGATCCCTGGTCTGGTGGTGTCCTCGGATCAGACCCAGGCTCTGCGACAAGGTGATTCAAGGCCCTTTTTTGTCATTTTGTAAGCTTATACCAACAACTTCGTATTTTATCACAGAAACAGAGAGCCACCATGACAGCCCAGTTAATTTGATGATAATAATGGTATCATGTATAGCTTATTTTATAACATCAAAGTAGATTTTGAGATTTCAGATAATTACATTTTGATTATTTGGGTGAAGCAGCTTTTTAGTTTCAAAAGAGGAAAGTTATTAAAAAAAATAGCAAATACTTATTTCTCATGCGGCATTTTCAAGCACACAGTTATGTTAAATATACACATGTGTCTGGCAGCTATTGTTGTGACATTTCTATTGTTGTTCTTTTGTTGTGCTATTTCTGCATATTTCATTATAAGGATACTGGGCTTCCTACAATGTCCCTTTTCACCCTGATATCTACAACTTGAGTGGCTATGGATTGATGTGGAGCCAGCTGGGGGAAGACTACTCCTATGACCTCTGTCCAAGGGCTAAGATCTTCCGCAGGGACCAGGGCAGAGTCTTCAGCTGGGCCTCCATGAAACACATCATGCGATACAATAGTATGTGCTGAAAAGTGGCGTATAACCTGTTTAAGATATGTACATATTGATTGCCTTGATCTACTTAATTTATTTCATTTTACAATTAGATTATTTAACAACGAGATCATGTATAAATAAAGCAGATCAAGAATAAAGTGGCGTATGTCTGTTTAAGATATGTACATATTGATTGCCTTGATCTACTTAATTGATTTCATTTTACAATTAGATTATTTAACAACGAGATGTATTCCATTGTGCATTAGACTTAATGTCAGCTAATTTGGGCCCTGGGTTGGATCAATTAAATGTCATTGGAATTTGCGTTGTCTTTTCAGACTACAAAAGAGATCCGTATGCCAAGGGGCACCCCTGCAAAACCATCTGCTGTCGCAACGATTTAAGGATTAGGAGACCACGTCCTGCAGGCTGTTATGACACCAAGGTATGGGCAGAGATACAAATCTAAATTCTTCCAAAATGTCTTTGCTAGTAAATTAGGACATACAGTCCTGTATTACACACCCAAACACACACACACATATGTTTATACATATACACACACACACACACACACACTATCTGTCTCTCTCTCTCTATTATACATATACACACACACACACACACACACATACTCTCTGTTAATGTCAGTTTCTTAGCCACTAGCTATGTCTTTAATGTGTAGCGTCACAAACCATGGCTATCACGCTACATCTGGGTTATAAATCTTAATAGTTGAAGTCACTAATGACTTTATAGCTGTAGTCTTCCTATTACAAAATGATAATATGAAAGTCACACACACACACACAAACACACACACACACACACACACACACACACACTTTGAGTTAATAAGGGAACATCTTATGCATTGCTAAATCCCCCTCTTTTGTCTTCACAGGTGACTGACTACCACCAGGCTCAGAACTTTGTGACTGAAGTTGTGAGTGGACCCACCACTCAGGGGGGACTTCCTCCCTTCTCCTGGGCAAGGTTCAACCGCACGTCCCACGTGTGGCTTCCACAGACATATAACTTCACCTTTGTCACCATGCAGCCTATTCTGTTCATGCCCTGAGTTGGTCGCCCAAACAGGTCTCCCACTAACAATGGCTCATCTAGTGGAACGCAAAGACAATGCAATGAAGATGCACTGCAGGTAGTCACTGGGCCAATGAAAATGGATATCAGTATTTGCCCCTTAAATTATAGTTCTGGTATTAACAAAATAGCACAACAATGTAGTTTTGTTTAAGTTCCTAACTAGGTTATGTCATTATGGCAAGTAGTTTTGCACTTCACACGTTATAAATGACAAAAACTCAGGTCTTTGTTTTTGCCGAATTTTACACTGTTTTGGGGTAAATCAGGGATTATCCACCATATGCTCCGCAAGATCCACCAGTATGAAGATGCCTGCTGTGCAAATGGATTAGGTTCATTCTGATGTTTTTATAACCTGTTTAGTGCAGATATGTTGTCCCTCTGAGTTCGAAGTGTGGCTAATCATGTATAGTGTTGGCATTAATTAAAGCCCAATATCTGTTAATATTGTGTAATATTGTCCTAAAGCAACTATAATAATGAGGCGATCACACCGGCAGCCTTAAACTTGTAATAGCCTAATTGTTTACATGCAACAGTATGACATGCAATATCACAACATGGTATTAAAGAGGTGATTTATTGCATTGATATTATTTTTTGTCCTAATCCCTGAAGTCTTGATTCATTTATTAGGTTTGATTTACTCTCTGTTGTGAACATTCTCAATGTGCAATTTTCAGCAGCCTCTAAAACTTCAACATCCACAATGCACCACGGCACTGCATAAACAGGATCACTAGGCGGAGTGATGTGCAGTCGAAGAGAAGTCAGCGTTGGAGGAGGTTGCCAAAGTAGGCTAGTGTAACGCCAGTGGGAACAGTTCGCCAGGGTACGCATCACATCTTTGCCATTTCTCTCTCCTCATGGCAACAGAAGATAAACGAATAGCGGTGTCCCAGGTTATATCGGAATGCGGAACACTCCCTGCTAACCCAAACAATAATAACAACAACAATAATAACAACAAAGACAGCGAGGGGACCGAAAGTACGACTACCTCTTCGTCCGCGACTGAGACCAGCGGGGCTGAAACGCAAACCATTGGCAACGGGTCGGGAATCAACACAGCGAGCGCCAACAATGGCAAATGGGTCCGACTTAATGTTGGCGGCACAGTGTTCCTCACAACACGGCAGACACTGCTCAAAGAACAGACTTCCTTCCTCTATCGCCTGTGCCAGCAGCAAGACTTGCATTCTGACACGGTAAGGCAAGATTCATATGTTGATTTGTTTTCCCCCCTTCCTTTTTAACAAAACCTTGCCGTTTGCCATCTTGTCTGACTCCTTAGCAAAGACCCAGGTCTAATTGATTAGTTGCCCTAGCAACAGCATCACTTTGGCCAAATGAAGCTTCTCAGTCAGATGGGTGCACACGTGCTGTGCAGCTTCATGCAGCTGCTGTAGCCATGCCTCCGCTTCCTATCTCAGAATGCATTTCAGATGCCGCCTAGCATCACTCTAATTCAAACTATACCTCATGTATTTTGCCCTTTGCCTGAAAAAAAAACAGTTCCCCTTTACACTTTAACCGTCATCCTCTCTCTCTCTCTCTCTCTCTCTTCCTCTCTTTCTTTCTCTCTCTCTGATTCTGTGTGTGTAAGAGAGAACCCGATGAGAGAGAGAGTAGTAGCTCTCTTTTTTTGCTGTCTTGCGCAAATTGGTTTCCCGTGCATCATTGCACTCGGTAAAACGATGAGTAGGACAGGCTAGGGAGTCTACTTATGACCTTCACAAAAGCAGCCAAAACATTTCTACTCAACTCCACTCTCCCTACCGTTCCTCCCGTTTCATCTGCCTGCCTCCTCCTCTCTTCCTCTACTAGGCTCTTAATTACATTGTAATAATGTCTTTTAACCACTTGTGCTGTTGTAGGCTTTAATTGCCACTTACTTCTAAATCTCCCTCTGAAGTCCATCTTCTTATGTCCTGGCTTTGTTAGTCAAGTATTTTACAACACATCACACTGCCTACACAGTCTCTCCATGCTGTGTGTATGTGTTTGTGGAAAAGTCAGCTTCTGTCTCACATCACTGAGTGTGACCTGGTGTGACACACACACACACACACACACACACCCACACAGACCCAAAATAGAGCCAACAAGTGCCAGTGCAGTTTCAGGCCCTCAGTGTTTTGGCAACCAAGCTGGTGACAGGCTGATTTTTATCACTGTAGGGGCATTGTGGAGCTCTTGCTCTGGACTTACTGCAGTGTGTTGTTGACATACTCAGACCCACTATTTCAACATTGTCTTAGTCTTCCGAATCTCTCGGTCACACACACACACACACACACACTTACACACCCATACTCACTAAGTGCAAGCAGAAACACGTACAGTATGTTAGCTGGCAATGCCTCACCCCCTCAAATATGATCAGTAGTCATCTTTATTAACATCCAGAAATAGATGTGTCCCATTTGACCTTCTATTTTCGATCTTCTCGACTGACATTTCTGTATTTGGTCTCTATTTTGCCTTAAGGCCTTTGTAGTGTCATATGCGTGTGTGTGAGTATGCCTCCCACGTCTTCTGTATCATGTCTCTCTCTCTCGCTCCCACCCTCTCTCTCACTCTTGCTCTCCTCCCATTTTTCAGAGCAAACCAGCTCAGAGCAAACAGACCATTTGAAATGTCACTCTTGCCCCCTCCTGTTGAAGTGGGGGCAGTTGAACCAGTTTAAAACATACATCCGCGTCATCCATTATTGAACAGGACCGGGGAAAGGTCAAGAATTGCCCAGGGGTGGGGTGTCCTGCACTGGCTTTTGCGTTCAACCAGTGTCCTCAGGAAAACACTAGTTTCAGCGGCTGTAATATTTCACAGCCAGATTGCAGCACTTGTCTGTACTTGCACCCGCAATAAAGTCTCCCCCACATCCTGCAGGACTTGTGTAAGGATGTTTGATCATGCCAGAACAGCTAGGCAGCAGAGAATGGAATCTGCAAAATGGCCTGCTTCTCTCTCTCTCTCTCTCTCTCTCTCTCTCTCTCTCTCTCTCTCTCTCTCTCTCTCTCTCTCCTGCAGCTGAGCATGTAAACACAGGGTAGTATTTGAATGGCAGATATTCTCTGACGTGCAGGGGGCCTGTACATTTGCATCTGTTTCGCCTTAATTCCAGGCTGCATGGCCAACACTATGTTTTGGAAGGGGTGTGGGTTGGTGGTGGAGCTCAGATGCTGTGAGGAGATTCCTCCCGCCCTTCGGCAAGCAAACGCTGTTTGCTCGCCCTCTAGCTTTATGGGTGATAATTGAAGAGCTTAGGTAATGAGGTAAGTAGAAGGGGATAATATGAAGAGAGGGAGCAGCAAGCTGTAAGATGGATAGAGAGAGATAATTCGTTTTTTTTTTTTTTGGTGTGTAAGGCATAAACAAGGCCATTGTTTTGCTTAGCCAGGCATCTGTTTCCTGTGGGAAATAGTAGTTCCCCCATAGGGGCTCGTTCGCCAGATTTCCTGGTGGAGCATTAACCTGAGATGGGACTTGACATTTTCCATCATTAACCGACATGCTCCTCCTCATGTGCGCCATCAACAGTGGTCCTATTAAAGAAACACCCACACACACACACACACAGAGGGGGGGGAGTGACGCGTGGTTGTTTTGCTAGTCAAATCCTGCCCCCACATTTTTCAGTTATGCAGCTCAAAAGAGAGTGTGAAGCCAGCGAGGACAAACTGTCCCTGATGACAGAGTCAGCACTGTGAATGTCACACAGGTGTCACCAGACCTCACCTACTATCAGTTTTAGTCACACCAGTCAGAATAGTTCCTCTCCTTAGGGTAGGTTGTGTTGTGCCGTGTCTTGTCGTGTCGTGTCGTGTCGCGGTGCGACAAGCCGTGTTGTGTTTGAATAAGTCAGTGAGTGAATCAGGAAGGAACTCTTATGAGGTTGTACAATGGTTACTTGTTTTGTTGTTGTTGTTCTTGTTGTAAGCCTACATGTGCAGGATGGCAGTATATGTGAAAGTATGAGGATAGATGCAAGGCAAGATCCTCTATTCAGCAAGAATATGATTTGTGTGTGCGTGTGTGTGTGTGTGTGTGTACAAAAGATCTTTCGTCTGTTTGCTGCTGTATAGAGCATCTTTTCAGACATTTATAAAAAACAGCATGTGGCCTCGCATTGCTGTTTCCCATCGATTGTTCCTGGTCCTTCTCATTCTGTCTCCCTCTCTGCCTTCATCTCTCCTCTCTCACCCTTCTCTGTCCCTCCTTCAGACGCTATTTTAGCCTGTCATGGCACGGCCATGTGACTTCTGCACTCTTTCTTTCAGCAATAGGCCATCTATTATCACTAACCTCCCCAAGCTCTCTTCTCTCCCTGCTCGCTCCATCTCCATTAGGTTTCAGTTTGTCTCTGTCAGACAGTCTCTGTCTTTCTCTTTCTTTTTCTACCATTACTTTGTCTCCATTTTTTCCCTCAAGCTTTTTTTTATCCTTGCCACTTTTCCAGGGCCAGATCAGGTCAGGTCTGTTCAGAGCATCATCCTCCAACACCTCTCCCCCTCTGACACGTGTTTTTGTATTCCCTCAGTCAAGGAATGAAACGTTCCACTATATTATGTTGATAGTTTTTCCAAAATATATAATTTTTTGGATTTGTTAATTTGACCTACTATGACTTCTCAGTAACATGCAGACATAAAACAGAAGTTCATTACACTACATTGATATCATGTTCAGAGCATTGTTCATTTAAAAATTAAAGATTGATGCATGACATTTGATATGGTACTGTTCTTGCCACTGCAAGATGATACTACAGTGTATCAACCCCATCCCCTAGCATCTAATCTCTTTGCTACACCCACCCCATCTCTGAATCTCTGTCTTTCTGTGATTGTAAAGAGAGGTACCTGGGGCAGGGCTGTGTAAAGCACTCTGTGGAACAGTAATGGAGAGAGAGGGGGGGCTGAGTGAGATGTGGAAAGGGAGAGAGGGAGCGAATACGAGAGAAAGAGAAAGGCGAGCCCTTATCTTCCTCGAAAAGGCCAAGAGTAGTGCGTGCATCAGGCTCTGAGTAGCTCAGAGAGCTGACTGGCCCTCACAGCACTAAGTCACTCAGCCATACGCACGCACACACACACACACACACGCACAGACCGACGTGCACAAACACACACACAGACCGACGTGCACACACACACACACACACACACACACACACACACACACACACACACATAGACCGACGTGCACACACACATCAGTGGTCACAATGAGGCTCGCTGTGACGACACAAACAAGGCTTTCTTAGCCAGCTTTCTCTCGCACATCTCCCTCTCTCTATCTTTCTCTCTCTCTTTCTCCCTCCCTCCTTTTCTCCCTCGATCTCTCTCTCTCTTCCCTTCCAGCACTGCTGTACTTATCCATTTAAATCAGCTCTCTCCTCTCCTACTCAGTGAGCTAGATCCCTGAGGACACACACAGTACAGTGTGTGATGTAACGCAGCTCTGCTCTGGTGTGTGTGTGTGTGTGGGGGGATGGCAGATAGACTGGTGACTGTGTTTTCTCTCCCTATGCCTCTCTTCAAAGGATGACACAGGCGCTTATGTGATCGACCGGGACCCCACCTACTTTGGCCCCATCCTGAACTACCTGCGACATGGCAAGCTGGTCTACAACAAGGAGCTGGCAGAGGAAGGTCTCACACTTTAGAGTACCTACTGCATTATTCATGACACCATTATTGTGATAGTCATACAGAGCACAGGATTCATATAGGAGCTGGTCAGATCAACTCAGTCTGTGTAACACAAAATTGGACATTCAGATATGAGCCTTTGTCAGTAAACTATATTTACCGATATATAATCTCTAATAAGTCTCTGTATTAAGGGTAAGGCAGTCTCTGTGTGTGATGGTTTTAAGGAGTGCTACATGTTTGAATACATCACTCACTGAGTCTGTGCACCTTTGTTCTCATGCTAATGCTGTTGTATACTGATGTTTTGTTTTATCAAGGTGTTTTGGAGGAGGCCGAGTTCTACAACATCACGCCACTGATTAAACTCATAAAGGAGCGCATTCTGGAGCGGGACAGTAAGACGACCCAGGTAACGGCTCCCAGCTGCTGCTTTACGGGGCAAATGGAGAATCAATGGTAGAAGTTTAGTAGAGGCAATAAATAGCACAAGGGCAGCTTTCCACTGAGACAAACAGGTCATTAAGGTACCTAATGAGGATCCTGGTCCTTTTTTTAAACCGCCATTGGATTTGGTGACCTGAACAGACTGTCAATTTCCTTGCAGTGTGACTCGACCTCACTTTCAGTCACTAATACCCCTTTTCCTCCAAAGCTGGCTCTGGGCTGGTTCTGGGCTGGTGCTTATGCGGTTCGGTGCTGGTTCTTATCTTGGAACCGGCTCGCTTTTCCACCGACTGAGAGCCAGAGTAGGGCTAGCTACGTCTTTAAATCACGTCATACGCCTCCGTTGCAGTGTTGCCAACTTAGCGACTTTGTCTCTATATCTGGCGACTTTTCAGACCCCCTTGGCGACTTTTTTAGCAAAAAGCGACTAGCGACAAATCTAGCGACTTTTTTTTGGGTCATTTGGTGGATTTTTGTGTTGACAAAGCACTGAAAAAGCATCTCACATATCCTGTTCTGCAGTTCATGTTACAACTGATCTCACGAGAGCTGAGAACAGCGAGGGCTGTCATGGTCTCCTCTCCACTCACATAGCGCAGTCTGACGAAATAACAGCAACATATTAGAACTTTGTATTCGCGGGAAAAATATTAGTGTTACCCCGTCAGAATTGCATATTGTGCGCATCCGCAGCTTATTTACATATTATGCAAATTAGTTGATTACGTCATCTAGCGACTTCTGGCGACTTTTCAGAGAGCTTACGGCTACTTTCCTCACAGAAAAGTTGGCAACACTGCTCCGTTGTCCTAACTGAACATTTTCGAATGTTTTGACATGTTACTAGTTATTCACGAGTGGTTTTCTTCCAGGGAGAAAGCAAACAAATGTCGATAAAACTTCTATTGTGTTTCATTTTTTAATACCATGCAGTACCATATAAGCTTAAGTTAATGTTCTGTTTACTTGGCAATGGGTTTTCTATATTTTCCCACGTAGATCAAACGACTGACGGGAGTTGACTAGCTACAACTGATATATGCTTACTAGTTGCCATAACTGTAGCAATACCTCACGGCAGCTAGCTAGCAAGCTGCTACATGAATTTTGTTTATGTTTTCAAGTGGCACGTCTTCTTCAGTACAAACAATACAAAATCAGCAGAACATTACGGTGTCAGTTAATGATACAACTACGGGTTTTCTATTTCCTCACGTAGATCAAACGAAAGGCAATGCAACTCATGATGGTTGACTAGCATAACAACTGTAGCAGTACCTCAAGGCAGGTAGTGCTAGTTAGCTAACTGCTACACAAACTTGCTAGGTCAACAGCTAATTTTAAGTGTGATAACAAACACAAAAAACAAGTCCGATTGAAAGAGTCAATGTATACTAGGCAGACAAACCAAACCATTTTGATGAATGAAAGCTTTCTTTATTATTTTTAATTTGTTATTTGGTCTGTTGTCCTTGGATTTTTCATTTACGTTTTCACCGTTTTCACTCAGTTGACGGTGGGGAAAAAATGGCGGCGGATATTTCTGTTTCTGGTGGGGTAGCTCCGCCCATAACCCAGGGACGAACCGCGACGTCACTGGTTCTTGTTTTCTGGCCCACCTAAAAGTTGGTGCTGAGTTGGAACCTGTTTTTTAGAACCGGAGCCAGGTTTTTTTCGGTGGAAAACCAAAGAGCCCAGAACCAGCCCGGAACCAGCCCAGAACCAGCCCAGAACCAGCTTTGGTGGAAAAGGGGTATAATAAGCAGGAGGGTGCCATGGTGTAATGGTTAGCACTCTGGACTCTGAATCCAGCGATCCGAGTTCAAATCTCGGTGGGACCTGAATTTTTTTTTAACCACCATGGGCCATTGGATTTTTAAACAACCATTGGTCATTGGATTTGGTGACCTGAACAGGCTGTCCATTTCCTTGCAGTTTCACTGTAGCTAATTTTCGGTCACCAACCATCAGGGGTAGCCGGGCACTAGGGATGCACCGATCCGCTTTTTTCACCTCCGATACCGATACCGATATCTGAGGTTTAGTATCGGCCGGTACCGATCCGATACCGATATAAAAAAAACAGCGCAGAACTATGGTAACTGTGTGTATGTGTGTGACCACATGTGCGAGAGGGAGAAATGAGGAGTGCATGACATGAGATCTTGGTGCATTTTTTGCTCATTTGCTACTTAACATCATGTCTAGTCATCACTATCAATTCATAACATAGGCTAAAAATAATCACAAATAATGTACGTTCTAACTAGCGCTAGTGTTCATATTAGTTAGCAATTATATATCCGCTAGCGTCAACTTTTACGTTACATTGTAGAGGCTCAGCATGGTGACCTGTTAATGTATTTGCTGGTTCTAGTCTGTTAAAAGACCCACGACTACCAAAGCAGTATTCTTTATCTCCCTTTAATGTGCATTCATCAATTTCCATTACATGACGATGCATTGTGATCCTACATATGTGTGTGTCTGCAATGAGAATGGGGACTAATTAGCACTGCACTGAATTACTTTAACATGAGTTATTGCTACACAATAACAATTACACAACTAATATTACTCGATACATATAATTGTGGAGATTACACAAGGCAACATGAATCTCATTCATAGCTCATCCAGTCGAAATCTTAACAGGATGAACCCATCTTTATTACAGCGAATCAACATCAGGACATAACTAAATCTCCGCTTAGCATGCTAATCGCTACTAATAGCAACGTGCTCTCATAATACACTACCTATATACATACATTTATTTATTTATTTTTTTTAATTATCACCGATACCCGATCTAGAAAAGTCTTCAATATCGATATCGATACAAATAACGGATCGGTGCATCCCTAGTTAGCACTCTGGGCTCTAAATCCAGCGATCTGAGTACAAATCCGGTGGGACCTACGTTTTTCTTTTTTAAACCGCCATGGGCCATTTCATTTTTAAACCACCATGGGCCATTGGATTTGATGACCTGAACTGGCTGTCCCATTTTCTTGCAGTGTGACCAGAGTTCACTTGTGGTCATTGGCCAGCAGAGGGGTGCCATGGTGTAATGGTTAGCACTCTGGACTTTGAATCCAGCGATCCGAGTTCGAATCTCGGTGGGACCTGCGTTTTGAGCTAACCCAGCGAGTGTGCCAAGCTGTTATAGATCTGTGAAGAGGCTGTTATAGATCAGAATGATAATGTTCAGCATGGTGATAGAATCCAGCCGGAATATCTGACACACTGACAACAGGTGAAACCTGTTTGTGCATAACCCCCTCCTGGGCCACAGGGGAACTCGCCAATGTAGTGAAAGCAGAAGTATGTTTGGAAAGATCCACTGTGTCAAAATAAGTGTGACTTCTGACCACATGTGAAGATGTTTGCTAATGTGGTTTTGCCAGGCCTTGCCCTTTCACTGTGTTAAGTCATGTGGAGGAACAGAAAGCCACTGGTGGTTTTTACGCTGAGGCTGAGTGTGGGAGGGGAAATTAGATAAAAAGACCGAAAGGAGAGAAAACGAGCCGTTTCTGCAAAGTCTAAAAATAAAAAAGCGCTTAGATGGATCCTTGTGCAACTTCCTCCTCTTGCTGAGTGTCTTTGTGTTGCGCGCAATTGACTGAGGGCTGAGCTCACTAGTGTTTTACTGGATTATCATGGCAGATTCTCTTGATAGGCTTATGTAATAATATTTATTTTTCTCTTTTTCTCTCCCTTTCTCTCGTTTTCTCTCACTCTCTCCCACTCTCCCTTCTGCTCTCGCTCCCACCCCCACCCCTGCTGGGTGCTATTTCTTCCCTCTCCGGCATCATTCTTCAACCGCAACTCACCTCCTTATGTCTCTCTCGCTCTCTCTCTCTCTTTCTCATTTCACCAATTCATGCTATCTCATCCTTATTTTGAACCTTACGTACATTTCTCTCTGTATTGCTATCGTTTACTTACTTTTCTATATTTATTTATCTATCTTTCTTTACTCATCTATATATCTATCTATCTATCTATCTATACTCATCCTCCCCTTAATCCTCCCACCCTACTTCACTTCATCTTACCTTCCCCTCTTTTCATTTCTCATCCTTCCTTCTCCTCTTGCTCCGATCCGTCCTCCATCTTCTTTCCTTTTTCTCCTGGGTTCCATCTCTTCTCTCCTCCATCCAGCAGCATGTGCCTCCCAAACACGTGTACCGCGTGCTGCAGTGTCAGGAGGAGGAGCTGACGCAGATGGTCTCCACCATGTCGGACGGCTGGAAGTTTGAGCAGGTCAGCGTGCGCTCCTGCCGAAAGCCCCGCCCCGGACTGCTCTGGACTGTGGGTTGGACTGACGCTGAGTTGATTGACCCCCCCTGACCCCTGACCCCCCACCCTTCCCCTTTTTCTCTGTTTCCTTACTGTCCACGTCCTCAACATAAACCCCTTGAACCCTACCCAGTGTTCAGTGCGTTTTACGTGAATAGGTGGTCTCAAAGCTGTTGCTGTGTGAAATGTTTTGATCCAGTCTGACTTTAAACTGATTTCCCTGTTTAATCCATCCCAGATCTCTATAGAGTGGCAGATAAATGTAGCACTGCTTGTGACAGGGAACTATCTCTTTCTCGCTCTCCCTCCTTGTCTTTCTTTCTCTCCCTCCTTCTCCTTTGCTCTTCGGTTCTCTCTTTCTCTCTCTCTCTCTCTATATATATCTTCCTCCTGTTGATAGATGGTGAACATCGGCTCATCGTACAGCTATGGGACAGAGGACCAGGCTGAGTTCCTATGTGTCGTGTCCAAAGAGCTGCACACACCTGGTGGTGGCCTGGGGACAGAGCAGACCCACAAGACCAAGGTTGGAGTCACACACACGCAGACACACTCACACACCCACACACAGACAGACAGACAGACAGACAGACACACACACACACAGACACACACAGACACAAGCAGACACAAGCACACAGGCACACACACAGACAGCTGATCATGCTTATAAAACATGAGCTTGTTTTGCTTTTATTGAACCTGAAAATAATCTTATCTGCACCTGCAAATATGTACAAAAGGAAGTAGCGATTCTATTCTTTCTGTTTGCTGAGAAACAAGGTGATTTGAGATTAATTGACAGAATGGCATAAGTTCCTCTAATCGATTCAAGTTGTTTTAGAAGGGGCCACTAAGACAGACACACAGTTACATACCAAGACAAAAAACCACTCACACATTCATACATTTAAACATGCATTGGGCAGAGCGGGCAGGCATTCAGCGGTCATCAACAATCATCATAGTTTGCTCACATACTCATCCCTCCATGTGAGGCTCTCTGTATGAGGAACCGTATTAACGTTTCCTCATGACTTGGAAGAAAACACATAATTCGTCATTCAGTCACACCTCCACTCATTAAACATTCATCGCATACTGCACTGTTCACATCACACATACACACCCACCCACCGCTCCCTCACTGTTCGCAATTCTCATCCGACTTCTCTCCATTCTCGTTGTCCTGTCGTCATTCTCTGTTGTCCTGTCGTGTTTGTGTCTTTGTGTCTGTGTGTGACAAGCCTTCGGAGGCACAAGAGGAGGACGCGGCGAGAGAGGAGGAGGAGGAGGAGGAGGAGGAGGAGGAAGGGGAGAGAAATGGCGCCCCCAATGAGTGGATTAGGGACTAGCAGACCACTGTAGAGCACTCGTGCTTCCCCACACACACGGATTGGTGAGGACCGACCCCCAGCATGCTTGCAGTCGTGCTTGGTTGTTTTGTAGACGTAGCTGTAGCTGTAGTTGTAGCACCGTAGCCCTGATCCTGGAGCCCTCCTCCTAGAGAGCTGAATTATACTGAGACATCTGTTCCAGCCCTGCTCAAATATCCTCAAATAATTAAACCGACCCAGGGACACATTTGTAAGGCAAGGATGGATACCAGAGGATGCTCCAGATGTTGTATGTGGCTGTATCTGGCATCTGAGTCCAAACATGGGAAGCCACAACTGTCTTCCATGTGTCTCTTTGTAACCAAAAAAAAGCATCTCATCACATTGCGTGCTCAGATCTACAAACATTAGTTGTGCTCTTCATTCTGTACACGGAGCTCACCGACTAATACACACCAGTCTAGAGTCCCATACAAGAGGACTCGTGATCAGTCCCACCTCAGATAGATACAGATGGATACTCATGCCTCAGTAAAGTGTGTGGGGGGGAATGCCAGAGCAGGGCTGGAACTGTGAGCATCTCTTTGGGAAAAGGGTGAGTCATCCCTGCAGTAGGGATGGGGTGGGTGTGCGGAGGCTGCCGGGCTTCTCTCTGTCATTGGATTACGTTGTATTTAGCCTGATACCCGCCCATAAAATTACACTCAGCGGCTGTGCACGGCTCCAATCAGTGGGCTATGATGAGGTTAAAACATAAGGAAACATGTTTTGTAAGTCGTATTTTAAACTAGTTTTATATACAGTGCAATGGAATTAAATCTTTTTTTCTGTCATGCATAGTCGGAAAAAATAGCTTATGTCAATCACATTTTGGCAGTCCTTGGCTCATTTGAGTAATGGTTCGGTGTTATTGTAAGGCCAAATACATACACGTACGCAAACACATACAAATAAACAAACATATACAAGTATATATCTAATATTAGCTGAGATGCAAAAAGAATGGAATCTCTGTCACAACAACCGACCTCCTGCTCATGGGGTAGAAATAGGCCCACTTCAAGAGCAAAGACAACAAGCCAAAAGGTTTCCTGATAAGGCCCGGGCTCCCTCATGACCTTAAGAGTCCTGTTAACTACATGGGAGAGACCCGTTGTATACAGAAGTTGTGACACAGAGAGCCCTCTTTCTCTCTCTCTCGCTCTCTCGTATTTTTCTGTCTCTTATTTTTCTCTCTCTTTCTCTCTCTCTTATTTTTCTCTCTCTCTCTTTCCCATTTCTCCTTCTCCCTTTCTTTTCGCCTATGCTGGTGCTCAGCTGATTTTGCCCCATTGTAACAGTGTGACATTGATCTCGATCTGCCCCCAGGTCTAGAGAGGCAGTGCCCCACGCTACATTCCAGTCTTACTAATAGCCAAAAACATAAACAGGCCAACGAGTTTTACTCATCACTGCAAAGATATAGGAAATTGAAACAAAGTTTCTGGTAGCGGTTACCTTCTCCTTAATGTAATGTTATTGAGTTTCCCAAAAAATATAGCTGACTTTGACTAAAAGCTGAATTATAGGGTTCAAGGAAAAACAAGTCAGACTGCCAGTGAAATTCAGTAGCACAAGCCTCCACAGAAAAGTGTTCTGGCATGTTCTAGGGGCCCACACACACACACACACACACACACACACACACACACACACACACACACACACACACACACACACACACACTCTCTCACACACTGAGAGAAACATTTCACACATTCCCACAGAACAGGGAAGCATGTCTGGCATCCCAACAGACACAGTTGCGCATGCACAGTGCAAATCCGTGTGTGGTAGATATTCAGCATCAGGTTTAAGGGGACGCACACACCCTGCCCTCAAGTGCCTCCTCAGCACTGCCAGATAGACCCCATGGGGCCAAAGCCAGACACATGTGTGGATGGCCTCGCAGGATATCACCCAAAGCCTAGTGGGGGTGGTTAAGGAGGTCATGAAACCAGATCACACACACATCAAAGCGCTCGGTAAACTCACTGTCATTCCTCAAATGTTCCATTTTCACCTGCACTGTCATTCGAAACATGCCTTTCGCTTGTGAAAAAGTGATCTTTGCTTCATCAGCTGTCTGATTCACACAAACAGCTTCAGAGCAGTAGCCTTTATAATGCTACAGTGAGGTTTTGTGTTTGCTGTGTTGTGGATTTCAACTAGGAATATGTTTTCCCGGGAGTGGGTGTGTACAGCTTTCTGACGAGTGTCTTTGTGTTTGCTCTTTGTCTTGCAGCTCTTTCAGATCCATGGATCAAGGATGTAGGAAGAGATTTGATTATTTTTTATTTCTTTATTTATCCAGTTTGTGTGCTGAGGGTTCAAACTGCAGTGATGTTCTGTTGCTGTGGTTGGCCTTGTTTTCATTTTTTAAGGCTTTTTAAAACATACAAACATCAGTGAAAATCCCTATAAAGACCTATGTTAAGATTTAGTAAAACGTTCTTATCCACTACAAAGAGTTTGAAAATATGAATGAAAAAGAAAGACGTGACACTAAAATTGGTTCATTTGAACAGCTGAGGGGGGATCTTATTGCAAGTCCTACCAAAGAGGAAGGCAAACACACCTTAGTAATGTTTTAACCAAAGAGAGGTGAATACCCATCTTGATAGGTAGCTAATGCTGTATCAGGTCAGAACCATCACAGTTCCACGTCGTTCCCAGCTTCAGCTTCTGTCTAGACAAACACAGTTGTCCTGCGTGGCACTAGCTGAGGTGTGCTGGCTTTTGAGATCCATGTATGCACAAATGGCCCTTGGCTGTATTGTACCACAACACAAGTATTTCTGCATGAACGACAGCCCCTGTAGATCTTCAGTGTGTAAGTGTTTGCCAGGATCAATACATAGCAGTTATGACACAGTACGTCTGAGGGTGTCGTCACCCAACCTTGGATACCTGTCCGTGTGTGTGTGTGTGTGTGTGTGTGTGTGTGTGTAGTGCCTGAAGTTAGGGGGTGTGATGGTGCTCAGCTGGGTACACGCTCAGGCGCTCGCACTGGCTTGGGTCTAACTTCACCCTCTGTGGGTGACAGAGAGGGCGTCCAGGCTGTACACTGGGAGAGCCCACGTACTTTCGACAGTGGGTCCCCACTGTTCTACACTGTTCTTTAATATGATGTCAGTTGGCACAATTTAGAATGGGTTTGTAACCTGGATGTACAAACTATTTATAGCCATGTTAATTTAGCGTTCTGGTTTCATAGTTTTGATTTTGTTGATTTGGATGCTTCCAGAATTAATGATGCGTCGTTCATCCTAATTTTTAGCCAAATGTTTTCCTAGATGTCTCAAGGGCTCATAGCTACAGAAATCAATGCTTGTCTGATCAATTATTCCCGTCTAAATGCGAGTGAGAAACAAAAACGCACCCGTTCTAAAGAGGAAATTACACGTCTGTAAGGATAGTTTGGCGCATCAATCATGGCCGGTCCAGCAGTGCGCTCAGCGGGGGTTTGTGCGGAGGGTCGTGAGCCCTGGCGTGACGTGTCATTAGCAGCCTGCAAGCCCCGGGGGCCCCCGACTGATGGTGCAGGCAGGCCGATGTCCTTCCACCACTCTGCCTAAAGCGCTGCGGCCCCCGACGGATAGTGTAGGCAGACAGCTGTCTCTCCGCCACTCTGCCTAAAGCGCCGGGGGCACCAATCACTCAAGCCCCTGCATCCTGTTGTTGTCAGATTTGGAGACTTCCATGTTATATGGCAGCTCAGGATAGAAAGACAGACGCCTGATAGTTTGTGTGTCTGGTTTTTCGTTGTACTGCTGTTTTTGTTACCGTTCTTTAGTGAGCATCTTTTGTTTATATTTACAGTTTTTTTTTTCCATTCTGATTATCAGAGAGTATTTTTAGAGACTGGCGTTTTAATATCAGTTCTACGTGATTCTGTGTGTGCTAGGGCACACTTTGTATGTGTGTGTGGCTGTATCTTTTCCCCTCCTACCGTTCCAGAATCCCATGACGCACTGACAATAACTCTCTTGTCAGCCAAGCACAGCACTGGGCCAATCAATTCACATTATGCTCATGTGAGTCGTAAATCCATCACTGTCCTAGGCCAAGTAAAATCACAACAGACAGATGACTGGCCCAGCCTGAGTGCAGTGGGGAAGGGGAGGGGATGCTCTCACTCATTTAAGGAAAACCAAAGGAAGTGGTGGTGGGCTGTGCAAAGTACCATTAAGACAGTTATGTAGGGTATTTTCTGAAAGGTTTTTATTTTAATTTCTGTTGCAAGCTTACTGGGTGCTGACTTTCAAGGTCATACTGATATAAAGGTTTGCATTTTGCACAATTTTCATTGTAGGTAGTATTCATGGAAATGGAATACATTGTTTTTTTTCTTTTGAACATAGTCCACTCATTGTAGATAACGATCTTTAATACAAGCATGGCTTTGCGTTTATGTAATAGTCTCTGTGAGAGTGTGCAGGCCACTGGCCGGATGACCGGAGGCTGGATTTATTTCTGACCACTGACCATCGTGCCATCTGTAGTGAGGCGGAAGAAGCTCCTCTCTGTTCAGGTCTAGGGTCCTGCGGGGAAGTGCATCGATTTGCCACAATCATTTCATTTGGATTGGTTTCAAATTCTATGATTAACCTGTGGGGTAATGGACTGCTGTACGTGGGGTTTAAAGGAAGCAGTGTGATCACAAACAGGAGACTGCTGAGCTGCTGACACAACCAGATGCAGAAGTGCGCAGACAGGTCCTCAGGAAAGCTACTTCAATCACAGCGCCTCAAATCAGTTTGACACATAAATAGGGGAGAGAACTAGGGAGAGGGTGAGAAACACTGAGAAGTTTGTACATCTGCTCTTCTGTCTGCAAGGTTTCATGTGTGATACAAAGGGGGAAATGTGGAGACTCAAAGATCTAGTTTTGTTTTTTTACAAAAGTGGGTGGAAGGGTGATGGGTGATGTAGTTATCATTTGCCTTGTTTATTTTTTCAGTGTTACTTTTTCAATGGATTGCTGTTGATGTTCCCATGAATGCTGCTTATAGCATGCCGAGGGAAACATGGTCATTAATTGTAAGTGTGTTTTTTTTACTTTCTTTGAACATATTTTTCTAGGTTTTGTGTTGCAAATAGGTTTAGTTTTGTTATATTTTGTATGTTTTGAACCCCATTTCTGTTTCTCAGCATGCTATGTTAGGGAATGGAGGTCTTTAATGAAAATGTGTGAGTTTGATCTGAGAATGAATTGTGTAAAGCAGTCATCTTAGTCTGGACGTCAGACATTTCTTGAACACCCGGCTGTAAACCCCAGAGTTCTTGGTCACATAGACCCAACAAGCAGATTCTCTTCTGGACCTTGAGGATCACGAGTATTGTCTGTGTGTGAACGAGTGTTTGGTAGCATTTAGTATCTGCATGGATGATTTTACATTCCTAAGTTATTTATACATTGGTGTACCGTTTGGTTTCTACTTACTGTTACGGTTCACAAGAGACTTCCATTCATATTCATTCATCTACAGTCCTTCTAGTTTTGCAGTTTCACTTGATGTGTAAGATAGAAAATGGTTAAGTACTTCAATACTGTAAACATCTACAGCCTTGTGCTTTATCATACTGTACTTCACCAAACCCATGTATAACAGAGACATTCTATAGGTAATTATTCTGCATTATAAATGTAGCAATATTTCTTCTTTGTTTTACCTGCTAAAGAGGTGTGAACCAGTTCCAAGTGTACCATCAGTACCATGCTAAGCAGAACGGCATGTCCTTGTATACTGACGGTCTAGTCTTGTAAATAACAAGTATAATGAGTAAAATTACAATAAAAGTTTCTTTTCCAATACTTGGTGATTGTGGTCGGAATTCGTCAAATTAAGTTATTACATATAAAGTCAAATAATCACAAACCCAACTCTCAGATCATGCACAATATGTATTTTCTAAGGATGATTGTCAGCCCACAAACGAGAGCTCAAAATACAATATCATCATTGGCATGTACCTAACAATTAGTCTTGTAGCAGCTGCCAGGGGAACAGATTATCTGTTTAGGCAGCTGCTACAAGGCATCATTAAAGTGATAAATTAAACATCAACTCTACCAAAGTACTAGAGAAGTCCTAAGGAATTCAAATGTGTATTGCAAAATCCATAATAGGCACTTACATCTAACATAAATACAGTGTCTATAAAGTGCCGCTTTTTAAAGAAAGTTAAATTTAGGCAGTTTAGGTCATAGTGTATCTGTAAGGTAATTTGTATCCATTCAAGGTATCATCCATCATACAGGAATATCTAAAAGTGAATCCTCGTATGTTCTTTATTAACTACTTACTGGTGAGGTGAAATGCATCCTGCTGTGAATGCTCACTTCTAGGCCCCTACTGAAACATTTCATACAGTATCTTCATTCATTACTCCCCCTTCATTCATTAATCTATTGATTCATTCACTTATTCCTGCAAACGTGACGTTGGTAACTTCTAGCACTACCTGTCACTCATCTGACCACCACTAAGTCTGAATGCAGAACATGTGAGTGTGTGTCAAGGTGCAAGTTGGGTGGAACATCTTCCTTGAGGACCACCGTCCATGAGTCCTCCACCCCTTTCCTCTAAAGGTGCACAAGCTGGTGGCAGATGAATGGATTAAGATCAAATGAAAAGTCGTCTCTGAACGTAAGATCCACAATCAACATTCACTTGGGGCTAGCAGTGAGCAGAATGGGTACCTACAATGTCCCCAGTGACTAAATGTATCCGCAGGTCCTCACCGTCCTCAGGCACACTGACACACCTGATTCAGCTAATCAACCATGTCAGTACAACAATCAGTCGCTAAAATCTCTGTCGGTCGGCTGTGTCCTTGAAAGACGTGTCTGCGTCATCAGTCCTTTTTATGAACATGTCTGTCCTCTCGGGAGTTTATTGAGATGGGGTATGGACAGGTCTACAGGTAGGTGCTGTAGTTGTCCACCGTAGCCAGGTGCAGGTACTCGGGCTGTTCGTCCTCGGTCGCCCCGCCGTACGGCTCCACCCTTCTCTGGCGCGTGGACAGAGTCGTCCTCTTCTCCGGGCCCTGGAGCCGCTTGTCCAGACACGTGCGGATCATCTCTGCCAGGTCATGCTGCAGACGCTGGAAGTTCTCCCTGCAGGAGAGGGATGAGAGTGTAATCACAGGCGGAGGCAGTGGTGTAGTCCAGGGTATATGCAGGTATACGGAGAATACCCACTTATTTTTCAGTCAGCATTGCGTATACCCACTTCTCAAAACAGGGCGTTTATCCTGTGCTGTATGGGCTGCTTAAAAAAAATTAGAGTATACCCACTTCTCCAGGGACCCCTACACCACTGGGCGGAGGGGTTTATAAACATAATGCATATCAGTGGGTTCTTTGACATTTAGCTAGAGATATTAATACTTAAAATGACATGAGTAAGTATACACTTTTAAATGTAAATGTACAATCTGCAGTGAAAACAAACTTTTAAAATAGTGCTCAGCCCCTTAGGCTGTATTTTAAAAAAATTAAAAGGCCATAGCTGGCAGATGGCTGTAGTCTAAAGTTATGTAAGGATCAGAGATAAACTCACGCCGTTGGGGGTGTTGGCAAATTATAGTCCTGTCCTTTGACTCCAGTCAACCAGTATGTCATCTCTTTGCCCTTCCCCTGAAATGAACATAACTTTAATCTCATTTGTGGGTACTTAGTGATAATGTTATGTACTATATTTATAATAAATATACAATATGAATTTCAGTGTAGAATGTACAATATAACTTGTAATTCAGTAAACAGTGCATTCAGAAAGTATTCAGACCCTCCTCCCCTTTCTCCATGTTTTGTTATAAATGTATTGTTTTAATTTATTTGTACCCTCATCAATCTCCACTCAATACCCCATAATGACACACCTATTTGAGACAATGCATATCAGAGCCGGGCCTAGCCATGAGGTAAAAGAAACTGCCTTCAAAGCTCAGAGACTGGATTGTGTCGAGGCACAGGTCTGGGGAAGGCAACACAATTATTTCTGCTGCACTGAAGGTTCCAAAGAGCACAGTAGCCTAGATCGTTCTAAAATGGAAGAAGTTTGGAACAACCGGTCCGGGACTCTTCCCAGAGCTGGCCACCTGGCCAAACTGAGCAATCGAGGGAGAAGGGACTTGGTAAGAAAGGTGACCAAGAACTCAAAAATCCCTCTAGCTGAGCCTGGTTTCCTCTAGACATGAAGCTTAGAATTGAAGCCAAAAATTCCAGAACCCTGTCTTTGCTTTGTCATTATTGAGTGTAGATTGATGAGGCAAAAAAATGTGTTTAAACGATTTGAGCATTAGGCTGCAACATAACAAAATGTGAAAAAAGTGAATCCTTTTTTAACACTTTCTGAATAGACTGTTTGAGACTGCTTCAGACCTTGAGGTATGTCTCTCCTCTTTTCTCATACTCAAAGGAACTGTCTGTGCGCTCCAGAATGTTGATGGTTGACTGACTGACATGAATGCGGAGAGCTGAGGAGAAACCCAGAAGACTGTGTTACAGACGCAAAGGCACTCAAGTATTAATGAACACCAGATGACAGTAACATGACTTACACAGGTTTACACATCAACTTGCATAGAATGCAACTATTTAACCTCAAACGATGGCGTCAGTTCCATCTCCATAGAATCTATTTCTATTGTTCTGTTCATGAACTTGTAGGGGTAAGCCACAGTTTTATTTCCCCATTTAAAATGATCCCTCATCCACATTCACAAAGTCCTTTACACGTGTGTGTGTAGTCACTTTTATTCATGTTTGCTAGGAGAATGAAGCCAGAGGGCTCTTCTTTTAGGAGGTTTACCTCAGAGTTAATTTATCTGAATAAGTAACTAACCCACGTACTAGGTGTTCGTGTACAGGACTACACCCCTGTTGTTATGATCACATTCATAACACCAGATAAGATCCAATGGTTAACTGCTATAATAAATATCAGTGGAAAATGAAAGCGCTAACAGACAAGCTGAGATTCTTCAGTATGTCATTCATAGACTACAACATATCTGAGCAGAACTTACGCAATCCTGTGGATTCCATCCTGGAGGTAGTGTTGACCGTGTCACCAAACAAGCAATACCTTGGCATCTTAAGGCCCACTACACCAGCGGCGCATGGACCTGCCAAAACAAACATACACATACACACTGCACATTAACTCCCGAACAACTCAGTCTTGCCCTCTCAGAAGAATTTAACCTCTTTTGGGGAAACAGTCATGGGTTCCTTTCCAAAACTACAAAACTGACCCAACTGACAAGGCAGTGTAGTTAGGTAGTCATGAGGCAACTCATGGGAATGCAGTCAATGCATATTATAAAGATTATATGTCAACACATGCAGTATCATTCTTTCCACAATCTCAGAGATACGCACAGCCCTCAAAGAACCACTTCAAAAGGTTTTTTTTATGAAAGAAATCAAGTCAAATCAAATGTGTGTGTGTGTGCGTGCGTGTTAGATGGGCACACCAGTGGTGGGGTACCTGAGTGCACCCCAATTCGAATCCAAAGAGGAATGCCAGGCAGGTGGTCTAGTTCGAACGTGCCCATGAAAGCCAGGATGTCCAGTGCCATGCGACAGATGTCTCTGGCGTGTCTGTTTCCATTTCGATTAGGAAGCCCTGAGGCCACCATATAGGCATCACCGATCGTCTCCACCTAGTGACGTCATGACATTTACACAATGGGATGAGCATCAAGACAAACTCCAGTTTAAATGACTGAGTTCAAGAGCTGTATGGGCATGTCATCTCTCACATGACATTATCGCACATGAGCAAGTTTGTTTACTTATTTATTCACTAGCCTACAGTTAAACCTACAGTACAACTAACAGCAAAGGCCTGCTCACACCCCAGTCACAGACTGTTTGCCCTCCTCCCGTCTGGGAAGCGCTACAGGACTCTCCGTTCCTGGACCAGCAGGTTCAGGAAAAGACTGCGGCTGTCACCCTGCTGAACTCTGCAACACGGTGATAGCCACCTCCCACCCCCACCTGGATACCCCCCACCCCCACACACACCTTCCTCCAATGACTGTACTCCGCCCCTCAGCTTATTTCATACTGCATACTTCTTATTTATTTATATATTACCAATATATTTACTGTATGAACATACTCTGCACTCTACTGCTTTTTTGCACTTCTGGTTTGATGCCAAACTGCATTTCGTTGTCTCAGTACATGCACTCTGTGCAATGACAATAAAGTTGAATCTAAGCTAATCTGATCTAATCTCTTTCTCTCAGTCCAATGCTCTTACCTTGTAGACGTCATGGTTGTCCAGGATGCTGTCGAAGTTCTTATAGATG
This sequence comes from Sprattus sprattus, assembly GCF_963457725.1. Classification (NCBI taxonomy): domain Eukaryota; kingdom Metazoa; phylum Chordata; class Actinopteri; order Clupeiformes; family Clupeidae; genus Sprattus; species Sprattus sprattus. Next base: position 41,447,516 of record NC_137922.1, on the reverse strand, counting down.
TTGTTGAGCATGTCCACCACCTCCATGGGCGTGCTGTAGTGGCACAGGGTTGTGAAGCCCACGATGTCACTGAAGTAGATAGTGACCTCGTCGAAGAGCTCTGGCTCCACGCTGCCTGTCTCTTTTAGAGAGCGCACCACCGGGCTGTGAGGTCAGAGGTCAGAGACAGAGAAGGGTCAGATCAGCCTTGGCAACCATGATTTAAAAAAACTCCCAAGCCTACAGCTGTTGGCATAGTAACAAGCACTAGAAAGCTCAGCCGCAAAGGCTTTACTCTAGCGCTGCAAAAACACCTAGGCTTATCTGCAAGGGAGAACTGCACTGGTAACATCTACTACCACATTTAGATAAGCTCATAAATGTAAATCCACCTGGTTGAAGGTAACACAGATTGGAAAAATATCACGACCTCTCAAACTCATTGAAATACATCTCTCGTTGGCTTGAACATCAATACATCTACTCTGCTAATCATGTAATTGAGTAATATTTATTCATATCAATGAGAAGCCTCCCTTCTATCCAAATAGTTGACATGAGCCTGATTTCCCATCTTGTTTGAGCTCCATAAACTTAACTGTAACCTCTCATGCATCCCCTCATCCTCTCATTCATTAATTTGGCCCGTCTCCTCTCCTCTCGTCTTATCTATGATTCCCATATGTTCTTTATCTGCTGGCTGTCTCATCTACCTAGGGATGGGGACTGGTGGGAGGTATACTGACCCAGGCAGCAGTCTGAAGTTGAGGTTGTCTGCTCTGTCCCTCTCAGCCTTGTAGAGGGACGTCCTCTCCTCCACCAGGTACTCCAGGTTACGGGAGTACATCTGCAGCCGGCGGATGAGGTTGCCCATGTAACTCTCATTGGCCTGGTTGTGAAGGCTACTGAACAAAATAAATACATAGAGATTTAAATGACAGACTTTCTGCAGTGCTTCTTACAATGCTTCTTACACTTCTTTCTGCGGTGCTTGGTCAGCAAATTGAGCTCTTGTACTTTCGAAGCGCTGTATAAAAAAAACGACATCATTACATTATGATGACAGTAAATGAAAAGCCAAGCTAGTTTTCAAAGGATACTTCTAAGGGCATGGCTAGTGTTTTATGGAGTCCTCTCTCTGCTCTATTTAGAGGGCAGCCGCCTCACTGATTTATGCCATAGGAATAGAGAAAAGAAGCCCAGGAGAGGCACTTCAGACTCAATGAACGGAGACAAATGGGAGCTGAAAGGATTTGGCACACAGCACACAATGTAGGTCACAGCGGCACAGATGGGTGCCGTTATAGATGAGAGCTGAGTGTTTTGTTCAGGAGGTACCTGACTATCTTGCCCAGTGTAATTTCAATCTTCTTGAAGTCAGGCCTTTTTTCTGGATCCTCATCCCAGCTGCTTCTGATCAGCTTGTACACCTAAGATCATCATGTAAAAAAATACGATGGTCAAGGCAAACTCTGCAAGCTACACACATACACATTAGGGATGTGCATCTCATCACTGAGGACGATGCGATACACATCTCGATGCACTGCCAACGATCCGATACATTCAAGATACATAAAAGCAGCTACTAATGCGATACGATACGATTCACCCCTATTGCGATGCAGTGCGATTCGACACGATGCGATTCAACGATATGCGATGCAAAATAATATAATTATATGCAATTTAATATGGTACATAATGATTCATTTATTTGTCATACAACAAATCATTAACAAGGTCTCTGACAAAGTATAACATGTACCTATATGTGTGTGTGTTAGTGGTCTCTGAATGTATTTTTTTTAAAACTATACCTGCCAGTCACAACACAGTTTTCTCCATCCTAAACCAGTGGATCAACTGCCTCACACACTAAATTTAACTAATTTGTCCTATTTTAAGGTTTTTCTTTAGGAATATGAGTTGATCCACATGATCAGGATGAAACAAAGCAAACTGTGCTGTGCTGTAACTATGTCACCAGTTGTGCTGAACACTCTTTCAGAGGGAACACTTGTTTCTGGGATGGACAGGTTGCTCTTTGCCAAGGCTGAAAGCATTGTTTTATAACTTTTGGCACAGTTCCTATCAGAACAAACCTCTCTCTTCCTTTTTGTGTGGGCTCCTGTCAAATTCTGTTTCATCTGCCTGGCCCTGACAAAAATCAGTATAATGGAGACTAGCTGCTAGATTTCCTTTACCAATTTAAGGAAGATACAGGTAAATTCAAGTAACAAATAGAGAGTTTAGCTACGGTATATGGAGTATAATCATACCTCTTCCTCTATCATCACCGCCTCTGCTATTATCTTAATGAATATCTTGTCTTGGTGCCGTGGTCTTCCAAGAAGGTCAGGTTTTTTGAAACGTGGATCAATCGCCAGAGTTGTGTCTGAACTCGTTCATAATGTTGGTGAACGTGAACTGAACGTAGCCTACTGTATTACTGCCTGATGAACGATACTGTGAACGTGTTCATTCTGGTGACTCTGAACGGCACGTTCACTCTTTTTAATTTCGTTCAATAAGGTAACAGATTTCTGGAGACTTCCAGTCAAAAAAAACCGTTAACAGTAATTGATCCACTGTCTTTGCCTGTGAGAGCGCCGAAGTTGCACTTAATTAAGTTGCGTAGAGGCAGAGAGCGGTATTGCAGGCAGAGAGAGATTGTAGAAAATTATAGACTTCACGAGAATCGGCCATTGACAGCAGTGGAGGTGAGAGCGCGCTTAAGAAACAGTTAGAGAGGAAGAATCTATCTAAATATAAAATTATTGGTCTTATATTCGGATTATACCGATGCAAAAATGTTAGAAACGATGCATCGCGATTCATTCCACATTGTATCCGGTGCACACTTTTTTGATCCGGGCCATCGCATCGTGAGCTTTTATACCGGTGCATCGATGCGAACCGGTGAATCTTCCCATCCCTAATACACATAGGCTATACATTCACTTTCTGGGTCAAAAATGTGCACAACATGCCCAACATGCCCAACAACACACCCACATCTATACATACACGACCGACCGGTCCATTACCTCCAGCTCGCTTTCTCCAGCTGTGTCAAAGTTTAGGTCCGGTCTAAAGTGCCTGTACAAACCAGGATACTGCACCCTGGCCAACTTCTCTGTGTTAGAAGAACAAACATGGCAAATTACATGTGGTCGAAGCTTTGCTTACTCCTCCTTGGTTAAATTCTGAATGACCCGAGGGTACATTAAACACTAATATTGATCAAAGATGCGATTCCATCACTGACAAGACCCAAGATTATGTTCTACTGATTTGCTGGACAAATAGGTGCAGTTCAGTCAAAAGTAAGGTTTTCTTTTGTCTCTTATCTCATTAAGCGACACATAAATAGCTTTTCCTCATGCTCATGACACTCTTTACATTACTAATATGTATCCAGTGGCGTATGCTGTCATTTACATTTGACAACATACACCAAACAAAACACATTTTATGGGAAACACAGTAAGTAAATGGGGCTAGAGTTCGTCCTTTAAAAAAGCTTATTGTGGTAATGAAAACAGTATTCCGACTGTTGCCATAGGACAGAAAGAATAGGGTCCTCATCCTCACCGGCCCGGTCTGAGCAGGACGCCGTGTAGAAGGTGTTCTTCCTCAGCATGATCTCATGGGCTATGATGGAAAAGCTGTAGACATCCCCTTTCTGAGACATACCCTGTGTGCGCAAGTGCTCTGGCGCCGTCCAGAGGTCTGAGAAGAAAAGAGAGAGAGAGACAGAGAGAGAGCGAGAATAAGGAAGAGATGTTTCCTATTGTTCAACTGGATGAGTATCATATTATCATTTTGTAATGTAAAGACTACAGCAATAAAGTCATTAGTGACTTCAACTATTAAGATTTATAACCCAGATATAGCGAGATAGCCATGGTCCGAGACGCTATAAATGATAGACAGAGATCACAATCACTACAAACCGGAAATCCTAAACCTTCCGTGATCGCATTAGGAGGTTTCCAGCCTTCCAGCTTTGAGAATAGCTTTAGCAAAGGACTCTACCTCGGCCAGGGCTGAGGATGGTTCTGAAACCGAAGTCTGTTATCTTGACCACCATGCGGTTATCCACCACACAATTTGTGGACTTCAGGCGTCCATGCACCTCAATATTGCTGGCGTGGAGGTAAGACATGCCCTGGATTCAAGACAGAGTGAATAACTGGTTTATCATGAACAGGTATTAAACAGGTACAGTTTGTATTTAGTAAGTAAGGTTTCTACGACCAACACAGGTGTGAAAAGCATTAATAAATAAACAAAACATAAATATGTCTACATACACAAACAAAAACACGCAGACTAAAATGTTACCTTGGCAATATCATACATGACAGAAATCTTAAATTCCCAATCCATGAAGGTATCCTCTGGATAGGAGATCTTGTCATTTAGGACGTACTGCAATGGAGATAAATACAAAGTTATACTGCAGACAAAAGCTTAAACTGTATTCACACACAAAACTGAAATGTGATTCTTGCAAAACATCAAATCCTACAAGCGAATGAACATTCTTTTTGCCAAAATCCAACAGTAACTTACCCTCAATGAGCCTCTCTCCCCATACTCAAACACACCAAACACGTCCTGCTCAAGTCTCACAGTGCCATAGAACTTGGTCAGGTTGTAGTAATCTATATGTAAAAGCTAAAGAGAACAAGCATCTTTCAAACCATGCAATAATATAACAACATTCACAAAAACATTTCCAGGGGACTCAACATGGTGAAAGTGACATCCCCAGCAAAAGTGATTCTAAGACACAGACATGTCATGTTGCAGTGTTTAGAGGACAAGAATAAAGTAAGCCACACTAGAATGTCTATGTCACAAAATAATTGCTTTTCATTTATGGGGATCCATGTTGACACTGTGGCCGGCTCCTTTTGGGACATATTAAAATGAAGGCAGAGATACTGATGCAGGTGAGTGAGTGGACTCCACTCACAGCGTTTAGCTCAATCCTCTGGCTCTCACTGAAGTAGCCCTCTGAATGAACCAGCTGCTTCAGGATCACAACCTGAAAGTTAAGGGGATTTCATCAAGGAGAGAGACCATCATGTTCATTTACTGATAATTACAAGTAAATGCCTGTTGCTTTGCAGGTTGAGAGGAGGTCATTGGAGTCACAACAAAATACAGAACATTGGTGACTGAAAGCAGGGAAAGTCGAGGAGAATGAAACCTTTTTGTCGTAGCGTGCACGTCGGATCCTATGGCTCTTGTCTTTATGGGAGTCTTCCTCAATCTGGAAACCAAACCAAAGAGATATTTGTGTGAGAGAGCTCCACTGGAAGTTATCATAACAATCACTTGTGGTTTCCTCTAACCACCAGGTGGCAGTCTTTCTGGAGTCATACAAGATCTAATCCCCTGATCTATGCAACATAGTATCCATTCAATGATATGGTCATAGATTGACTCAATTCACCTTCAGGGAGACCATGTTCCGCTTATTGTTCTCCAGAGGGTTGACTAGGTCAGCGGGGATGTGAGACCACCTCTTCTGAATGCGACGATATGACCTGTTTTGCCTACAAGACACACGCATACACGCACACACACACACACACACACACACACACACACACACACACACACACACACACACACACACACACACACACACACACACACACACAGACACACACACACACACACACACACACACACACACACACACACACACACACACACACACACACACACACACACACACACACACACACACAACACACACACACACACACACACACACACACACACACACACACACACACACACACACACACACACGCACACACACACACTTAGTTACCAGAGTCTGCTTCTTTATCTGTTCACACAAATCTCTATTCAAGCTCAGACATTGATGCATTATGTCAGTTTGGCCCTGAATTGATAGTCAAGTAATGGTTCACACTTTACAGGTACAGTATGTGTTCATTCCAGATTAGGCCAAGGGATCAATATCAGTCAGTTCTTATCTGAGTTTTAGTTTACAATCAAACATTCCTGATCAATGCTCAGATCCAACAAGCCCCCAATGTGGCACTATCACAAACAAAACTCAGTGTCAGTGTTTTTTATTTTAGTGTTCTTTCCATTGTAAAGATTTGTTTGGTGTTTTTGGCAGATGTTCATTGTTGAATGGTTCTGAGTGGTTGGTTGGTCAGCTCACCAGTAAAAGATGAAAGCCACGGAAGCCATGACTCCCACTACTGTGGTTCCCAGGGCGATTACAATGACATCATGATCCTGCAGACCTGTGGACACCCACGCAATCAGTCTTTTTTCTACCTGTAGGTTTGTAGCTCATTTCTTCCTGTAGGTTTGTATCTTATCTCACCCATACTAGCCTGCCATTATAGATTATTCCTCAGACACGGGTGTCATTGGCAATGATGTTATGAAAGGCCTCAAAGACCAAGTGAGACCAAACTAAGATAAGTTAAAAGCTTGATACAAAGCGAGATAGATTATGAGAAATTAGGTCATAGCATTTCTCACCCTTTCCCACCCTCTCCCACACCTTCCAACTAGTCATTATTTTCTTTAATTCTCACATCTGGGAGCATCATGTGTCAGGAGGGACAATACAATAATAAAACATTGCAACTTAAATCATGTCTGCCCATCTGATACACTCAGATTGATAAGCACCACACCCAGTGACTCATTCAGGAACATAACACTGATTCAATGCATTGAGAAATGAGAGGGAATTCTGAAGGAGACTGAGTAGCTGTGGAGCACCTGACTCAGACAGAGAGCTATCGTCAGGAAGTCTCCCATTCCAGACGTAATGAGGTGTCGGGTCCAAGATTCTGGTCACATTAGTAGTGGTGTTGAATCCAAAGAGGGTTTTGTACTGGTGAAAAAGAAAGGAAATGGTATGGTGAGGTTTGCTGCAGACCCATTAGATGGCCTGAGATACATGGCAGATACGTGATGGGTTTAGTAATAAGCTAGTTGATCAACACAGCACACAAGACATCAGACTGGCCTCTCAATAGTGCAGAGAGCATGATGATGTCTGTTTCCATAGATGTAGTTGAGGACACAGAATGTGAAACCGAACCTTGTCATCAAGGGTGGTGTAAATCACAGAAAAGTCGACATCTCTGTCACCATACTCATCCAGGTGGTACTCTCCGGCCAAACCTACGAAAGAAGCAAAATGTTATCGCTGTCTTCTAATAGTTGCAGCTTCTTACAGTTAAGAAGATTTTACACTTGTGAAGCACTCTTCAAAGCAAAAGTCATAAAATGAGGATTTTTCAAAGTTACTTCTAAATCTGCTTGATACCTAGTGGACCAACTCTAAAGGTTTCTGTACTGTCTTTGTCGGCACACAGCACCCAACTTTAAGTTATCTCTCAAAAAGATTATTAATATCTATTTAAAGAGGCCCTTTGAACCCTAAGATTAAATGGCCCTATCTGAAAAAAAAACAGCCGTTCTGCTCCCAATTACATCAGAGAGACACGCAACACATATCAATGAACCGTCTGTTTCCATATTGGGTAATATTACAACCAAACCTCACAGCTAACTGTGTTCACATATGTTTAACTCAAAGGCTTACATTATGTACATTAAAGCACTTTGTACTTTGTGGTTTTTGACAGAGGTGCAGAACCCAGTCCACGGACATTAGCGCCTCCTAGTGATCTTCAGAAAGGTATATTGTGGTTATATGGTTGATTGGTTTGCTACATCACAATTGCACTACAAAACAAACCCTTTGAATAAAAAACATCAAGATAAACTTTTCGAAGGGCGAAATAAGATATCTTAAACAGAAACATTTATTTTCAAGGTGTGGCTCCACAGAGTTTAACACCTGAACCAGGTCGACCCACTTAACATCTATCGCTCACAGTCATCAAATTGATCATCAGATCAGACTTTGTGACCATTAGGGACTTTAGTATTATTAGGTTTACGGTTGGTTCTATGAGCTTAAATTACCATTTCATTATTAACTTATGATATTGATGTAAACGGAAAACGTGCCACCTTGGGCATCTCCAGTGACTCGACATTTCTGGTCAGAGATGGTTCATTTTCAAGGCTTATTTAACACGAAAACACCTTTCTAGTTAAACACTTTTATTTTAGGAAAAGTTGACTTTCATTCTGGGCACTTCAATGATTATGTTATTGGTGTGCTGATATCTGCCGGTGAGAAAACCATCTCTAGATGTTGGCTGCCCCCTGACTCCCCCACAATAGAGGAGTGGACATATGTAGTTAATGAAGTCTACGTAACGGAAACAAATACTTTATCGCTTTGCCTACAAACAAAGTTATGGCCAGAATGGGTTTCCTATGTAAAACAGTCACTGCCACACTGTGGGCTATGGACCTAATGAATAGATCCTACCGTCGTTTTTTTCCCTACTGTCTATGGAAAAGGTTGCCTGGTCTTCTAATCAATTTTTATATTCTTAAACTTAGATACCTTACTGAATTATCTCCCAGCATGTTAATGCACACCTTTGTTACTATGCATCCCTTTTTCAGAATGTAAAATACTTATGGGAAATTTTATAGCATACATATTGTTTTTTAACAAAGTGAGAATGAGAAGGAAAGGGTTTTAAGTCAGGCTGTTCATTTGTTTCAGACTTGTAGTGCTCTTTGTAACTTCAAGGCTATTTCTTTGTGGCTGGTAAAATTTTCTCAACTATCCCTTACATAAAGAATTGTAAATCAATCAATAAATAAAAGGAGGTGTAGGAAGTGTGAGTCATGGCTACAGTAAATCAGGTGCAGGAAGCGTACGTCATGGCTACTGCCAATGAAGTGCAGGAAGTGTAAACAATGGCTACTGTCAATGAGGTGTGTGGGCCAATCCCTCGCTCAGTGGATTTACTGGATTACCCAAACATCGAGAACAAGTGGATACCAAATCGGATGGAAACTGGCTATCGATGGCCTATGCTTCACTATGGAGTGAGAAGGCGAACAACAACACTGTCAATTAGGTGCTGGCCCTAACAGGCATTTGCCACTCCATCCCAAAACAGGAAAGGGAGGAACTAGAGATTCTCCTTGTTTTAAACCTAATGGTGTGTGTATTGAACTTGATTCAATCCATCTAACTTCCCAGTTATAACGGTGGTTGCTTCTTAGCACTTTTGTGTAATAGATTACATTTATCAAAACAGACTCTAGACCTATAGACTCACCAAACAACAGGCTTATGAAACATTAATAAATAAATACATTGAAATTCCCGTACCTTGGAAAGTCTTATTTTTGAAGAAATTAATATTAAGCTCTTCTTTGCTATCAAGCTCTCCGGTCTGTGTGTTCAAGATCTTCCGCATCACCTTCCCCACCATAAGCACAGCATCATGGTAAGCTGCTGTGTAATAATTTCTCTGTGGGATAAAAAGTACAAATTCAAAAAGGGAACTGGAATGGGCTGCAAGGTGCGGTACACATTCAAAGCAATGGATTTGGACTTAAGTGAATGGATATTCCAACTGGAATGATGATATGAATATGGGCTGACAAGTTTACACGTGATCAAAGACTAGCAGCGTTATGAAGTGTAACAATAAAAAAAGGCAGGCAGAAATAGCAATGGTACAACCTTAAGCCACAAGATGTGGCCAATTAAGGAAAGAAACACAAAAAAGAGATGAAAACAAAGGAAAAACAGGGAACCATGCAAAAGCATACATATATTAACAAAAGGGTTATAACTTCTCACCGTTTTGTTGCTGTCATCATTTATTAGAATTGTGTAATTTCTTGGCTTGGGCATGGTCAGTACCAGCACATTTCTCATTTCAGCCAGAGAGGACGTATTTCTGTAATACTGCTCACTGTTGAAATACAACAACACTGTTAATACTCAATATATTGACTGCCTACTACTGTCTTTTACTCAAGTGTATGAGAACAAGAATAACTAGATTAGGTGGCACAGACTTGTAAAGGTCGATGAGGAATATAACAATCTTCGGATCAACAACACCAGATGCATTCTTCAGCCTGATGATGTCAGCGGGGGATCCGCATAGGATAAAGACTAAAGATGAAGATAAAGAAGAGACAAAAGGAAGATAGAGGGGATTCTTCAACAGAGCTGCGATATGTAACATAGCATTTCTGGAGGTGTACACCTGAAATATAGCAGTTGTATCTGACCACTAACGTCTATAGTTATTTATTATACATTTTAAACTGAACAGGGGGTTAAGAATAAGGCTAGGCTACTTCTTGCCACTCTTGTCTGTGTGCAGCTATGGTCAATGTGGAGTATTTACACCAAAAAACAAGAGTGTCAACAGTTAATGTTCCACTAGAATTGAATTAATGTTGTTAAGTAAGTTAGTAGTAAGTAAGTTCCATGCTTTTATTGAATTATGATTGTGGTCAAAGTGAGGAAGAGAAATTTCCTTACGATTGCTCTCCCTTTGTTTGTTCTCAAAAGCTTTCCTTAGTTCATCCTCTGTTCGAAGTAAGCTCCGTTTCTTCAAGTTCGAAGAGAACTCCTTTGATCCTGCCTCCAGGGCATTGATATACCTGAAGACAGAGAGAAAGCCACGAAATTGAAAACATAATTAAGATGTTGTTATTCTTCCAAAACAGGGTCCTGGAAACAGATAATATTATAACTTGTATAATTGCTTTAGCTTTTACTGAACAAATGAGCCACAAATAGATAAACTGTCAGTGGTAATTAAAGCTGGTGTTTCTATTTTGTTTATGTTCACTAATTAACTTTTGTTCTCTGATCATGTACATCATAATATCCACAAAAAGAGTTGAGTTGCAGTGTTCGTCAGTACAGAGATAGTGCTATTTAAAGTTAAGCAACTGTTTTCTTTTTTACTGTAAAGGCTGTAAAAAATCCTTATTCTGTAGGTTTAGTGGGATTTCTAGGAACTTCTGGCAAGTGAAGCTAGAATCTGGCTGTAAAATGTGCATTTACGCACCAGTGTTTTCACATTAAAGCTCTGTAAATGCCATAACTGACAGTGCAAAGTCTGCGAGACACTCATGCCTTAGAGGCCACCAGAGGGAGAGGAATGGGCACTAACCAAAAGCAGTCCTCTGTGTTTTCAGTCTTTTTGAAGATGTATGTCGTCGTCCATATTGGTTTGAGTGAGTTTGTGTGGTTCCAAAAGTGTCTGAAGAAGCTTGAAATCTTGCGAGCCGGGGGCAGTATGCGCGTGAGGTTGGCCTTGAAGTCGCAGGAAAGGCCAAAGCTTCCAGCAGAGAAGATCGGCACGCTGAGCTTCAGACCTACGTCCCAGCTGAGACAAAGCAATAGAACAGACTCACAACATTGCACTCCTGTTTTACAGAAGTAAATCTTCTCTGTCTAGATGTTTAACCATCAGTCTATTGGATGCTATGGGAATGGGGAATTGGGAATGCTATGAATGAATTGCAAAGGGATGACATAAAGGAAATTAAGTTGAATTTGACTGTATTATTAATGAAATATGAATGCACTGACACTGGGAAAAGTGGTGGGATACTAAGGGTCGGGATATCAATTACAGACTCTATTACATCTATTTCAGACTCAGTACTCACTCCACCATATTAAAGGTTGCATAAGTGCAAGTCGGTCCAAACAACACACAGCCAGCACCTTTTGTTTCCTAAAACAAAAGAACAGAGCACATTTGTATTTGAACATAGGAGAAATTGTCCTAGATCTATAGCTTGAACATATTTTAGTCTGTTTCTTTCCTTTCTCTAAATTGATCAAACTAAACAGCTTTCATGTATTCAGGTATATATTTCCACGGAAAACCAAATGTTTTCAGGAGAAGTTGCCTTCCTGGTAGTTAGTTTAGTTTTTACATTAAGGTTTGTTAAATTAGTAACAAATGATACCAACAGCTGATTACAAAACTTAAATGACTGTTAATTAATTGAACGGTAACTGTAACCATGCAGGGCCTGGTTGCTCACCATGTAATAACCCTCTGTTTTGGACTCATCGAGTCTCTCAAACTGAAATACTGTAGTGTCAAACCATTTTGTCAAAAAGGATTACAAGGTTGTGGCCATGGAAAACAAGCTTGAACCAAATGCCCTGAAGTTTGATGTGACAGACCTTTTGAGCAAAGACTACTTAGCAGGGCCTGTGACCCCAATATTCTGTCCAATGTCCTGTTTCTGTATCTTGACAACATTTCACTCTGTACATTATCCCAAGGTGTAGTTGATAGAGTGCCATGCCATGTCAAAGCCATGTCTGTCAAATCACTGGCCAAACCTGATTGACTTAAGCTTAACCAGGGTATGCACCAAGGTGGGAAACACGTACAGTCAAGGACTTCAGGATCTGGACCCCTTCACAGCTGCTGCTTTGACAGCCTTTCTGCCTGTAAAACTCTGTCTGGAACCCACTGTAGTTGGCAGTCAGATTACGATTGATACCTTGAGACAGAGGCACAGTTGAGAGGGATTATTCTTCAAAACAGGAACTGAACAGAATAATGACTTCCAAGGAACTCGGGGGGAGGGGGGGGAAACAGTGTCTTCGCTTCTCTGTCAATTTACAACTCCATTTCAAGCTATCAGTATACCATTAAGCAAATTACTAAATTGTGTTTACACAAGGGAAGATATTTGTCATTGATTGATAAGTTAATTTCTTTTGCAGTGTGAATATGACTGATACATTGACTTCCCTTCCTTTAATAAAAGTAAGATTAACTTTATTCACTCCTATTTCATCCGTTAGTGTGCATATTCATACTGTTTGCCCTGTTGTCCTTTTTTCATATTTTGTTAAGGCTAAAACTAAAAATACTACATTTTGTCAACTTAGTGAGTGATTCAGATTCATTGTGCACAAACATGTACCTTCGTCATAGTTGATGGCGCCGTCAATCAGAAGAGCTTGATCCACTGCTTCTCTCACAAAATCAATACTCCACGGTGAATGGTTGTCGTCCAGTAATACAACATTAATGGTTGTGGTTCCATTGAGACAACCCAAGTTGAAGGAATCACAGCCATTCAGAATGAACGTAAACAAACAGATATATAACCACACTTGATGTACCAGTTGTCCTCTCTTGGTTGGGTTGGCAGGAGAGACGAAAATCCCTTCAGAGGTCATTTTCAAGTAAAGAAAATAGACCTTGTGAGCCTATGTGTTGCTAAAACAGACCTCCTCAGCTTCGCAATAGGTGTTGCTTTTCACGTATTCCAAAGTCGTCCAGCCATTCAACTTAATTTTTCATGTAATCTGCAAATTTTACCACCCGTCCTCATTTTGTCTCAGAGCCCAAAAAGTTTTTTGGTGTGAGGAAGTTTTGACCATTTAACAACTCCATCGACTAAATAGATGTCAAATGTCATGTAATCCAAGTTCCCAGTGACAGGTCAAGGTATAAGTGACAGTCTTTGTTGAAACTTTGAAGACCCTACCTGTTCACCTGTGTTTCACCTCTGGTTGGTTGCGCACCTATTCTTTCCTCGACTTGTGTTAATGAACAACAGACAAACGGCTCACGTTTGCTTTCAGTCTGTGGCTCAATACATCACCAGCAGGTGTAAACACATAATGCATCACCACATATTAGCTGTTAAATGGCTGAAATGTATATTGTATCCATTGAATGTAATATTACATTATCATATATGTGTGTACCACAGGAAAAAAAGATAGGTTCATTTTTTCACAAGCTCAAAGCACAAGCTTACAGCCCCATAAGGCCGTTGTGTGATTTGTGTCAGTACATTTCTTAAGGGAGGGTAGTCATCTGTGGTAACCTAAACATCTGTTTTGTATTTTATGTGGGTAAAGTGGTTCTGAATCTGGAAACTGAAAGTGATGACAGAATTGTAGACTTTTCTTTTGAACCAAAAGAGTTCATAATGTAGGCTACTAGTTGAACTAGATGTAGGTTCCAGCAACACTGGAAAAATATATATTGACTGCCACAGTAAAACACTGATTTTGGAGATGGTGTGGACCTTGTTAAACAGGTGTACTACAGCTGTAGGCCTAGAGCGTGTGAGATTTTATTAGCCATTATGTTTGGTTCCAGCAGCAAGGCTCACCAGGTAAAAACAAGATGGTGGGGAAAAGAAGATGGAGGTAGACGACTCTGAAGAAAACCCTAGGACCAGTAATATGACAGGGAGAGGGAACAACATTCATGAAAAGAACAAAGGTTGCAGCAACCATAAAATGAATGACCTGTGTGGTGGTGATAAATTTAACTGCTATAAAAGCAGTCAGATTGTGTACTGATGGTAATAAAACTGTTTGTGGTGTTTGACTTCACAATTGTATTGACTTGAGCACAAAGGTAACATATGAACCAACTGAAAAAATAGAATTGTTTTGTAAATTCCAAATATATCTTCATATACGTTTCCAGAATAAGAAGAAAATGTTACCGTAACTTAAATGTCACTAAACTCACCCATGCTATTTTTTTTCCTCAAAACATTATTTTAAACATATCACATTTGACACAAAGGACTCAAAACCAGAAAATAAAATCCAGCAACTATTTATTCTATCATTCACATCCCAAATGCCTTCATCTTACATTCTCTACTCTGTTTTTCCCACACGCCCTCTTGCTCTGCTTTAAAACAGCCTCATATATCAATGTGACACCTCAGGGTTGCCATGATTTAAATATCAGGAACAGGGCAATTCAGATAATGGTATTTAGAGATAATGGTACTTAATTATCTTACCATTGTTAAACCCTTTCTGGGGGAGGAGAGCTCTCGGGTATGTACACAGAGTATAACTGGTCAAGAGCATGTTGAATAACTGTAGGTTTAAAATCTAAATAAAACAGGTTCTGGCTCCATGAACAGCTGTGTTTGGGAGATATTCTTAAGAAGAAAATATAAAGATCTGCTAAAATTGTTCATAAACTCACTGTATTATCACATGCAGGTGGCAATCCTGGTTGGAAGGAGGACCTAAGGTTTCATACCCATCATTGTTTGAGCTTTGTCTGCCATCTATTGGAGAATGTAAAGACCTTTCCTGTCAAAATGACTCAACGTCCAGTGATGTGTCTAAGAGCTGAATTTGGCTTTCAGATTTGTTCTCAGTCTAATACGGCAATAGTGCAGAACCCGAATACCTTGTTTATTAACCAAACTAAATTACAGGCCAGGTGATCTGCAGGCCGGATAGTGATTGGCTGTTGCAACCAGGTTTTGATCACCAGTCATACCAAAAACTTTGTGGACCATGACGTTGGTTAATTCTAAACGCCGAACGACCTTCTCATGTTGGCTGACCTCTTAGCACTTAAAACATTGTTATGAAATTATGTCATGTTCTGCTGGAATTTGGTTAATTTATAAATTTACCAAAATAGGTTTATTTCCTTGTGTGTGTGTGTGTGTGTGTGTGTGTGTGTGTGTGTGTGTGTGTGTTTGTGTTTATCTCAACAGAAAACCATGCCAAAGAAAGAGAGGATGGGTGTAGTCGGTGGGTCTGATAATGCCAAATTTGCAGAACAGGCTTGGGGAAGGGGATGACGGTATGGTAACAGTTTCTGCGCAATATAAAGCTTCCTTCACTAACCAACTGTGACTAATTCTTTCTGTTACATGGCAGGGCTCAAACTGCCAAAGACATGATGACACTCTTACAATCCATGAATTCTATGTGAAATAATTTCAACCACTTGACCCATTCTAGATTTCACATGGACATGACATGGGAACTTTTGTGGAATTTCGTAACGGAATGCTGAATGTCCCTCCCATTGGTTAGTTACTCTCGGGTAGAAATCTGAATTTTCACAAATGGACTTGACTGTCCATTTATAATTCCATTTGGGTTATTATTATTCAAAAAAAGACTTTAAATCTAGAAAAAGCAAGCTAGAAAAAGAAGTGAATCATAAAACTATTTATTAAACATTTCTCTATTATGACAAAGACAAGCCACTGTAACATAATACAATAAACTATAAGTCAATCAGAAAAGTAAACTTAAATTAAAAAAAAAAAAAAAAATGCTCTTGAAAGCATGAAAGTAATACTGTGGTGCCTTTCTATATGGGTACAGAGAAGACAAGAGGACAACGTGACACAGCAGTAAAGAATGTAATCAAATGGTAACACTTTAGAAATTGTAAACCAGTGATTTCAACTGTCATATTGTCAAGTTACAAAAGGTGAGTTCATTACATTACATTAATTTAAAATGTATTTAATTTGTTTATTTAAAATGTTAGTAATCTTTCACTGATTAATGAGACATGTTATAAATACGTACTGACCTAGTGGTTGACAGTAAAAGTCATGGCATTTCAGAAGAGTTTAACATTTTCCTAGCAATCGGTTACTCTAAATTAAAAATAAATACATGAAAGAAAAGTAATAAATAAATATGAAAAAACATCTGGAAGAAATAGTTGCTTTTATGCTTCACAGTAGTTGCATGTTTTGCCTGCCACATTTAACATTACCTCTGCCAGGATCCCTTTGTGTACAGACTTCCCAACCTCCGCCACCCCCGCCACCCCCCCACACACACGCACTTTCCCACCACACATTTCCAGAACTTGGGGGGAAAAAAAACTGAACTTGCATAACCCTCATTCCAGCTTCAGCCCCTAACCCACTTACTAGCCAACCTTCTTTCACAAAGTCCTATCCCAGCTCCTGCCCTTGTTACCATGTACCTTGTTACTTTACATATTCATTTAAACTCCCCTGAGCAATCTTTTGTTCTGAATGTTACTGTTCTATTCTCTCTCTCTCTTTCTCTCTCTCTCTCTCTCGCTCTCTCTCTGTGCAGTCTGTCTCTGTGTGGACTTGTGTCCCTTTTCCCTCTCTCCAAGCATGAAGGTGGGTTTAGGAGCTGATGATCTGGCCAGACCAGGTCTCATGCTTTGTCCCTGGGTTCAGGTGGGTGATGACTACATCCACGGCCTGTTGCTTCAGGTTCTTGGGTGGGATAGCACAAACTTTGTAGGTGACTTCGTCCCCTTCCACAGGCACATACTCACCCTCAATGCTAAACAGAAAAGGATGTATTACAACCTCAAAGTGATAAACCTTTATGTTTCACAGTGTTGCAGTGAATAATTGTAGCTTATTAATGGGTACCTACATACTATAATTAGCTTGTTTAACATTGTATAATTAGCTTGTTTAAGACAGTAACATCATTCTGCATAACACAAGTTAGCAGTTACAGTGTATAACAATGTGTTGTATGGCAAAGCCACCAATCACTGGTACTTACTCAGATATGTGGACAAATATGTCCTCTCCTCCATGTGATGGCCGGAGGAAACCATGGCCCTGTGACCTGGAGAAGCTCTTGCAGACTCCTTTGAAGACAGGCCCTGATGTGGCCCGTACCGTGCTGGAGATAAGGATAAACAATGCAAATAGACAATACGAGCAAAAAGTCAGAGAAAACTCAGTAATCTGGCTATTGACCTTGATAGATCTCTCTTATATTGCCATTCACTATTACATAAATTATACAAATACACACGTACATGTTCACAACCCACACACACACGAAATATAACCTGTGTCAATAGTGAGAGGAATTTGAAGGTACAGTATGTTAATTTGACGTGCTTTTTCCCCCAGTGACAGACATTCAGTGAGTGTAAATGCCCTCTAAGCATGACTCACGCGGAGTATGTGCGGGTACGCTTGGTGGGCAGAGGGCTGGGCAGCTCCCCGGACTTGGGCGGCCTCCTCTCCCACACACGGCTGCCCTCCCTCAAGAAAGGGAAGGACAGGGTCAGGGGGGCATGTGTGGAGGACAGCGGGGCTTTGGCTGGAGACGAGGGGTCCGTGTTGGCCATGACTGGGGAGGAGAATGGGGCAGGTATCCTCTGAGACAAACCAGGTGGCTTGGACACAGCAGAGCGCACTGTAGTCAAAGGTGTGTCAGTCCATCTGCGTGTCCAGATTGGATCCACCTGTTGAGCTGAACCATCAGGGAGGAGTTTGATATCAGGGTTCTAGAGGGTCATCGGAAATAATCTTTACAGGAAAGACAGCACAGATGCCTGCTATGCCTGCTGGGAGAACAGAAGGAGACACCAAGAAATAAAGCGGGAGGGGCAAGAGAATCAGTGGTTGAGGCAGGTAGAACAACCGCGAGAGTGAGAAAAGGGAGAGAAAAGAAGATGAATGCATCACTAAGTAGGCTAAGAGATTATGACACATGCCAAAAGAGGTGGCCGAGCCAATGTGACAGTGCTGCTGAGATAGACTTTTTTTAGTGTGAATGAGCTACTGATGCATGCCAGAGGCATTCTTAAATGTGTGTCAAATACATGAAATATTTAGTTGGACAGAAAAGCAGAGTCCTTATCAAACCACTGAGGGCAGTACCTCCTGCCTGGTCCACCTCCTCATCACAGTTAAATTGGACTATGACTAATGCCATAGCTCGAAGCCATAATGCTCATATATAATTTTCTGATGGACAGAGCTCAGAGAATTGAGAGGCAAGTCAACTAGGGATTTAATTCTTTATGGTATTACGCACGACCTTCACTCCATTTATAACAATGTTTAGTCCATAAGGTCAGAAGGACATCACCGTTGCCAACTGAATCTCATCACATTTCTGAAAGCATTCAAGAGCTCTCAAACGACTGAGAAACAAATGGCGTCAACGAGTCTAGATCAAACAAGTGCAGCGATCTTTAGTCTCCTGCGGGGTAAAGCTAAAGGGTCAAGCTGTAGCCTAACACTTGCTTTACCCATTCAGGTAAATCTACGATATTACACATTTGCGAGATAATCTGAATCCGTTCAGGCTTAGTCTACGACTTAAGGTGAAACAGCCTATAGCCTATTTTTGTAAAAGCATTTCATATTGACGTCAAGCGGGGGATTGGGTTGGTCGTTATCAACCTCAAACGTGTGGAATTAAACTGTAAGGAACATTGTAATAGCTATTTGCGCAGCGAGTTATTTGAAAACCTGATCTAAGCGCCAGATCATGTCCACATTTGCTCCAGAGAAAGGCGTTATTAGAGCACATAGACTACGCCTGCACTTCATCTCAAATGAAATTGCATTGTCCTGGTCAGGGAAAGATTCGCTGCTTTTCAGCAGCGAGACAAGGGCGTCTGTAGGGTGGCAGGACGAATGGTGTGGGCTATTTCTGCCCAGCATCATCAGTATGTGTGGCACGTCTCAAACACAGCCTACAAGTCATCGCTTCTTTAGCGGCCTAGACATTCACTCCATAATAACCCAATTTGTAAAACACTGGGTTTTTCTTTTTACGCGAGCCTGAAACCTTTAGTGTAGGTAAGTGGTTTGAATGCAAGACGATTCAAATACTCACAAGTCATTTTACATGACTTACGTGAATTTGGAGTCGAGAGTAATTCCACCGGTAAAAGAATGGCGTCTGAAAGTGTAGGTTTGATAGCCACTTGTACTAATATATCGTTGTCAGTCGAGTTCACTAAATCATAGGTGGGTATTAACTAGTCGGAGCTCAAACAAGTGAATGAGCGAATGGAACAATGCAACCCAACCTAAACATCCCAGACGAATACAAATTACTCACAGCTCTTCTGTAAATACGTAAATCTACCTATAGTTAGAGCGCTACAGACAAAGCAGTCCATCGCATCATTATTAGCCAACCAGGCCTACCAAACTGGGTTATAATGGGAAAGGTGAAGACCGTAAAAAGCCTACCTTTATGGCTCTGTCGAAATGGGCAACTCCGCTTCAGACAGTGGTTACACAGAGGAAAGAAAGGGGCGGGGTTGAAGATGGGCTACATTTGTTGTCAGAATTATCTTGTCTAATATACACTGCAAAATCATGAATGATGTGTGATGGCGTACCAAATACATCTATATGTTGTTCACCGTAAAGACTTTTAGGTTTTCTGCTGTTTTCAGCAGTTTGGCTCAAAGACAGAACATGAAGGCTACTGTGTGAAGAATGCTGAAAGCATGAGTGAACGACTGATGATGATGCAGTACTGAACTGTTATCTTATGCAAACTGCGGAGCCGGCGTACGTTGCCCACAGATTTCATGACGAGGGATAATTATGCAGTATAGAAATTGATGAGAAATGTTTCGATGGAAATGCCAAAAATAAGACAAGCGGAGTTAAAATTATTAAATAGGATCAGTAGTGTTTAAGAAATGGTTGAGCTCAAGGATGATGAAAAAAATAAATTGAACAGCTTTTGCAGCGCTTCGCTTTTCTGTTGTTGTTGCACAGCTGTACTTTTGATTGAGCAACATGAAACCTGAAACAAGAAGTGGCAAAGTTCCTTCCTTATTCCAATGTAGACAGATGTTTTGTTTGTCTGTGTTCACTGTGATACACGGATAAACAAAACACCATTTTCTATCCCACGATTTTTAATATTTACTGCATCAAAATAGGCCAATATTAGTTTAAATTACAATGGAGCTTAGTGTAATGTTAAAGGCTGGTTTCATGTTCAAATTTACTTGACTGCTATAACGATGATGAAGGAACATGCTCAATGCAGATGGATTGCTGCACTTCATTCAGTTATAATGAGTATTGAAAAATAATACAGATAAAAACTTCAAAAAATAAAGATAGGGACAGGATGGCAACAAGACATTCTGACTTTATATACATTGCTGTCAGCCAACATACATATTTGCACTTTAAATGATACTACACACAATACATTTCATTCAAGCTAAATAACAACTTTCCCACCTGTAAGATTTAAAATCAGCTTGTTTAAGGTTAACATCAGGTGTTTTAAAGCTAAAATCTTTAAAGAGAGTGATATTTTATGTTGTAGCCTTGACAGCCTTTCATGATGTTCAGTATGTCAGGGATAGGCGACTGATTGTGCGTGCTCATTGACAGGAGTGAGAGAAATCTAAGATGTAAAAAATCTGCCTTTGGCCAAGGCCCTAACCTTGAACAGTTACTCTCATTCAGGATTGGCCACACTTTGAAGAACACACACCACACACTGACACCGCTGTTCTTTCTAAAATTAAATTTATGACAACCCAGTGGCCCGTCAGACCAAATTCAGCCATTAAATGTGAAACAAAAATAAAACGGACAGAAAAAAAAGTCAATATACATGGAACCAGAAACAATGTCCAGTTGTTAACAGAGGGAGAAGAGTTCAACAAAATACCTTCAGAGCTGAACAGTTAGGAGGAGTGTATGAGGGAGTCAGAGAGTGAGTGAGTGAGTGACTGACTGGGAAAGATACATATGAAAACAAAAAGGGGCATCACTGCTCACAGAGTTATCACAGAGTTTTTGCTTTAAAGTAATCCAAACAGAAAGTAGCTTGGGCCATTTCAGTAACTTTTTCCTTGCACAAATCACTGCTGGCCAATAGGAGACCAGATGAGGCATCTGTTTTATCATGGGTTTAGCTCTATGACAAAAACTTAAAGAGGAAATACACAACCCCACAAAAAAGGGTGTTAAAAGGGCAGACGCAAGTTTGGAGGTCCAACCATGGCTGCGATAGCATTGAGCCATGATCGTCAGATCGGGCAGTTCTGACTTGCTTAATGCACATCTGGAGTTTTTTTAGAAGATATAAATAAATACTCTTACAATAGTGGAAGTTTTTGACATGTGAGGAATTCAATATGGGTGGTGAACCCTTAGGGGAGTGATTACTGGAAGTGGTAGCGGTAGTTGCATGAGTGGGAGGAGTCTGTTGACAGTTCAGAGAATTTAAATGAATGGACAGATGGTTCTGACCTTCCTGAATATGACAGTGTTCCACTACAGCTGACTGACCAGAGAATCCTTTCCAGTTCGTAGTTTAGACAGGTCCAACCACTTTCTACAAGCTGTATCAAAGGAGCAATAATTTAATCCTGAATTAGGCCAAGAAGCCAGACAACTGGTGAACGAATTGCCTATATTGGTCACTAAAATTCATCAAGCACAAAGTTGCATGCAGCGTCCATTGCAGTACAGTATTGAAACAGCACTAAAAACAGGTCCAGGACATTTAAAAAGCCACAAAATGACAACAGCAGGACTGGCAAGACAGCAGCATTTTGAGGCATAAAATGAATATCATCTTGAAATGAATGACAGTAATGTGTGTTTGTATGTGTACACATGTCTACTTTGTGCTCTACTACGAGCTTCCCTTTATGAAATAAATACGGAAAACCGGCTGCCTGTCAATTCAGTTGACTTTACCATCAACAAAAGGTAGCAAGGAGAACCTTGCATAACTGCACACAAGTACCCAGTCCTGTGACTAACTGGGCCACATCCCCTGCTGCGCTGCAAAAGTCTTCATGTGTTCCTGTGCCAATGAGGGTGTTTGTGAGTGACCTCTCTGTACAGCGGAAAAAATCATCTCATGTAGTCATGGTGGTCTGGTTAAAAGATTATGAATGTCTATTGGAGGGGTGGGCTTTCAACTTATCCCTGGTCTACATCCAGTTATTGAACTGCTAAACCCCACTGGACTATTCAAAAGACATCTCCCACTTTCTGCTCCCCTGAATATAACCCCTCCTCTCTCCGTCAGGCCCATCTCCCCTCACTGCATCATCTTCATCCTGTTAAGGGCGCTGCCGGCCTGGAACCATTCAATCTGCGTCTCATTGAAGCTGTGGTTTAGGGTGACGCTCTCTGTGCTGCCATCAAGGTGCTTAATGACAGCCGTCAAAGGCTGGAGATGGGGAAAAAGAACAATACAAAAAATGTAATTACATTTTCAGCCCTTTGGATGGAGGAAAATAAAGAAGAAAAAGATGACATAAAACCCTTCCAACCAATTGTGATTAACCGTAACAATTACTCTGTAAATTGAAATTATTCCATCGGTTAATTTATAGGCAAATAAAAGATACAGTCTGCGATTCAGTTTCAAAAGGTTGCTTATATCCTTTACGTGCTCCTGCAACACTGTGTTGATTGGCTGGGATTGTTTATGGCTTGGTCTGACCCACTATGTTTGTTTCCATTTACAGAGCCAGGACTGTGTACGAAGACCAGAGTTTTTTTTAAGCGCAAACACTGGATAGACAGCTAGAAGACTGTGAGGAGCAATTAGATGACTTTGAAAAAGTGTGTGGAAATAGACTCAGACTACCCCTTCAAGTTCAATTTAACCTTAAAGAACCCTGTACAAAAACAGTGGCTTTGTAGGCAGTGTTGACACATATTACTCACCTTTCCTGGAGTAAGTTCCTTGAGGCCTACAATGGTGATTTTGTCATCTGGGCGAACCTTCTCATAGTCGGCCGCGTTGGCAAAAGTGAGAGGCAGCATACCCTGTTTCTTCAGGTTTGTCTCTGAATAAAAAAAAAAAAAAGAAGACAAATGGTTGGTGTCTGGGTTTTATCCAACACAGAGGGCCATGCCTATGAAGGGTGCATAGCTTGTGTTTTACTGGTCAGCCTCTAACC
Source organism: Sprattus sprattus (assembly GCF_963457725.1). Lineage (NCBI taxonomy): Eukaryota > Metazoa > Chordata > Actinopteri > Clupeiformes > Clupeidae > Sprattus > Sprattus sprattus. Next base: position 41,424,111 of record NC_137922.1, on the reverse strand, counting down.
CTAAACAGAATGGCAATTTATGCACGACGATCAGCGCCTATTTAGCTGGCCACGTCTCTCTTGGCTAATCGCAGGATGATCAGTGTTCATAATGAATCACTTACTGCATAAGCCCTCATCATTCTATTGGCTGAGCCAGACCTGTACGTTCCGGCCTTTCAATTGTGCCATATTGTGCAAGTCCAGTTTGACGGCTAGGCTGCTGCCGAAAATATATGGCGTGAAAATCTAAATAATTTTTTTACAAATTACTCCAGAATAAAAAGGTATAAAGTTATTAAGACAGTAAAGTGATAGTTTGGAAATTGTATATTAATTGTATGGAACTCATCATTACCAAAAACTAACTAACTGAAATAATACTGTGATCCGTTTAATCAAATGTGAAATGCCAATCTTCCTCCAATGTACCACTGCAATCAGGCGTTTTATAAATCTGCCAAAAAAAATCTATAGGTTGACATGTATAAATGTGTTTAAGGAACCACTTTTAAGATTAGCACGCATGTGTGAGCAGGAAGTTTTCTGTTTTAGTGTGATGGTCATGTACCATGAATCCTAGCGAAGCTCTTGACGAGGATGACCCTGCCCCCCAGGTGGCGTGGCTCCAGGGCGGCGTGCTCTCTGCTGGAGCCCTCGCCGTAGTTCTCGTCTCCCACCACAATCCAGGACACTCCACTCTTCTGCAGAGGGGGAAGAAAAACAATACAGCAGTGAGTGGAAGAGAAGAAGAAAAAAAGAAAAAACAGTAGGCCTCAGCACTCACACTTTGCAAGGTGTTTGGCATTTAGGCCAAGGGGCACACTGCTATTTTTAAACGTGTGATGATCACCAACAACGCTGTTCACTTAAGGTCAGTAGAACAACCATGAGGCACATACAAGCACTACATTACTGTTTAACTCCAGCGGGTTCTCCTGCTTACCTTGTAGTGGCGAGCCACATCAGGAACACCGCCATATTCTCCAGTCAGCTGGTTCTTGATCTTGTTGACGGCGCCATTCTCCAGGTTGACGGCGCCAATGAGCATGTTGTTGGAGATGTTGTCAAGGTGACCACGGAATTTGAGCCAGGGCCCTGCGGCGCTGATGTGATCTGTGGTGCACTTTCCCTTCACCTGTGAGGGAGGAGTACCACACACACCAAGAGTTAAGAAATTGAGAAAATTACGGCAGAATTTTTTTAATATTTTGACAGAGATTATGATTCCAGTTTCTTTCGCTAACAGTGGAGTGATTCATTATGGAAAATGTACATGATTTGTACAGATATATCCCACTGAATAACACTGAGGGTTCACAACTTTTCAGCAACGAACGTTCAGCCTGAGCGGATTACCTTGATGAGGACTTGCAGGTCCTCCAGGTCTCCGCCGCTCCACTTGTCGAAGGGCTCCAGCAGCTGCAGGCGGTTGCTCTCGGGGTTGACGTCCACACGGAGGCCGGAGCCGTCTGGCGGTGGGTGCTGGTAGGTATTCTCACCAGGGTCGAAGTCACGGGCGGGCAGCTCATCGCCAGTGGGCGGGAGAAGCTTAAACTTCTCTCCATTGGCTGCAGTGAGGAAGTCGGTCTCAGGATTAAAGTCCAGCCTGCCAGCGATGGCCATGGCTGTGACAATCTGGAGGCAAAAGGGATGACACAACGGAGATGAGGAGCAGGTAGACAGAACTTGGAAAAAGGTACTTGTCTTCACTGAAAGCGTTAGAGGTTACAATCTGCAGCGACCATGTGAACATCATAGCATGTCCTTGATGTACCTCAGGGGAGGTGACAAAAGCGTGGGTGGCAGGGTTGGCATCGTTTCTGCCAGTGAAGTTTCGGTTGTAGGATGTGACAATGGTGTTCTTATCTCCCTTCTTGATGTCTTTCCTGTGGGGTTAGAGGGAAAAAATGGTTGAAGATGCTTTTTAAAATGCAATTGAATAATATGCCCGTCAGCATAAGGCATTTCAAACAACTAATTTAAACCCAAATCAGCCAAATACAATCCATGCTTCTCCTCAATAGGTTGTCCATGTATTTACCAGATAGCCCTACATATGAATTTCTGTTCTTGTGTTATGTTATATTTTTGTTATATATAGGACAGTAACCGGAAGGGAAAATAGTGTGTTTGTATTTCTGAATAAAAAACACAAAGGACAAGATGCATCATGGTGCATCAAAAATCGTTTAATAATTAAATTGATAAATTATTAAATTCAATTAATAAACAAATCAAATCATGAGGCCGGTGAAGATTCATTAAACCAGACATTTGTATATGTTAGAGGAAGTAGAGAGGTAGTACCTGTCCCATTGGCCAATGCAGGGTCCACAGGCATTAGCCAGCACCACACCTCCAACGTCACTTAGGATCTTGGACTGCAGGCAAACAGGGAAGTATGTTTTGTTTAATTTAACCTCAACACATCTGATTTATTACAGTCCAGCTATAAACCCTAAGCGGTCACATCACAAAATGTGATTGACCAAAGCTGTCCTAGTACTTACATAACCGTCTCTTTCAATGGTGGCACGAATCTGCTCAGACCCTGGGGTGACTGTGAAAGCGGCCTTGCACTTGAGGCCATGATCTAGAGCCTGCTTGGCAAGGGAGGCAGATCTGCCCATGTCCTCATAACTGGAGTTGGTACAGCTGCCAATCAAACCTGAGAATGCCCGAGATACGCACAATAAATACCTGGGAATTGTAGTTCAGATGGTTTAAAGTGACACTGAGCTAGCTTTAAACAGCTCCAAAACAGGAACTACAGCTTGTACTTACCCACTTTGACCTCCAGAGGCCATCCGGCTTCTGTTGCCGTCTTGCCAATTTCTGACACAGGGTGGCACAGGTCAGGGGTGAAGGGTCCATTAATGTGGGGTTTCAGCTGAGTAAGGGGAGAATAATCATGAACAAGACAAGCCACAACTGATACTTCTAAAAGAAAAAAGAAAACAGTGCAAGAAAATAAATAAATGAATGACAAACAAACAAAACAAAAACAAAAAACACAAGGGACTGACCTCACTCAGGTTGATTTCAATGACCTGGTCGTATTCACAGTCGGCATCAGGCACTAGAACGTCCTTAAACTCATCAGCCAGAGCAGCAATTTCTAAAGTGAACAGGACAAAACAGCTTTTACAATTCATAACAATGATTTCACAATTGCATTACAACTAGGCAGCATCCAACGGCTAACTGGTGCTGGTTTGGACACTAAACCGTTACAGGTGAGGAACTGGAGAGGTCAAGGACAGCACCTACCTCCACGTCCGGTTTTTTCAAGATAGGTCTTCATACGGTGGTTGTAGGGGAACACAGAGGTCGTGGCCCCAATCTCAGCTCCCATGTTACAGATAGTTGCCATTCCTGCACAAGATAACAGCAAGGGATAAAATGACAGGATCATTCTAGTGTGAATACCAGCTCTAACATACACAATAACTAGATAAATTACATACTGTGTGGAGTATGAGCCCTAACTAAATATCAACACACTCACACTGATGAGAATAATATTCATTATATGAATTACTGATGAAAATAATATGTTTTAATATTGTAAGGTCAAACATTTGTCTTTGATCTCTATGTGTGCTTAAAGGTTGTTGATTTAGATCACACACACATAAAAAACCCAATCTCATGTTAGACCATACCTGTACAGGAGATGGAGTCAACACCAGGTCCGTAGTACTCCACAATAGCTCCAGTGCCGCCCTTTACAGTCAGAATGCCTGCTACCTTCAGAATAACGTCTTTGGGGGATGTCCAGCCAGACAGAGCGCCAGTCAGCTTCACACCGATCACCTGAACAAACAAAAGGCTTCATATTGTGAACTCAACTCATAATTATCACTAATGATGATCACACAATGTATGAAGAACAAACAGCCTCCACGATTATATTTAAATGTACAAGCAACCAGAGTCCATATTAAAGACTCAGTCTGCTAAGGATGAATTTAATGATTTATTTAACGAAGTAGGTCAAACCACAGTGGCGAGACAAGAGAAAAATGAAGCCACAATGGGGAGAGATGGAGGACAGAGATAAGACAAGAACTCACTTTAGGACACTTCAGCTCCCACGGGATGTTGGCCATAACATCCACTGCATCGGCACCACCCACGCCAATACAGATACAGCCAAGACCGCCACCGTTTGGCGTATGAGAATCTGTACCAATCAGCATGACTCCAGGATAGGCATAGTTCTCCAGGATGATCTACAGGCAGGGATTACAAAACCTCATTCTTCATCAAGCTGTGACAGAGATATGTGACTCTTACAACATTTGCTGATAGAGAGGAAGAGTTTGAAGACTGGCTTCAGATGGACTTCATTACCTGATGGATGATCCCCGAGCCTGGTTTCCAGAAGCCTACGCCATATTTGGCACCAGCACTGGCAAGGAAGTTGTAAACCTCCTTATTAATGTCCTGTATCACATCCAAAGACAAAACACACATTATCAGTATTTCAGCGTTCCTCCCCTCACCCTGCATAGGCAGATACGTAGCCTTATTCTTCAGATTTGATCCGGCCTGGCAATCAGACAGAACTGGGACACCACATGGCTGTGATTAGGTTGGATAGACAAGGCCACAGAGAAACTGCTGATTATCACAGTTATGATGATACAATACCAACATGACCTTGACTGAGATATTCACCTTCATGCAGCAGTAAGTAAATGATGATTTCTGCCAATTGCTTAGCTCTGCCGAGAAATACAAGGCATGATTTCCTAAATTCAAACATGAACAAAAAAAACGAGCACCCACAAAATAGCTTTTGTTCTGTCAAAGCAACCTCAGTTCAGTGGGGCTGTCAATAATCCAGAAATCCTCTACCATCGATATTTTCAAAGATTGTATTTATTATTAGGTTATTTCTATTTCATGTCTTAAAAGATCATGAGTAAAGTTCTTTAAATTCTAAATTATTATCTGTATTACCCCTCACCTTCACAAAACCTGCCCCCCTCCCCATTCTTACTTTTGCCCTTTTCAGGTCCTGGGCTCCACCAGTCTGGGCCTCAATGAGATGGTCGCAGTGGATGGTGGAGGGCACAGCCACCTTGGGCAGGCCGCTGCTGATGAACTGCAGCATGGCCATCTGAGCCGTGGCGTCCTGCATGGCCACGCGGTCTGGTCGCAGACGCAGGTATGTGCGGCCCCTGTCAATTTCCTGTCCATGGGGGTCTTCCAGATGACCGTACACAATCTTCTCCGACAAGGTGAGAGGCCTGTTGAGCCTACCAAGAGAAAGAAGCAAGAAGTGTTAAAAGGCTTGTCATACAGGTCAATGGGTTCAAATCAAATGAAGAGCCTGTTGAAACCAGAAGGACATACAGTGGACTAGCTAGCAGTCATGTAAAAAAAAAATGACTGGGCTATCAACATTTTACAGAGATCATAAGCAACAACCTTATTTTAGCAGGCAAGGCCACTGGTGCATCTAGGCATTGTGGGGGGAAAGCACTTACCTCTTGCGTACAATGTCAACATTGGCCTGGAGCTTCTCATAGTTGATGTGGGAGGTAGGCTCAAAGCGGCTCATGGACACTTTGGCCTTAGCGTTGAGGGCTGCAGCCACATGCATGCGGCGGGCACCCTGCCCCAAAGCTAGCTAAAAAGGTACACACACAAAAAGCAAATCTAAATATATGTTGTTGCTTAATAACGGAGTAATACCCCAAAACAGAAACATTTAAATAATTATCTTAGTTAATCCTCTCAATCAATTGTTTTGATATGAAGTACCATGTCAAAACCTCATATGCTGTCTGTCTGTTGCCATGTCATGTGTGGTCAAGTTTGACCATCTGCAACTACATGGACCATAATTAGACTTCACATCCCTTTTAAAACCAAACCTACATCATCACCCACCAAAGTATGGCTGAAAAATCGATCATTAGTATCTCACCTCAGTTGAGAGCACCGCAACCACGAAATGTTTAAATGTATTATCTGTACAAATATAATGTCTCTATCAGAACCAGTAACAACGTCTCTCATAAATCAATCTGTTTGTGAATAGATACCCATCTTTTATTCCCACTTAGGAGCCCATCTTCTGTTTATCTATTCAGAGTATGGGCAGGCAAACACCATCTGATACGTGTACCGTTAGACTGTGTGCGTAAAATAAACAATGCCAGATTCCCACTCCTACACTAGCCTAGATGACATTACATAACAGAGAAAATGGCAATACATGCTATTTAGCAGTATGATGGTATAGTAACATTCAAATACAGCCGATAGGGGTACGTTGCCTTAGGGGTCACTTAAGGACAACGGCTGTTACAAAAAATGGTCATAAGAACTGACTCATAAGTGCTTCTTGGCTCAGGCCCAGTATCAAGAGATTTTGAGTGGAGGTGGATTCATAATTTCCTTAAGCAGGATAGGTCAAATTAATCAGACTAGTATTTAAGGCAAAAACATCGCAAAATCTGTACTCCGACAGCTGTCCAGATCATCACAGGCCACGTCATGATAACCAAGCACCTGCAGATTTAACCTTGGATTTAACGGTGATCTGGTAAAAACTAGAGAAAAGAGAATGACCCTATCGAATATACTTGGCTGAGAAATTAACGACACAAGAGCTTTAGCTGACATTGTGGAATATTCAGTTAACCATCAACAAGACCATATACTGACAAATTAGAGGTATTAGGTGACATTATCAATGTTTTATGTATCGGGAGAACATGACTTATATATTAAATATACATACCCTCTACGAAAACGCAGTCATTGTTTCAGTTGGTCTAATATTCGTTTTGTGCACAGCCAGCGCCCTCAGCACTGAGAGGTTGCTATGTTCTGTAGAGCTAGCTAACGCCAGCTAGCTTGTTTGTCACCTTGTGTTAACCTTGCTAACATAGGACGATTCTAAACAACGATGGACGAAGACATTTTGGCTATCACTCAAGGAATTTGAGATAATACGTTTGCCAGACTACATCTTTTTTTAACTGACGGGTATAAACATGTAATTGACAAACTGTAACCCAATTCAAATAGGTAAAAATGTAGCTTGCTGCCAACGTAGCCAGCTAGCTACCAAGCTAGGCTAGATTCTCAGAGCACGGTGACCTGAGATTCAACTAGGTTAGGTTAGCTACCGCAAGGGGCAAAACTATTAAAGAAACTGTAATTCATACATGTGAAACTAAACATTTTACTTACAATACACGTAATTGTGTGAGAAACACACCACTGACTTAACAATAATTACTGAAAAGTTATCACTTACCCGAAGCCGGGTGACAGTTAAGCAGTACGTTGCCATTTTGTTCACTGACAAAGATGTGACGCAGAATCTTGACGTCACTCTATGAAGACATTTGATCCTGTTGATTCCTTGCATGTAATCTGAACCTTTACGATATACATTTTAATATGATAACAAAAACAAGGCAATAAATTCAGATTTGTTTTTTGTATAATTTATTTAAAACATCTCATAAATGTCCGAAAACATCATTTTGTTGACTTAGCTGGACTTTGTTAAATTCCGACACATTTCGTCTAATGGTATTTCTAGTATGTGTTCTGTTATATTAATAATATTAAATAAATTGCCATTTAGAGTTATTTACGGTACAATAAATACATTCGACAGAGTAGATTTCTTTAGTTGAAAGGTTAAAGTTTTCCTTGGGTGAAAGTTCAAAGGACATATCCGGCACGGCGTTGGTGCTAAACGTCTGTGGTTGGTAGTTTAAGTACAATGGCTAAACATCATCCAGATTTGATTTTTTGCAGGAAACAGGCTGGTGTCGGTAAGTAATGTGAGATGACCGTGCACTACCACTGTGTGATTTAAATTATTTGATGAATCTGAAATTATCAAATGGTTTTGAAGCGTGTAACATAAACTACAGTGGGTAGCCGCGTTCTTAGCTAGCCAGGCTAGAAAGCTAACCATAGATATGCAAGATAGCAGTGATTGCATTGGTAGAGGTAGTACCTACATTTCGATTAAGACATCATAAATAAACCGCTTTTCATGTGGCGTTCATAAAAGTGCAGCGCTTATGATTGGGTCATATAATACTTAGACTAGTGCTTATCATAGACTGCTTGCTAGCTAGCCTACTTACGTGCTGCGAAATGCTAACCTTACACTGGTTGTGTTGTTGCCTGTTGCCTGCACTTCCCCATGGACCAAGTAATTATGAAGTTACTTATCTGCTGTGTGGTTTATTTGTCTTACAGCTATCGGGAGGTTATGTGAAAAATGTAAGTTTTTTTTCCCAATTACATATTTGTTTTAAATTGTGTTTAGAGTTCAGTTTCCATACGTTTTTACCGTTAACATACGCAGGGGTTGGACAATAAACCCAACACCTGGTTTTAGACCACAATCATTTCTTAGTGTGCTGTAGGGGCTTCCCTTTGCCGCCAGTCCAGCATACCTTTGTCTTGGAACTGACGGATACGAGACCTGCACAGTGGCCAGAGGGACTTTGAGTCATTCCCTTTGCTGAGCAGTGTCAGGTCACTGCGTGATGCCAGACTTAAGTGACCCAATAATATTCAGATCAGGTGACTGTGCAGTCCATGGGAGATGTTTTACCTTACTTTCATGTTCATCAAACCACTGTCAACAGTCTTGCTGTGTGTATTGGTGCATTATCATCCTGATACATGGCACCACCTTCAGGGTACAATGCTTGAACCATTGGGTGCACATGGTCCTCCAGAATGGTTTGGTAGTCCTTGGTAGTGACGCGCCCATCTAAAACAAGTAGGTGGTCTAGGTATTTCCATAATATTGCAGCCCAAACCATCACTGATCTACCTCAGTGTTTCACTCTGGTGAAATGTAACAGTCTGGGTGGTAAGCCTATTTGGGACTTCTCCACCCTGTAACTCTCACGGATGTGGAAAAGACTCTGAAGGTGAACACATCAGAGAACAATACATGTTTCACATTGTCCACAGTCCAAGATTTGAGCTGCTTGCACCATTGAAACCGTTTTTTGGCAATGGCACTCGTGACCAACGGTTTGGCTCTAGCAGCCCAACCATGAGTATTGACCTGCTCCTGAGGAACCGTTTTGGTAGAAGAAAAAAAAATGTAATTCTGCATTGAGTCAGTTGAGCAGTTCTATGTCTTTTGGATACAATCCGGGTGAGTACCTGCCAGGCTGGACATCCCTTTCAGACAGCAACCTCTTGCATCGGCAGTTACTCCTGTTGGATATGGTCCGTCCGCTTTTTAACTCTGATATGTGTCCCATTATGTTGTGTGGATTGCAATATTGTACAGCTGTGCTATTGATCTGCTAAATCAAACTTCACACTTTGCTCTTACTGATGAAATGTGAAATCAGTGAAGATTGGCCACCAGGCCACACTTATACAGGCGTGAAACCTCAAACACAGTGTTTCAGTTTTATTGTCCGACCCCTGTAGTTCAAGTAATGTTCTTTTCATAATGTTTTGTGCAGTTATGCATGTTTGATGATGTTCCATGGTGTGGTGTCATTCTTTTCTGTTTCTCTTAGGTGATGGAAAATGTGTCATCTGCGATTCTTACGTAAGACCTTGTACGCTAGTGCGGATTTGTGACGAGTGCAACTATGGGTCTTACCAGGGACGCTGTGTGATCTGTGGAGGACCAGGCGTGTCAGATGCGTACTACTGCAAAGAATGCACAATCCAAGAGAAAGATGTCAGTATACACCTTCATTTTCCACACATACTTATGTTTTATCATCATAACATAATTTTTTAATTGAATATATAGGTCAATCATTTCTTGCTGGTATGACTGTCTATTTAGTGGATAACTTCTAGTTAATAATGAGACAACAAGGACTCTCAAAGAATCTTTTACTCTTTTACTTTTCACATGGTTTTCTGCATTCACATGAACAAATGGTGATCAATGGGAATTGATGGGTGGACCAAAGATAAATAATAATCTGTAATTACCATTTTTGTGATGTTATACTCAATATGCATTATTTAGTAATAATGCATATTGAGTATAACAGCACAGTGATGTTATACTCAATATGCATTATTACTTATCCCTACATAACCTACATTTGGTTAACGCTCATAAACAGATGCTGGTGTCAGTAAAGGGACATCTGTTCTACATATGAGAATATTATTTTGACATTTCCTCCTTTTGCATCCTTACATAGCGTGATGGGTGTCCCAAGATTGTGAACCTCGGAAGCTCCAAGACTGACCTTTTCTACGAGAGGAAAAAGTATGGCTTTAAGAAGAGGTGAAGAAAAGATGAGTCATCAGTGTAGAATGATGGCCAATGGTTTTCAGATTTAGCCAAGAAGTTCACATTTCTGTTCTTAATCAAGGGTTTTTTGGTATAATAAAGTTTCTTTTTTACAGAAATATTGTTATTTTCTTGGTCTAGAGTTAGTAGTGGGTCAATTGTGTTAGGTGAAGGAAGCACAAAATGGTGTTCCTTCTCAAGCAACATGTTAGACCACAACACATATTCCTCCTACTCCTATTATGTGCTACATTCAGAAAGCAAGCCTCTCTGATATTCATATTTTATGTTAAATTGAGCTCTCATTGCACAAGAATGACAGTTACACTGCTGAAGAATTATCATTACAAGGTTTTTTTTTTTTTTTTTTTTACAATTACCAGCGATTTGTGTTTCTTGTATTTCAACTGCTCACCCACATGACACCAAGCAAGCACATACTGAACATGTAAACTGTAACTGCAGTGAGTGTAAAGCATCTGCTGCAGGAATTCATGTAATGGGCTCTATGCGATTTAGTTTGTGTTGACATTTGTTATATTACTAGCTGTCCAGAACCAAGCCATGGATGCCTCGTTTTCACAGGGCTACAGCGCTACGATTGAAACATAGACAATAACATGCCATCAAGCTAAATTGTAATTTTCCCTCATGTTGAGCAAGAGTAATGTGCATCATTCTGTAAGAAAAGCTATGCAGTTGCAGCAACTGTTTTGTCTCAATCTGCTCAATTCTGAACACTGAATGTCTGATATGAAGTAAGCTATTTTTTTTTGTCAAAACAAACACACACAAAAATTGCCTATGATGGCGACTGGTGAAAACAAAAGGTACTTCAATATTAATTTTGATTATTTGTTCAAGGTTTATCGATATGGCTGTTAACAAGTCTGACCAATGTTCAATAATTCCAGATAGTGAATCACCTGAAAGAAATTAGATCCGTAAAACACAAAAGACTGGACACACAGGTCAGACAGTAAGTGTGTGAACTTAGAGGGAATAAAAGGAGTCCTCACAGTACATTCAGTCTCAATTGTTGGCCTGGCATATGGTGAAAACTGATACAGGGAAGAAATGCAGTCAGTCCGTCCCAGCTCTTTTGTCAAAATGCATTGACCATCGCAGTAAGACAACCACAAGTGAAATGTGACCTTGTTATCACTAGGTTTTTTAATTTATATTTACAACACATCACCAGTAATGATCTGCGTTATACACAACAAAAACTGGAAAGCAAGAAAATATGCATCGCCAATGTAAAATAAGGGCTTGTATGATGGGGTGTTCTTTCAGAAATTGCTGTTTCCAAAATTAACAACAAAAAAAAACATTTAAAAAGATGGCCAGAATCGCAAGCCAGGAAGCTCAAGTGATTCGTATTGAGCCTGATGTTTTCATTGTTAATGCTGCTGTAAATTACTGGAAGCCCATCATGAGAAATGAGATCAACGTTCAATAGTGTAAATAGAAAACTGTAGATGAGCAGAGGCTATGCTGGCAAGGCACAGACAGAAATAAAGATGGCTGAGCTTTCATTTAAATGAATCAAATAATAAAAATAATACAACTTTAACATTGATGGTCGACATCCCAGAGTCCAGTTAACCCTACTGCATGCGTGCATTTTTTCCCTTTTTGTGAAACTAAACCCACCTCTTCAATTGGCAAAGAGCAGTCCCTCCAGGATCTGGAGTGGGTGTGTTGTAATTATCATCACCAAAAGTGACTGAATTTGCTGCAGGTATTTTACAAAATTGCAGTTGAAATTGCTGTGATTTTCCATTAAATAAGATCAAATGCAGAAATTCCATAAATGTTTTGGTGACATTTGCTTGCAATTGTGAAAACAAGATTGTAAACTCCTGGAAGAACAGAGAGCATTTCACTAGTTTGCCCATCAGGACGCTTGATTAAGAGCACTAATAACATGCATGTTCAGCTTGGTAGCTGGCTGTGGTCTTGGGATGCCTTCAGTGGATATTGTATGGCTATGGGGTAATGTGATCTTAGAGCTTGTGAAATGGAGGTGGTAGGCTATCTTAGATACTCCAGAATACATGACAGGGAGAGGTAAGGCAGGTTTAAATCTCCTGGATTACAGGAATGGGGTGATCATCCCCATGGGCTTCTCTAGAACTTGGTTAAGAAATAATCATAAATAATCCTGGACTCATGATGATGAAGACTACAACAAGTACATGCCTCTTGTAATTACACTGAGCTCTATCTTACTACTGAAGCACCGTATAAAGACACAATGGCAACTTGTGATGGCTGAAGACAACGGAGGATTTAACTGAGAATCCGAGTCTGGTTCCTGATATGTTACATGCTGGAGCCTGGTGTAAACAGGCAACACTGAGTGCTGTGTGGAGTCAGTTTAAGACACTTGAGGGTTTTGGGTCCTTAGACAATGCTGCCCTCTTTCTACTGCAGAAAGGTAATTCAAAGACTTCCTGAACTGTCGGTGGCTGAGGTTAAGAAACCGTTTTGGTTGACCTGTGACCCAGTATATATCAAAGTGCCAAGCAGTTCTATTTCAGTTGAGGCCACTTGCACGTGTTATGCTCAATATGGAACATGAGCTGTAGGAGGAGGCTTCTCACATGTGCTTTGCAGTCAGGTGATGACCTCCATAAGATCCCAGAGTATAGAGGTGAACCAGTTTGTGGTTCTATACAGTCAACAAAAGTGTATATATTGAACATTTAAAAAAAAAAAAGGCTGTCTCACCAAGCAATATTTCTGAGTCAACTGGATAACTATTAAAACACAAAGTTTGACAAAAAAGGCTGTCTCACCAAGCAATATTTCTGAGTCAACTGGATAACTATTAAAACACAAAGTTTGACACAGTGCCATTTTTTTGGTTTAGCATAGGGCAGTTATCTGGATAAGTCAGTAATCTTGTTTGGTAAAATAACACCCAGGTCAGACAGTAAGCAAAGCAGTTAACCTATGAAGAAATTACTTTGTATGGTTTCATCTTCACAAAGATTAACTATGTACATGCGTTTAAACAAAAAGGCAGAACAAACAGGTGAAACGTTTTCACAATTAAACATCAGACTCTGTGTTCAGTTTGAACAAAAAGCACAGGTAGACAGATTGTACACAACACTGCACTGCAAGCATGAATGCCAGGTCCATGCATATCTACCTCTAATGGAAGCATTTCAAGACAGCTCTGCCTGAAACAGTGAACAAATTACAAAACATTAGTTTAGTCACCGATTGCTTTCATTCACATCAATTTCTTTGAAAGTGAAATTTAAAAGTCAGGTAAAACTACAAAGATGACAAGGAAGCAAATAAGTTCATTACTAGATAAAAGTGACAAATCTACTTTGACGCAAGCCTTGGCTGACCACTTCAGGCCAGGCTTTGTGCTCATCTTATCCCATTGCCCCACCACTGTTACAAACACCTCGCATTGGACCAGTCCTGGTCCATTTATAAAACATGACAAGAACAATAGAACAAAAAATAAAAAATAGAGTTATAACCCCCGGACACTGTACATACACACATGAACAAATCAAAAGGCAAGTGTTTCAAATACAAATAACAAAATAAAAATAACCATCATAGAGACAGCTCACATTCTTTAAACTATAATCCAGCCACTGACTTTCTCTTCATCCTCTTCGCCTTTTGAAAGCAGTATGCAGTCTACACCCCATGCATTCTACACACAACACTTTTTGTATGCTGTATAACCCAGTCCTCCCCTCCCCCCAAAATATACACGCACAAGTATGATCTAGAGGTCTTCTGCCGGTGCCCTTGAAAAAGAAGAGAAAGAGTAGGTCAGTTTTGGGGGAAGAGGTCATACCCAGATTTGCCATTGACTTTTCTGATTGATTTGATGTGTTATTGTGTAACAATGTAGGCTAATTAGGCAACATGATGTAGCATTGGTGCCAGTAGAAAACAACAACATTCATCAACCACACCCTCCTAAGTTCTAAATTCTACACTGGAGAATGTGTTAAATTCCCTCACTTGTGGTACTTGTTGGGGAGAATGTAAAATGCACTGTTGCAAAGAGTGAGGACTGGAAAACTGAATTTCAGCCTGGATGTTAAATAGCTCCATAATAGCACTGGGTTCTACTGGGTTACGCCCGGTGACCCTGCCCCCCAGCCATGGCCTTTTGTAGAGACTTACAGGGCTCCATATTTGGCCTTGTAGTTAGACATCGTGCTTTTGAAGCGGCCATTTTCCTTCCGCAGCTCGGCCACCTCCTGCCGCAGTGCTGTGTTCTCTTGTTCAAGGAAGGCCGCCCGCACTGTGATCTGGTTCTCTTTCAGTCGCCGGGCATCACGTGACCGCTTGGCTGCAAAGTTATTCTTCTTCCGCCTCTCCCAGTACTTGTCATTCTGTGGAAAGGTAAAGAAAACAATGGTACAGAATGTTTAAAACGGGCAGAACGAGTCAGGCATGGAGCTGTTTAGGCTTCACAAGCACTCCATGATAGTTCACCTTCACCATCACATTTATAAATTCTGTATAAATTAATATATACATGCAACATGCACAGCGAGATGCAGTCCCACCCTGAACCCGTTCTCTGATATAGGAGGAGTGAGTGCCAGAACTGAGACTCAAATTCCATGGTAGCCAGCATCTGTCACTAGTATATTTCTTAAGATGCTGCGCAGTTAAGTTGACCCAAAGCACAAGCTCTACACCACTGGCCATAACATAGTGTTTATACATCATGTTGTGTTATAGGAGTTTTTCCCCCCACACGACTCACCTTCTGTTCATCAGGAACATATACTTTCTTGGCCTTCTTGATCATTGGCTGTGGCTTTAGGTCCTCGCTACTAAAGCGGTGCTTGCGAGGGTTGAACAGCTCACCACCAGGCACACTGGAAAGCACAAGGTCTGTCGGGTCGGGTTCAAAGTTCACCTCCACCTCGATTTCATCTGGGTCGACTGGTTCAGGAGTCATGCACTCCTCCTCTATGATCCCATGTGGAAGGAGATGAGGATTAGCCAGAAAAAGTATGTTTAACACAAAACAATACAAACAGTGCAACGGTCAAAGAAGTCTAAACAAGTATATACAAGGAATGTCTATATACAGGAGCGGTGAATATAACAACAGTCTTGCTGACCTGTGACAGATCCACTCTCTCCGGCAACTACTTCCTCCTCACAATGCTCCAGCTCCAGAAAGGGAAGCAGTTCAGCTTTGCTGACCACACTGGAGACAGGAGATGATATCTCAGCCTCCGCCACAGAATCCCCCTTGCTCGGGCTCTTCTTGGATCCGTCTTCAATGTTTGCGGAGATGCCATTCTCTATCAAGAACTCCTCCAGGTCCATGTACTCGAGATGGAAGGAATCTCCATTGTAAGGGATTGTTTTGTCCCAGATGGCAGGGGTTAAGGCAGCTGAGGGTCCCATCCCAGCGATAGCTCCAATGCCATCCATTCCCTCTCCCGAGCACAGCTTCTCTTTGTCATTTTCTGAAACACACAAATTGAAATAAGCATGGACCTATAACATCTACAACATATAAGATCTCCGACACACACACACACGATCAGAACTTACTTTATCCAACATCACTCATACATATTTCATTTTAGGAGGCTGTGCTTTACTTTACTGTGTTACTGAAATCCAAGTTTCTGTAATAAAACACTATGCATCCTGCTTATGCACAAAGGAATATTATTCAACTGAAATGTTACTAAGGCTACTACTTCTAAGTACCTGTTGAAATAGTCTCCACAGTTGGACCTTTCCTAACTTTTACTCAAGTTGATTTTTTTTTTGAACGTGTGCATTTGAGCAGGTTGACATATTATCCAGACTCCAATATTAACATACCCTGAATGCAGGGTGGGAAATTTACATATTTTTTAGGGGGCAATTTTTGCCCCCACTTACTGAAATCCAGGGGCATTTCACAAAAAATTGGGGGCACTTTTAGAAACTTGTGAAAAACATTTAACCTTTGTTCAAAATAATAAACACACTTATTTAGGCTTAAAGCAGCAAAACGGAATTCTGTTCCAAAACTAGTACGCCAACTACCTAAAAGGCATGCAAAAACCTTGTAACCACCACCAACAGCCCAGCTGACACAGATAGAAGCTTGCCACCACACTAGTGTATTTTTGCAGTACCTGGCATGTCATGCATGTGAAAGCTTTTCTTCCATTTTTGCAGGGTGTTCCAGCCCGTTACACAGAACTACATAGGGCATATCTTTGATGGCTAGTGGGAAAGACACAGGTCTTGATCGGTCCTTCACATGACCATATGCGATCAAAATGAATTAGAGGATGGTACCAAAACTAGTTGCCTATAAAACCATACCTCAAAAAGTGTTAAATTGTTGCATAGTGTTACTTTAAAGTATATGAACAATTGTCATTAAATGGCAATAATAAGACTATTAGGCATTAGTCTACATATTCAAAGTGTTTTCTTAGATTTTTCGAAGAAAAACCAAACAGACAACGTAAATTACACAATCATATTCACGTTTATTCTTATTTCTTTGTGGTTATTAGTTGTTATTATTATTATTCATTGTTATTTCATTATTCAACTATTAACAATCGTTTTTTTCTTTCTTTTTTTAATAATAATAACACATTATATTTATGGATTTTTGTGTTACCTTTAATCATGTTATACCTACCATAGTAGGCCTACAGGAAATACAGATAAGACTAGTAAGCTAGCTTGCAAGCAAGCCTTTGTAGCTAACGCACAATCAGAGATAGCTAACGTTAGCTAACTAACATTTAACTAGCTTAACCGAACTAAATCATTTCTAAAAGTATTATCACTAGTTATCATTCACCGTAGGCGATGGCGTGTTGCTTGGCGCCTGGTGACGAAAGGCCATGGATTTCTGTATGTTTTCGCTCCACTTGAAGAAGTCAGTAGAAACATTTGCCTGTGCTGACAACGACTTGGGCAACTCGTTGTCCACAAGTCCGACATGCCTTGAAAAAAAATCTGGTCTTTTTCTCGTCGTCGTCGTCGTCATCCTCCACCCCTGGACAATCTAACTTAAACATTTTGACAGTCGCTGGGTGTGTGAATTAATTTGATCTTAACCTGAGATGCTGACAGAGACTGCGCTGATCCTCATTTCTCCTCACGCAGTCACAGGTCTGATTAGGAAGCGCTCCAAATACTTTTAGTTAGAACGTTCGGTTCTTCACGCAACAATCAGTCAAGGCGAAAATCAAAACATTTAATGGCAACTGACCGGGTCATATAGGCTACGATGTTTTTCACACGTTCATTAAATTATTATTACACAAACTTATGGGGGCATTTTTTGCCCCTCTCCTAGTAATTTTAGGGGCAAAACTATATTTCTAAGGGGCAGTTTTGCCCTTTGCCCTCGCTAATTTCCGACGCTGCCTGAATGTGTTACCGAGAACATATACCGACTCAAAGTACAACGAGTTCCAAATAATTTAATGTGGCCTCCAGCACCAACTGACAAAGTGCGACACCACTGGATGGAGAGGCATTTCACAGCCGAGAACACTTACACAACACATAAAACTTTAATGTCGAGAAAAGGAAACGAACAAAACTTGTATTTACATACCATATCGGGTAGGTGCTACTTTATTCATCAACACAAAGAAGTGTCATTCTAATGTGCTATTTGACAATATGTGGCCATTAAGCTTGTACATATCCGCATGCCTACAAAATAGCCTCCCCAAAATCCCCCCTTCCCCCCAGCATCACCCCTCCCCCCAACGCCACAGAACGTATCTTCATTGGTAGTTTTGCGACGACCTTTGGGTTGAGCAAGATTTATAATCCACATTTTGTGAACCAATACCCTGTAAATTGAATTTTACTACGACGTTGACAGTGTTCTGCGCCCTTGGCTGTTCACATGTTGCCCGAGTAGACAGCACCAACCCCAAACCATACAATACAGCTTACCGTCGTCGCCTTCGAGTAAATTCGGTGGGGGTATTTCAAGTATTTTTTTTAAAGCCAGCGAATAGGAATTAGATGTGCTGGTATCTGTTTCCAGCGTGACTGTGATGGGTTCCACAGACATCACGGAGTTGTAATCGCTAACCCTTGATCCCCGAATGAGTATTTCAATGCTGGGTTATTACCGACTTCTCGCTGCTTGTCTTTCAGTTCTGACCGAACTGGTCCGATTTAATCAGGCGAAACCGCGCCTATTCTAAAAAAAGAAATACTTTTAGGCTTCGGATTGGCTGCCCGTGCTCTTTCAATCTAAATATTAAAGTACATACGTCAGGGCTCCACCCTTGTAGCCTATGTCTTTAAATTGAAACGTCATTGGCTACCTGAGAAGTGATATAGCCTGTTTACGCACCATTGCGCACAGTATTGTTGCACATATAGAACACAAGACCACTTTAGTATGTCATATTCTTACAAGCCTACTTGAAATGGGTAATTGCCAGATATTCCAACTGCCACGCAAGTTAAATAGGCAACATTTAAACCTGCCATACTTTTATTCATTGTTTGCGCATGCCATGACCCATTTACCCTTCAGTGAATATAACTGTTTACTGCACTCATAAGACTTGGGTGTCCGCAGTGAATAATCCTACATTCTGTCAGCCTACTGCCATAGAATTGACTTAAAGTACACGACCAAGTCACATGACCAAACACGTGTCGAATCGTTTACATAAATGTGCCATTATGTCCCAATCGGTCTAGCCATACTGGGGCGTGGTTATAAACAAGGGGTGTTGTGATACTAAAGGACGAATTCACATTTAGCTCAGGTTCCGTCACGTTACCAACAGATTCTATTGTGACTCGTTTAGAAATTGTTTACACAACCTACACAGAGCCTAACCCCGAACTGCCATCGTACTCGAATCTCTCGAACTAACCAATGGCTAGACAATACCGACAATCAAGATCTATACTGACCACACCTCACACACACACAAACACACACAGACGAATACGTGGAATAGTCGTATGTTTACATACAAACAACCGAGAGTTCAACAGTGTCAAGTTTGTATCATTTTGCCGCAGCAAAACTTAGGCAATGCTGTAGCCTATGTAGGCTACTCTTACCTGCCCAGTATCATGATTTTATAGGCTCATTATATTCACAAACTGTCTTCCACCAAAGAACAAATTACCTAGTTAATATAAGCCTTTACTAATTCACTGTAGTCATCGGCTCTCAAGGCTTTCTGCCTAAAGTCACGGATAATGACCTTGAATGACAATCCAGAACAGTAAATGGCACACCCTAGTGGTAGGTCAAGATTGTGTTTCGTCGCACACAATTTGACAGATACCTTCTTGCCTGACTTCACTTAATGTATGCCTAGGTAGCCTACTGATAACCTGAAACAAATCAACCTAAAGTAGTAAAGAATCTGAATCGTTTTATGATTTCCAGAGGCTATAGTTTGCCAAGTACAATCTACCCAGCACATTACCTAATTAGACAACACAAGGCTGCATTGGCCAGGTCAAACGCTTCGATAAATCCATTGGATTTCGTATAACGAATTGCTGATCAATGTACAAATCAGAAAACTGCAGCTGTCGTGCTCAGTATGACAGGCTACTACAAGGCTATATTTTTCTGGTCTAGGATCAGCACTCCTAGTTCCTGTACTAAAATCATTTTATACATTTGTAATCTGACCTTACACTATCTATCCTAAAAAAAGTTTTATAATATTTAACTAAAATATGTTTTACTCAAATTACATCAGATGAAAACAGTGACTTGGGCTGCACAGTAGGACCTGTCCTAACTTTCACTCAAGTCGATTCTTTTTCATATGCTTTCGAGCAGGTTGACACATTATACAGACTGACATACTTATATCCACAGTGTGTAATGCATTACCCAGAACATATACCCACTCAAAGGACAACGGGGTCCCAGCTATGGTTTCTAACCCAAAACAAATAATCAAATAATGTCGACACAGTGCGTTGTAACCTGAGATGAAGTTATAATAAATGTGGGCAAGAGTGTAAACCTGGAGCTGCATTTCAAGGAATACAGTGCACCCACTCAAGATAGCAGAACATTGATAAATACCAGCTACAAAATACAGCCGATCAATTCCAATGATCAATTTTATAATTATAAAAGTAAATATTCTGATTTTCACACGGATTCAAGGTTCAGATGAACTACGCGACAGCCACAGGTGGCTCAGTCAGCATTATAAAGACAGCGTGGTTACAGATTTTCAGACAGAGATGCGTGTTTTATTCTGTGCATTTTCCATTTTGTGTTGAAACTGACACTGGTAGAATGATTTTCTGTCACCCGACAGACTGTATTTTACAGCATGTGATTCGGATTGCTAAGCCTTTTAAGATGTTGAAGAGTCTGACTGAGTTTTCCCCAGAGCGTTTTCAAGGCTACATGGATCTCATCATATTGTCGTCACTGTTTCTCCTCTAAGGCAACTTGACCGGCAAAGATCAGAGCAACAAAAAAAAATAAACATGTTGTTGAATGTATAGCCTAGTTCTTACCGTCATCAAAGTTGGGGATTGAGAATGGATACTCAAGCAAGGCTTTGAAAATCTCTGGAATCTCTGAAGACATCGTAGGGTACAAACTGGCTATTATAAATGACTAAGGCTAGGATTTTGACATGTGGCGTCCAAAGGGTCTTATTGATCACTGTTAATAGTTCTGAAACTTTCCTTGAGCCCACAAGGTCCAAAGTTCGTAATGTTACTCAACAAATCCCGCCCAGATCTGCTGTATTCACTGTGATTAGTTGTTATTTGACCAATCAGTAGTCACAGTGGCAAAAACACCGCCCTGCAACGATTGTAAGGTTCTGGTTGACTCTACGCAACGTCATTTTCAGAGCGAAAACCAATAGCATTCCTCTTCTCGTTATCTAACCTACGAGAGGAGAAAACATCTGTTATGAAATGATTCAAGCACGATTTCGTGTTTTTTTTGGCACCGTCTTAAAAACGTATTGCATACTGTGAAAATAGATATCGAAGCTCAAAATATTGCCAATCTACTTGACAATGCATGAGCATGTTTTCGGGACATTTGGTGTGATTCAGCACGTTTCATATCTTTTCAGTTTAAAGCACCACATCCATAGAATCACTACACGTGCTCAACGCAGAGATGCATTACATTTAAGATTACGAGTAACGAGTTAGAGCACGTGGCAAAGAACCAGTCCATCCCATTCTGTTGACCCATGAATTCCATAAAACCTATTCACTTTACAGTTTATACAGTATAAATGCTGTTTATCATCGGGCCTAAGCAAGGTCATGTTTCCCCCTCTTCAACGTTGGTGTTGGACAAGTGTTCAGGTATTGTTGGTAAACTATTCAGTGGTTCCACTTAGAGTAATTGCTATGTTTGGTCAGCACAGGGCACTCATGTCACACAATCCTCAATCCGCTAGTCATAACGTGCAAAAAGTGAAGAAAATGCATAATTGAAAATAAGACGACATTTTTTTTTTTCTAAAACAATCTCTTTATTGTTAAACACTTCCATGAGATTTGGTCCACTGTGATCATACTTCTCTTCCAACCAGGGAAAAAAGGAGAAATGAAAAACAAACAAATGTAAAAACACAGTACAAAAAGCGGCATTGTTTTTCACCTTTTTGAAAACCCTGATTCTTTTCAGCCAACCAAGACACTGAAAACAAATTGTAATAAAACTAGGTGAGGTTTTCCACTGTTATTCTTCTGAACACGGTGGAAACATAACCTACTGAAGGGGACTTGTTGAAATTATACACTGAACAACCTGTTAATGAAATTACTTGACAGTGGGTGAGTAATCATACCAGTGTGTTGACTGGGCTGATTTACAAAGAAAAATAAAATCTCCTTTCTTTAGCGGAAAGAGCTGAACACATAAGTCATCTAACCACGTGTGATCTTAATCTCCAAAAGAACCCAAAAGATTCTAGTTCCATGTTCAGGATGTGTTGTGAAGATAAACTGGGAAGGGACGGACAGGGTCGTGGGGAGTGATTCTTCATCTTTTCTCCAAGCTCTCTCTCGTTCTCTCTCTCAGCCCGTGGTCAGAAATCCTAGTCCTCTGATATGACTGTTTGCAAATGTGTGGAGCAGGCCTTTCATCTATGAAAAGGGAGGGATAACCACTCCAGCTGGGAACATAAACTGAAAGAGACCATGGTCTGGTGCACTGCTCTGTCTCCCTCATTCCTTCCTAGTTCATGATGGTCTAAATTAGGAGTTTTTAAAGGGAGGCTAGGTGAGAGGTTGTGCACGTAACAGACAACCACACTCTGCAAACAACCAGAGAGAAAGAAAAATCACTAAAAACACATCCATCACCTGTTACCTATTTTCCTTATATGAGTTTCTAAGTGTATATATATATATATATCATTATATCATATATTGGAAGAGTACGATTATATATGTTAGGGGCATTTTATAATTGTATAAGTATATATCGTTTAAGGCGCTATGCAGACAAACATAAATATCAATGTATGCTTTGTGTGTGGTCACGGGGCAGCTTATGCAACTCAGGTACTGGGAAGTTGCATTATTACATCATCACAGAGTACTTGGGGCAGGGGGACTCTTCAAACTTCGCACCTCTTGATTGACAGATCGATCGACGGAATCAAAACTAGCGCCCTAAGCCAATATCGTCAAGAATCTAAATGGGTTTGTCTTTCCGGAAAGTTTATATCATGTATATGTTCATGCTGGCTGTAATTCTGTAACTTCAAATTATCCTACGAAATTCCTACTGCCCAATCAACCTAAGGGTATTATGGCATATCATTGTGCAACAGCGATGGGGAAGTCACACAGAAAACTGGCATAATGAAGTAACCGATACCGACACTCACTCTGCCAACAAATTTTCTCAGGTGCCCCCTTCTCCTTCTATCAGTAACTTTATGGACAGCCCACTTAGCATACATGGACATCTATTTACCATTAAGTATAATATTCATACATGGATACATAATATTTATATATATAAAGAGAGAGTTATACATCGCAATTAACGTATACGTATATCAATGGCATATAAGAGGATAGAAATAGTCATAATAGAGCAATCATTATCATAGTCATCATCATCATAATAATAGTAGTAGTAATACATCCCTCTTGTGAAGCATACACCTGGGCCATTCCAGAAGCAGCCAAACTCTATGGTTCTGTCAAACTCTATGACAACTGACAGGAGCTGATTCAGCCGTTGAGAAGGGCTGCCAGCTAGATACGTGGTCTCCACAAGTAAGTTAAGATATCCTGTATTTCAACAGACCTTTCAGAAGACACTGACATTTTTCTCTTGGATGTTGATCATACACTTGCTTGTGCAAGTTTTTTGTTTCTTTTTTCTTTCTCCTATGTCGCACAGAGCATGGCCAAACTTACTCAAGGCTGTCGGAATGACCCTCACAGAAGCAATAAAAATAAAAAAAAAAGGTCACTAGTCATCTAATCAGCAATACATGTCATATAGCATAGCTCAATAACAAGAGTTTCTATGTAATCAATACAAGGTCAGGTTATATTTAATTAAGCTTAACGGCTAAGTTATCAATAATCATTAGTAATATAGCGATAGTTGTAAATATGTATGTGTATAACATGTGTGAATATAGACAAACCTCCACATTCCTTTCTAACGTAGGTAAGGTAAGGACAAAGCTTGCCCTGACTCCTGAGGCATATATTGCCGTGCCCTGACTATATATTTTGGAAATGGTTATAACTCTAGATAGGCACATCAAATGGTGCATTATTTGACTACTTTTGTAATCCTAAGCCATTCCTGCAAACAAATCCTCAGCATTCAGGGTTCACCAGTGTAGTGTACGGTGTACCACTGAAAGGCTACAGGCCATGTTCTCATTTCACAGCCAGACCATACTTGAACTTGTGGACAAACCGACGCTAACAGACATCAGGGATGGCGAAGAACCATAGTTCCCTTTTGGTTCGTCAACAGCCTTTTTTTTTGGGGGGGGGGGGGAGAAGGGAGAATGAGGGAGAAGGTTGGGAGCCAAATAGAACATGGCTGCCACAGTTTGACTACTGGAGCCACAGCTGCCTGAGCTTGGGGCGGTGAAGGCGCTCAGGTAAGTGCTGCTGACTGGCAACAAACAACCCTTCCAGCGTAGGCTTATCTGCATGCCTGCATGTGGGTCTGCTAGGCTGAGAGCGCACAGGCATGTGTAGGGCCCTCAGGGAAAGGTGGAGGGGGGTTGGCGTGCAGCCTGATGACATGCCAGCTTGATCAATTTAATGAGTGAGGTAGGACTTAGGGTGGGGCTCGGGTGGTGGGAGGATGGGGGTGTTTTCACATGAGATCTAATATCTCCAAGATTCACCTTGGTTTGCCAAATAACATTACATTCCACAGTTTGTCTGAGGTTTTTTTTTATTTAATATTTTTTAAACTTCCTTATTATGGCCTTTGCTGGCTAATACATTCATACTCTTCTGCCAATATGGCAGACAACCAGAGTAGTATTTATATTCAAACAAAAAAAGGAAGAAAAGAAAAACATAAGATAATTTCTGGCTTAATTTCCTCTTCACAAAAAGAGAGGGGTGGATAATCAGATTGTCCCCACATATCACTGGCCATCGTGCCAACCTTTTATCATTTATCTCAGAGCAGTGCTGCCCAGCAGGTGATTTAACCGCAGGGGTGGAAAAGGTGGGATGTGAGGATGTTGCAAGAGTAAGTATGAGTGTGTGTGTGTGTGTGTGTGTGTGTGCACGCACTGCTGTGTTTTTGAACAACTTGGTCCTACAGACGGTTATATTGCCTCTCATATGCGAGGGGTCCTGAGGTTTTCCAAATGTATGGTGGTGTTGGGAGGGAGGGGCTTACAAACTGCTGTTGGGGTTGATTAGGGTGGGGGTGGGTTGGAGGGCAGGCTGGTGCTGCAGCTACTGCAGGTAACCTGATCCTCTCTCACTGCTCATTGGTCAGCTCCTCCTCACTTTGGCCGGGGTCACAGGTCACCGCTGCCTGACAACCTACGCCCTGCCTGCCGAGAGAAAACACACACATTAACAAACACAAATACACACAGTCATAACTATGTTGAATCATAAAGTTATAGAAATCCACCATAAAGACTAAAAAGAACCTGAAGACTATACATTAAGGAAGCTCTGTGACCACAGTAAAACACGGAATGCAAGCCACCTCAACAGAATAGCCTCCAGAAAGTTACCGAACCACGTGTTACAGCTGGAATTTAAACTTGGAATCATGCGTGCTGGGACAAACTGTATGTGGATTCAGGGAGGTGGAGACTATATGAGCTATATGCTCAAAGGATTGTTATGTTACTTTACAGGTCACTAGAATGCACCTGATCACTGTGCACTAGATCGCCCTGTTCCAGGCCTTTCAAAAACAAGGCTTTTCAACCCCTCTCCTGAAGGTAGATCCAGGCCATTGGATCAGACATGGATACAACTGCTGGTGAATATTATTAGTTTAATCTGACTGGCCTATTACTGTAACTTGCTTCAATATATTAC
Source organism: Sprattus sprattus (assembly GCF_963457725.1). NCBI lineage: Eukaryota > Metazoa > Chordata > Actinopteri > Clupeiformes > Clupeidae > Sprattus > Sprattus sprattus. The sequence continues at coordinate 41,398,301 of NC_137922.1, read as the reverse complement.
AAATTTATAAAATTAATGAGTGCAAAGATCTTGGTTTTCCGAAAGAAAGTAATTGTAATAAACACTAACATTGCACAAATGTGTTGGAAGAAAATAATTACAAAAACACAGATGTGCCAGGTACAGTATGACCAGACAGGACAGAGGCGGAGCCAGAGCCACAGATGTGTGACCACTTCCGTGTTCGCTGTTTGCAAGGGGAAGGGGGGATTATACCACTTTATGCAGACCACAGAAAGCCCTTTCCTTATTTAAGTCAAAGGGATTTTACCAAAACACCATCCATTATTTATCTCTGGAGTGCTTAAGGGTCTTTTGGATCCGTCTTTCAAACTCCACAGGTAGTTCTGATCATTTTGAGCCCAAGACTGTCACATGTCAGTGAATTGATCTGGAGAAAACTGGCGTTAGTAGTTAAAACTGGCGCTTGAAACTCATCAAGTTTTCTTGCAAAAACACAAGCCACACTAAGCTTCCTCAAGTGTCCTAAGATAAAGAGCCAGGTTAAATTACCTTTTAAAAGATTAATTCCATATCTGAAAGATGTGGATCTGAAAGACGCAAGATGTTTTTGCGCCAGTAGACACAATCATTCGAATCAATTCGAAAGACGTCACTATCTTGGTAAGTGGTCTAAAATCTTTGGTATGACTCACAAGACATCACCCACTACTCACTATTGACTCGTGGTAATCTGTTGTCATGGTGATCTGTTTCTCTTCGGGGGGTGGGGTTATGAGCGTTCCATCGGAGCTGCGGTTCTGTTTGGTGAGTGCCAGCCACATTTCATACATCTGCTGCATGTCTCGCACTGTGAACGGGGACAGACATTTCAAAGACGGGGTTACAGTGGAAAATAAAGTCCCTGTCGTCATGCTCTGAGCTAAAGTGTGTACACAAACTCGTTCTATAAAACACTTGACTTTAGTGAAAGGCAACCTTTGTACCCACTGCCACCTTACTATAGCTGCACACCCAAGGTATGCACGCTCATAATCACTTCCAAACAAAATTAGATGAATAGAACACCAAGTTCCAAGGGAGTGATTGGCAGAGAGGGAGGGTGATTGAGTGAGTGAGAGAGAAAGAGAGAGAGAAAGGAGGGTTAGAGGAGGAATGTTCTCACAGCTATTGTTTTTCATGTAGGTCCACACGTCCCTTTCCTCCAGGCTGTGAGCAAAGGAGCAGTTCCCAATGTAGTGACACTTCTTCTGCTTCATGACGTGAACACACATCTGGGGATCACAGACACATGGAGAGGAAGCTTTTGTAAGAGTCTATCGGAGAGGAAATATTTTTGTGTGCGTTTGTCTATGTGTTTACACCGCAAAATGTGTAATAAAGTTAGTATATCACAAGAGCGAGTGAAATTTGATTATGGCCAACCTTTAACTTTCTTAAAGGTCATTGTCCATCACATACTGAGACAAAAGCGAGATTCAATTGCCTGATTTAAAGGCTGAATGAGGCTGAGGGGACTTATGCAAGCAGCTTCTCCGCTGCGGTCAATCTGCCCGTAGGAGGTGTGACTGTGCACTCACGTCATACTGCTGGGGGTACGTGCGCGAAAAAGGCAATGGCCGCACCACCACCCACTTCTTCTTCTCAAAGGACTTCACCAGCAGCACCCGGCGCTCCTTAGTCCAACTGGGCACAGAAGGGAGGGAGGAAAACAAATGAGAGGCGAAGATGGAGGGAGGGATAGAGTGAGGGAGGGATAGAGGGATAGAGTGAGGGAGGGAGGGAGGGATACAGGAATAGGGAGAGGGAGGGAGGGATACAGGAATAGAGACAGGGAGGGAGGGAGGGAGGGATACAGTAATAGGGAGAGGGAGGGAGGGAGGGAGGGAGGGAGGGAGGGAGGGAGAGAGTGAGGGAGGGAGGGATACAGGAATAGGGAGAGGGAGGGAGAGAGTGAGGGAGGGATAGAAAAAGGGAGGGAGGGATACAGAGAGGGGCAGTGGAAAACATGGAGGAGAAATGGAAACAGAGAGGAGACAACACATACCGATAAATTAATAATGTGCACTTGTCATATTCGCAAAGAAAAAGAAAAGCTATTCCTGGGCTGTGCCTTGCCTAAGTGTTCCTCATCATGTGTGGTTCTACCACAGCTGCCCCTGAGTCATTGAACCATTAGGCACAGGAGATTTACCATTACATCACTCACCTGAAAATACCCCCCTTACACAAAAGGAGAGGTGTGTTTCAGAAGTGAAACGTAAACCGCTCAGAGTAATTCCATTCATCCTAAACCTCCTTGGAGTCCCTCACTGATTCATCCTTTCTCAATATCACAGAGTTTCCACCCACTTTCACTGATAAGATTTCAAAACCTTTCCATGGCTAACAATGACATTTCCATGACCTTTCACAACTTTACGCAACACAAAATTACGTCCATTAGTCCACATGTTGGGCCTAACTATTATTTCATTCCTTTTCGGATAGGCTAGTTGGGGTATGTCAATTACAGTGGAAACTCACACTGCAGAAATTTGCACAACGAAATATTATCAATGGAAGAATACAATAACATAATACATTTCATTAGCCCTACAAACATACATTGTGTATTTCAGGAGCAGCAGCATCAATGCATATTGCATATAGATGAAGCTGCTGGCAACCATGAATAGCCTACAGTGGAGGATCGTTGGGTTATATGTTTTCTGGCTGCTATGATGATACAGTTAGGGGGTGGTGGAGGTGTCACCCTCAGAAAAAAAAAAATATTTCCTGCTGTAGCATCTAAACGTACACTTTTCAAACATTTTGAGAGGAAAAGCATGATTTAGCCTACTTGCTATTAGAGGTTGCTTTGAAGCCAAAATATACATCTTGCAAAAGCAATAACGTAAATACGCTTCACTTTGCCTACTAATCGATGTTCAAAGCAGTGACACTACAAAACAAGTTAGGCTAGAAATCGTAATCAGTAAAATATCGTTTAAGCAAAAATAACTTCCCCAGCAAAGTGCACTTACTGCTTATCAGTGTATCTGAGAACACGTTGGCCACTGATGTTTTCAAAACGTTTTTATGCCCGCCTCACAAAAAATGTGGTCACCGTGTGTGACAACTTACATTACATTTCCTATTCATTTCCACTATTGCGGACATTGTGGAAATGTGGACTTTTCCCACACTGTGACTTGCATTAATCCATAAACTATACAATAAGATGTTCATAGTTTATCTCCTATACCTCCAATGCCCCTGGTACAACAAAATCGAATTTCATGTATTTTTCAATGAATTTACTGAATTGTATCACTTTTCCTGGCCTGGAAAATAGGATTTAAAAATTCCATGACTTTTCCGAGATTTCTATGACTGTGGGAAACCTGATATCACCTTGTCATAATTTTTCAGCCACTGACAGAATTGCTCATGTGCACTCTTGCTCGTACGCACGCACTCACACCCCTCTCCATCAGATCCCATACAATCCATCACCAACTCCCAACGACTGTTAATGGTAAGGGCAGCTCACCTGTGCTTGGACTTGGCTGTGCAATACTTTAGCTGCTTGTCAGGCTCGTTGACCTGGCCCTCCCTCCAGCACTGTCCGCAAACAAACTTCATCTTAAGGTTAAGACCCCGGCCGCGGGCGCAGCTGCCACCTCCTCCTCCCATCCCACCTAGGCCCAGCATACCGTCGCCTCCACCTATGCCCCCGACACCTCCTCCACTGTTGCAGGCACTGCTGCAGCTTGGCTGCTGAGGGATGTGATGGGGCTGGAGAGAGAGAGAGAGAGAAATGAAAGAAAAAGTGGGAAAAGAGAGAAAGTCGGTAAGAAGGAAGAAATACATTTTTTAAAAAAACAACAGACAAGGGGTAAGACACAAGCAATGACTCAGCATGTATATCCATTCCAGCATAATGCAACCAACATGGGGAAGTGTGTCGGCAGAGCAGTAACATTAGCCTACAGTAGGGGTGGGGGGAAAAAAAATATTCTTCGATTTCTCTCCATTCTCTCTAGAACGATTCTGTCTCGATTCAGAAAAGTTCATAATCGATTTTTTTTACACATTCATTTTGTGTTGAAATGCAAGCTGAATCGATTATTGCATTGTTCATAGAAAGTCATAATTGTGACAGGGTAAAGCTTTTTCACTAATAAAAAAATAAAGAAGGTAATTCATCTGTTGATTTTCTTAAATGATCAATCGCAAAGTAGGAAGTGATTTGAGACTCTGATAACAAACTAAAATGTTTTAAAAATCGAGATGCATCAATAATCGTTTTATCGGTTTAGAATCGATGATAATCGGTTTAGAATCAAATCGTTGACCTCTGAATCATAATCGAATCGAGAGGTGCCAAGAGATTCCCACCCCTAGCCTACAGGTCTGCCCAGTTTGGGCCCACAATGACTGGGCACAAATGACAGCACTGTGCCCTCACCCTTGACAGCCCCACCTTCTGTCTCTGTGCATTCTGCTCCAGCCTCTGCCAGTGCCTCTTGGACTCCTGCACCATCTCCTCATGGGTGATGCCTAATTATGACACACACACACACACACACACACACACACACACACACACACACACACACAGATAGTAAACACATTGCTCAATAAAAATCTAAAGGGCGAAAAGGCGTGCTAGCATCATAAAGCCTACCGACACCCAAATGGTTGTGTGTATGGGTGAGAATGAGTGTGTGAATGTCAGTGAGTGTGTGGGAGAGAGTTGGAAGAGGCCAAGGCGATAGGATTAGCGTGTGACGGCATGTACCCGTGTCCTGCTGCAGCACCCAGCACTTCAGCTCGATGACGGAGTGGGCAAACGAGCAGCTGTCCTCACGCTGGCAACCGTAGCGCACCTCATGGCGGCACACGTCAAACTGGCACAGCGGGTGTAGCGGGCGCACCTTACTGTAGCGCACGTTGGCAGAGCGCACCACATGCACCAGGCACCTGCGGGAGGAGGACAGAGAGAGAGAGAGAGAGAGAGAGACAGAGAGAGAGAGAGAGACGGAGATGGTGAAGGAGAGAAAATCTCAAAGAAAGGACAACAAAGGTGAAGGGCACACACAGGAGAAGGGGAGGAAAGCAGATGGTAGCAGTGGAATAAAAAACTGCTGATGGACGATGAGTACAGAAGTACAGATAAGAGAACAGTATGGACAGTATGGGACACACGTAAAGGAAGACAGGAGTAAAGGAATAATGGGGGAAAAAAAGAAAGCACAAGAAAAGAGAAAACATATAGGGCACAGACAACATGAAGAATAAACCAAACGAAATATGTGAGTAATAGGGGCAAAGTCAGTGGAAAGTTATGAAGGACAGAAAAAAACTACAAGACACAGAAAGCAGAGACAGGAGATAAGAGCAGACAGCAGGCGATGTCCTCAGACAAAAAGGACAGGAAAATTGAATTTGGGAGCCATTACTGGGGGAGATAGGAGGCTTTTTGGAGAGCTGACAGGGACAGGGAGCAGAACAGCATTTACTCACTTATTATCGTCGAAAGGGTGGCGGGCGGTGAGGTTGGAGCAGACAGCCAGATTCTCTTTGCTCCGCTTGCTAATGATGCGAGGCTTACTGTCAAAACATTCCTGAAAGGCAGGGAGGATGGGAGAGAGAGACAGAAGTGGACTGATTAAAGGTGTTATCAGTAATTCTACTCTAATACACTTTGTCAAATTCTGTGATTCTTTATCTTATCCGCTAACTATCTGTTCTATGTGTGCGCTGAATAGAAAATCCGGAATTCGTACACAGCCCACCCTCTGACAATGGGAAACAAAGGAAGTGTCTCGGACCTTGCCACAAAACACTATTCCAGACAGGCAGTGACAGGAGGCGCTCATGCCTGAACACAGGACAGGGGAAGAGGAGTGGGAGGAGATGGGGGGGATCTGGCACATGCTAAAATGCTGAACTCCACAACATAATTGCTTATAATAATTGTTGTGATTTTATAGCAGTAGGAGAATTGTGTGTATTGCTGTTTGGAGCTAGTGTGCTGGCTCAGAGAAACTGTCTCATCCTTACTGCGTCAAGTTAGCTTGGCAGGAGCAACTGTAGTAACAGTTTGCTAACGCACAACATAGAGTTAGTTACATTACTTGGTGTGTTGTTGTTCGCTCTAGATCATGGTATTTGTCTGTTCAATGCTTGCGAAAGGTTTTATGGCCATGGAGATTGAAAAACATAAGTTTGCTAGCACAGTGGGATCATTTAGATTGATAAAGGGGGTAGGCTAGGCTATTTGGGAAATGTGGGCAAACACGCCCTACCTCACAGAGGAACATGAACATGCCCATGTGCAGCTGCAGCAGGCGTGTGACACTCAGTGCCCGCCGCTCGTTGGTGCCCAGCGGGTCGAAGAGCAGCTCGCGGCTCAGCGCTCCCTTGCGCTCCTGCGTCCACACGTCGATCTCCTCCTGGCAGTAGGCGAAGGTGCAGTTCTCCCCATACTGGCACTCCTGCCGCTCTTGCACCTCTGTGGACGGGAGGGAACGAGGAAAGAGGGCGAGAGGGAGGAAGAGAACAGAGGGATGAGAGGAGAAGAAGAAATGCAAGCCTCATCTTGCCAGTTGATGGTAACTTGAGCGGAGGGTTTTAAATGCCTTTCAGGGAATGTTGGAAATAGGCTAAGAGCAATACAGAATGGCTGCATTGGGAAAGCAAATTACTTTTTCTCCACATAAATAACCATTTGAATCTGAGGACTGAGGACAGAGCTTTACAATCAATACTGCAGAATGGAGTAGTTATGAATATCATCAGAGCAGACACTCCTACCTTTGCAGAGGACAAAAGCGCCCAGGAAGTTGTTTCGGGCGGGCCGAGGTCGCACCCTCTTCCAAGTGGGGTCGTCTGAGTTTTTGAGGCGACATAGCAGCACGTCTCTCTTGCAGCGGTGGGCCGCCTCCGGCTGGTACTTGTAGTCCATCACCCGGGGCCCTGATTATTGGGATGAATTTAATTAGCGGACTGTGAAATATTGGTTCACATTCACATGGATTTTAAAAAACGGATAGGATCACCATTCACTTCGATTTTTGAATATTTTGTTTATAACATCAACCAATCACTCCAAAAAGACCAAGTAATCAATCCCAACAGGACATTTTGTGAGTTATCAGTAGCAATTCTGGTTACCTATTCGGCTGTAGCAGGCATGGCAAGCCTGTCTGAACTCATGTGTGGCAGCAAGGGGATTCCTGGACAACAGGGAGAGGTTGGTGGCAGTGGGACCATTCTGTTAATGGGAAAACATGTTAATATGTATATACATTTACATATAACCATCCAAACTTCAAACAGAAACTACTGAACAATTACCCACTCCATTACTTTGGAGTTATCTTCTCGCCAGCAACATTGTTTGAGTAGGAATTAGTAATGGGAACAGTACTGACTCAGGGATTATCCATTATGGTTAGTGTACTGTTCCCGCTACGTGTTTTACATGACCAGTGTGTTAACGCAGCTAATATGACAGGTGAAAACTTTGGAGGGTGTGAGGGAAAATGTAATACAATAGAGAGGCTTTCACCATGTGCGTAACCTTTTCATTGCCGCAAAGTTCTCTATCACCATACAAAGTACGCCATGATGGTATTTCCCAAGGATAAAAGAGGTTCCTTGTTCTGTGCCTAAGGGGCCTTACCGTGTGAGACGAGTTGTGGTTGCGCAGCCCTGGGATGAAACTGTGATTGATTCTGCCACCTGCCGAGGTTGACACAGAGAAATAAGGAACCAGCAAACCAAACAAAGCACACAATAGGCTACAACTGTGCAATGCAATAAAGCTTCATCATAAGGGTCAGCAAAATTCAGTGTTTGCACACGGCTTAAACTCATGTTCACAGATAAAACCACAGCTAAAAAAAGTCCTGAACTGAAAGATATTGCTGCTTGCATAATAGCAGTTGTTTTACATTCAAGGTCAAAGGAGGCCCTTGGTGTCATGATCACCAACCAGCATAATTAGGACACCGAATTCTCTACCACTCACCAGGCAGGGTGTACTCGGACAGCGAGTCCAAACCCCCAGACTCGGGGGACCCTACGCCCCCCTTCCCTGCCATGTCAGTGGCTCCAGCTCCGGTGGAGAAGCCCAGAGCGTCCAGCCTCTGACTGGAGGCCTCACTCTGGCCCAGCATGGAGAACGACTCCAGGGAGGAGAGTGGGCTGACCGCCGAGCTGAAGTAGGCGGCAGGCAGCTGGGGGGAAGGGGCCGGCAGACTGGAGGGGTACGCAGACCGCAGGGCCACCGCTGTGTTCGGGAGGTTGGTGGGAATGGCTCCCTGGACAGTGTTCTGGAGAAGGGGAGAGAAGTATAGGGATCACGCTCCAGGAAGATAACAAGCAGCAAGGCTAAAGAGAGGCTTGGCGTGGTTATAGGTTTAAGCCTTTGTTGGGGTGTCAAATTAAGGTCATAATACATCAGCCACAGGCCTAAAATGTGCAATGAATCCAAGTAGACAACAGTTGAAACTTGGAACTTGGCTGACAGGCTTCAGCGGTGCAGCATATGCAGAACATGTAGTCATTCAAAAGGTTCAAACCAAGATATGATTGTTCAAATACTGCTATGCGCAAATATCATCAAGTACGCACTCGAATTAAGTTTTTTTGTAATCATATGATGACGTCTTTTGGCAGCAATATCACAGCTTCTGCCCTTAGTAGTCAAGCATCTAAAAAAACAAATGAAGAGGGGTCGTATCAGTGTCCACCATGTGATCTACTGCTGACTCATCCAGGGAGTGTGCTATTGATCTAGACACACACAGAAACTGACGAGAAACACAAGACGCCCTGCAGGGAAGTGCAGATGACTTCAGCTTTCACTGGCGGCTCCTCATTCCCCTCCCATACGCTCTAACTCTAATGTTAACTCTAACCCACTTCTCAGCCCTCCATTGTGACCCTCCCTCTGCTCTTCCTCTTCCTGTTGCACATTCTTGGGCTCTCTCTTTTCCCTCCTTCCTGCGACCCCCACCTGCCCATCATTTCATCTGCCCTTTTCCCCTCATTCCGCCCCTCTGACCTTCTCCGTCCTGTACCCTTTCTGTCCTCATCAGTTTTGCCTAGACCTTTATCTTCTTTTCATCTTTCTTTACTTCCTTACTTATCTCCTTTTCCGTTTTTGTCCCTTCCCCTCCGACCCCACCCAACCAATTTATCCTCTTCCTTTCCGCCCTTCCATCCTGTGTTCTCGGGTGGTGGTGCAGGGGAACCATGGCAAGGTTACTCACCGAGCTGACCTCAGATCCCTTAGGAAGGCAGTCCAGCAGGCTGTCCAGATCCTCACTGATGACGCCGCAGTCGCCCATGTGTTCGGAGACGGGCACCGAGAATTGCACACTGCCCGCCAGGCCCTGCCCAGGGCTCTCAGGCGTCTCGGGGGGCATGCTGGGCGACAGGGAGGAAGGGGCTGCATCGTCACTCACAGGGATGGGCGTGGCCAGCGGGGCAGGGATGCACTGAGCACTGTCTGCAGCGAGGAAAGGGAGGAGTAAAAAAAAAGACAGAGGGACAGACAACTATAACGGGAAATCTCATTTGACACTATTGTGCAAGTCATGCCGAGCCATGGAAACACATCCGAGGAACTGAACTGAACTAAATGGATGAGGGCCTAAATGTTGGAAACTTTCGAGTTGACTTCTTTTTCCTCAAAATGTAAAGGGCATTTTTTTCAAAGTAAAAAAATATTCTTGTTGCATTACCTGATCCCATTTCACTTAAAGACTCAAGGCCATTGGAGGACATCTGAAAAAAAAAAAAATCAAAAGGAGGTTGACTTCGGAGGTTTTAGAGCCAACTTCTGTCAGGTTATAAAATGAGTATAGTCTCCAAGTCTTTTTTTTTTATTATTATTGTCAGATACACAGAACAACAGAGTTGGACTGGGCACTGAAATTTTTATGACAGGACACCATACCACACTACCATAACATAACAAGACATAACATATAAACATGTAAGTACTCCAAATAAACATATACAGTCATGGACGAAAATGTTGGCACCCTTGCAATTCTGTCAGATAATGCACCACTACTCCCAGAAAAGAGTTGCAATTACAAATGCTTTTGTATTCACATGCTTATTTACTTAGTTTGCATTGGTAAAACACAAAAAATCTGACAAATAATGCCAAATCTGACTTTATTCCACATAAAACTCAAAAAAGGGCCGGACAAAATTGTTGGCACCCTTAAAGGTGCATTAAGGATTAATAGCTATTCGCTAAAGGTATGCTAGCAGCTAAAACTAACGAAATCTCTTGAAATGTGCTGACTTTGACATTATGACAAACAAATTACTCAACGACTGTCCTTACACAGTCAAACATCAATCACGTGCAACACAAGACTAAGCAAGACGGCAAATAAGCTACTTACTAGATCGGCAGAAGGTCAGGTCAGGTCGGCGGGCATCGGCAGGCAAAACTACAGAAGGCAGTTATATGCCTATCGACCCTGCTATGCCATTGGCACGGACGCAATTCTCCATATTAAAAGTCATTGTAGCGCCCCAATTTTTTTTAAGCTGTTATTTTAAGGTTAAACTGCTTATCCTAACCCTGATCCTGAAGCATAATTGTTGCATATTGTGCCTTTAAGAAATAATTGTATTTTAGGCATGTAATTCTCCTTTAATCTTTATTTAAACTCACCTGTGGCGAGCCACAGATGCTGGTAATACAGAAATCACATTTGCAACCAGTTAAAATGGAGCAAAGTTGACTCAACCTTTATGTTGTGTGTCTGTGTATACCGCGCTGAGCATGGGGAAAAGAAAGAAGAGCAAAAAATTGTCTGAGGATTTGAGAACCAAAATTGTAGAAAAGCATGGACAATCTCAAGGCTACAAGTCCATCTCCAGAGATCTTAATGTTCCTGTGTCCACTGTGCGCAGTGTCATCAACAAGTTTACAGCCCATGGCATTGTCACTAACCTCCCTGGATGTGGAAGGAAGAGAAAAATTGATGACAGAATGCAACAAAAGATTGTTTGAATGGTGGATAAATAACCTTGAACAACTTCCAAATAAATTCAAGCTACCCTGCAGACAAAGGGTACAACGGTGTCAGCTTGCACTATCCGCCGCCATTTGAATGAAATGGGATGCTATGGTAGGAGACCCAGAGGACCCCACTGCTGACACAGAGACCTAAAAAAGCCAGACTTGAGTTTGACAAAACTTTCTTGGGGAAGCCAAAATCATTCTGGGAGAACGTCCTGTAGATAGATGAGACCAAAGTAGAACTTTTTGGTAAAGTAGTTTACAGACAACGAAATGAGGCCTTCAAAGAAAAGAACACGGTCCATACAGGCTAATATGGTGGAGCTGGGCCGATGTTTTGGAGTTGCTTTGCTGCTTCTGAAACCTGATGCCTTGACTATGTGCATAGCATCAGGAAATCTGAGGACTACCAAATCATTTTTGGGCGCAATGTAGGGCCCAGTGTCAGAAAGTTGGGTCTCCGTCAGAGGACATGGGTCTTACAGCAGGACAATGACCCATAGCACACTTAAAAAAGTACCCAGAAATGGTTAAGACAAAGCACTGGAGAGTTCTGAAGTGTCCGAGATGACTCCAGATCTTAATCCCATAGCACAACTGGGGCATGATCTCAAATCAGTAGTTGGCAGAAGTCACCCTTCAAATGTGAGAGACCTGGAGCAGTTGGCAAAAGAAGAGTGGTCCGAAATTCCAGTAGAGAGGTGTAAGACACCTCATTAATGGTTACAGGAAGAAATTGATTTCAGATATTTGTATTTCTTTATTTTTAAGGGTGTTCTCCCCATTATAAAGTTGAGGGTGCCAATAATTTTGCCCGGCCCTTTTTTGAGTTTTATGTGGAATAAAGTCAGATTGGGCATTATTTCTCAGATTTTTTGTGTTTTTCCAATGCAAACTAAGTAAATAAACATGTAAATGCAAAAACATTTGTAATTGCAACACTTTTCTGGGAGTAGTGGTGCATTATCTGACAAAAGTGCAAGGGTGCCAACATTTTCGTCCATGACTGTAAGTACTCCAACATGATATTACATAACTTAACAATAAGTACTGAACATTAGATAAACATATGAAAGACAGAGTAGTAGACCTACTAGATAAACAATAAATATACAATATAGATACTAAACATAAATACACATACTAAACATAAATACACATACTAAACAGATAAACATGGGCAAACCATGATGTCGGCAAAGATCACCTACCTCCCCGGGGGAAGGAGTCCCATCGCCATTGCTTTCAGACCCAGCCATGCTCGAGTCCACCTGCACAAAAGGATGCAACCCATCACAAGTACCACAAGGATTCATCAGAAATGAATTCTGCTTTCCATACAGACTGTATGAAACTGCAGGGCGAACTTTTTCTGAGTGTCTATTTTACTGCAACCATTCATGCATGCACAAAAGGGTTTTTAACCGCGCGCACACACCTGAGGGCTTACGTAAGCCTTACGGATCTTCAAACCCAGTTTATTGGCCAGCTCCTGGGCTAGCTCGCTCACTTGTCTGTCCTGAGAGCAATTAGAGAGCAGAAAAGGATGGACCGAGGTTGGCATTCACGGACAAAAAAAATAAAATCAACTAATGAGAAATGCAGTAATGAGACAAACCCTGCAGTCTCCTAATAACTCTAATGATTGGGTAAGGGAACAGATGCACATTTGGTCATGCTGCTACATGGTCTAAGTGCATGCATTCCCGCCTACCTGTCTCTGATCACTTTACATTCAATTCATGTTTTACTAATGGACCTTTTTTAAACAAATCATAATACATTTAATTATCTAACTATTGTGTAATAATAAATCATAATCTAAATAAGTGATTATGACACAGGCAGGTTTCATGCCACAGACCAACTCAAGGTACAACGGGGGTAGAGCACTGTTACCCAGAGGGGCTGAGTAATGTTACCCAGGGGGGCTGAGTAATGTTACCCAGGGGGGCAGAGTAATGTTACCCAGGGGGGCAGAGTACCGTTACCCAGGGGGGCAGAGTACTGTTACCCAGGGGGGTTAGAGCACCATGGGGCACTTACTTGCGGGGCAGTGAGGAGGCATCCTGTGCCACACTCATATGCCTCACGGAGGCGGCCCATTTCACGCAGGCACAATGCCTTGCGGTAGAGAGCCCGGCGACTGCCCTCAGACACGCACAGCGCGCTGTCGCAGTCCTGCACACCACGCTCGTAGTCTCCCTGGACATAGAGAGAAAGAGAGAGAGAGAGAGAGAAAGAGAGAGAGAGAGAGAGAGAGAGAAAGAGAGAGAGAAAGAAAGAGAGCAAAATAGGCCGAGATAGTCAGGGATTATTACATGAATAAGGGTTTGACATGAAAATGTGACTACATGGATAGATAAATTGTGTTTAATGTTTGTTAAAACAATCTCTGCTGAATGAGACATCACTATCAGTTAAGTATTGAGGATGTTGAACTGCCACTTTTTACACTTTAAACGCAATGTATAAATGGCAGGTTATTATCTATTCACTGTCAATTTTTTTTGTATACAAGTTCTAATGACACAGTTCTAAGTGTCCATGTTCAGTGAGACTCACAGTGTGATGATGAGCGGCTGCCCGGTTTACATAGAGGCTCTCCAACAGTTCAGGGGGAATGACCAATGCCTCAGACTGGGCATAGCGTGCCACATTGACCCCCTCACTGTAGTTCACTGCAGCCTGTCTCCACTCCCCATCCCTAAATGTTGCATTTCCCTCATCCAGAAGATTGCACACCAGCTGGGTCAAAAATGCCTGGGAATAATACAACAAGATAAATGCCGATGAATATTTCTACTGTTGATCTGGTGAAAATAAAATGATGAGCAAGAGTAAAGCTTTCTTAAACTAATAAAAAAACAATACCTACCTCATAGCCCTCTGGTTCAGGAAAAGGCAATGATGACCTACATCAAAGACAGTCACAGTAAACGAACAACACTATACGTGTGATTTAATTCTTAAGGTTAATTAACATAAAAGCATTCATGAATGAAAACGGATATCTAACTTACTGAATAAAACCCAGCGCTTTTTGAATTTCCTCTTTTCGCTTCTGTCGCTCGGGATCCATTGCTAAAAAATGACAAAATGATCAGCTGTTAGCGATTAGATCGTTATCTTACAACACACTCTGATCTAGCTGGCTAAAATCATACAACGCAAGAAATGACCAGCAAGCTGATTGTCTGATGTGCTACCGATCATCGGTGCTATCATCGGTGAGATACAAACGAGCTTAACTGCAATGCAAGCACTAGTGAAAAAAAAAATATTTTAACTTCCTTTCAGGCCTAGCAAACAGCTCGCGAGAGGCTGTGAACCATCCCCGCCCTCGAGTAACATTTTGACCGACATTCAGTGCAACTTGCTGATTTGCAAGTGAATCCCGAAAAGCGTTTTAAATATGACACATTTGTGAAACTTTCCATATTCATATTACGATGAAAGAGTACGGTACTCAAAAATATTGCACACAATTGCCAATAGTTATTTCTGCCAACGTCAACCATACTGTACGGCTAGCACACAACTGACGACTTGCTAACATAAGGTAGCAAGCTTATACTGTCAAGTTTGGATTTGTTTACATTCAAGGCTGGGTACAATGGGTGCAATCACTGACATATATAAACCCTTTCTTAACTTATGACGTTAGGGGCATACCAGTTAGCAAACATGCAGCTGAACGTCTCCACAAACAAAGTCATTTAAATTTCCATATAACGTTACAACGGAGAGAATGTCACGGACATCAAGCTCACGCTAGGCTGACAGGATACCTAGCATATACAGCTAGCAAATCGATAGTTGTTATAATATGCTTTGCCTGATTGCTAACATGTTAGAGATGGTGCAGAACAACAATACCGTCAATTCATTTCTATAGCAATGAAAGCATGACTTATGCAGAGATCAACCGCTTATTTTCTAGCCTTTACAAGTAATCTAAACATACGCTGTCCATGCTAACTTAGCCATCTAGCTAAATTACCGTGAGCAACCCACCACGGACAAATCTGTCCAAAATCTGCTTGAGAGCGATATTTATCCTTTATGCTGTGAAACTACCGGGTGATCATGTAGTTTATTGCTTCAATTCCTCCAGAATCATACTTTCACAGTGTCTTCTTGTCCCACATAGGAGCTCCTGAATCTGGACGGAACATGTGAGAGTTTTCACTCTTGGTCGTTTTCACCAAGTTGCGCTTAAGTTTATTCGACTCGATAAATGTAGTCGCTTGGTCCTAAAGGGAGGACTGTTTGAGTAGCTCGGTGTGGTGTCGGAAACTGACCACAGGAGGGAGCAAAATACTCTTCATCGTTCCCAGTTGGGGAAGTGTCCTGGGAATGAGTAACACCCTGGTGTTACCAGCAACACCAACCAACCAGATCCCACATAGTCCAGGTAAAGTAACCCATTCTGGAGCCAAAAATAGAACTAATTGTCAAATATTTGTTTTCAGCATAGATCATTTCTATGAGTTGTCCAGAACGACAGACTAAAAGTCCTAAGAAATACTAATTGTGGAAATATGTTTAATTCTCATCAATCCGAGATGTGTGCTAATAAATAATGCCAGGCAACAATACACCCCAAACCTTTTTTTCCTTTACCCCTATACAAATTAAACTTTATACAATGAAAGTACCACTGAAAAGTAAAACATTTTGTATTAAAAGTTTCTTTTGAAATTAATAGGGATATGAGCTCCACAATTGAATATGTCCTTATTTACATAGGCAGGAACACCATACTACAGGTACTACCAAACCAGGCAGTTTTCATGTTAGGGGCCAGTCTAAAAGCAGCATTGCCATCACCCATTGGCAGAAGGATGATTGAAGATTGGGCCGATGTATTTTTCATACATATGAATGGTGTTTCTTCCTTTGCAAATTAGGACATATTCAATAAGTGTGGAGCTCATGTGCAAATTCAAATTAATTTCAAAAGAAACTTGTAATACAAAAAAGTTTCTTTTCATGTATACTTTTATAATGAAAAGTTTTATTGTGGTAGGAGTAAAGGAAAAAAATCAAGCCTATTTGGGTGTATTTTGGGCATATTCGATTATAGCTCATTCGCATATTAAATTAATGAATTTTCAAAGAAACTTGTAATACAAAAAATGTTACTTTGCATGGGTAATTTCATTGGGTTAAGTTTTTTTTGATAGGAGTAAAGGAAAGGGGGGTGTTTTGTTGCCTGGCATATTTAGCCTGACGATGTCATACTCATAATTCTAGTCAGAATATGAGTCTGATGCTGCTCCATTGAGCTGTGATTATGGGGCGTGTTTCAACGAACCAGGAAAAAAAATGCCTCTTCGCTCAATTGGATACCTAGAACCAATCAGAGCAACGTAGTATGACCATCTGATACATTTAACTTTTGTGGGATCCCGTAGGAAGGACGGCAAAAACATATTTTCGATCGACAAATGCCTTAATCGCGTTTCTCTGTTCCTCTTTCAAAATGAATGCGCTCTCAATATCTGTGAGATATGCAAGCTCACATTATACTTATTAGCAGTGAGGCTAGCTAGCTACTATGTGTTTCAATGTTAACAATAACAATAACAATTCAAGCGTTAACAATAACCTAACAATAATGGTCTCTAGAGCTTCAGTTAAGACCTACAATACTGTCCAACATTCGTGTTGCACATACACAACTAACCGAGTCAATGAAGACATAAAAAAGTCGTGTAGATAGCTTAAATCACATAAAATATGTCCCACTAACAGGCTCCCGAGACGCCGCCATCTTGGTACGATTTGGAATCTATCATTAATTCAACTCAAGCGTTGGTTGGTCATCTGTCCATCATCGTATAAAGCCCGCCCTGACAATTTGATTGGTTCGGCAGAATCCTGATCTGATAATCTCTCCCCAACGGCACAGAGCCAGACCGAACTTCCCAACCTCAAATTTTGTGGGTGGGGTTCGGTCTGGTATCCAGGCTAGGCATTATTAGCACACATCTCAGATTCATGAGAATTAAACATATTTTCTCAACCAGGATTTCTTAGGACTTTTAGTATGTTTTTCTGGACACCTCATAGAAATGATCTATGCTGAATTTTTTTTTTTTTACGATTAGTCTGTCGTAAAACGCTACTTTGCCTGGACTTACAGGTCACTTCAGGTGTCTTTAGAAACCACATGTAGAAAAAACAAAGCAATGATAAGATCATCATTAATCTACATTAGTGTAGCAAATATAGATTGTTATGAAATTATCTTTGGCTGAATTGCTCTAATAGCTTTGGATAGAGCATGTTTCTAATGTTTTAGAAATGTTACAAGAAAAAGACACTTACCACCAAAAGCATTTTATTAAAGGCACTGAAACTTACTACGTGTAAAAAAAGACTAGAAACTGAATGTTTATTTTTAAAGGCACCCAGTGCAACTTTATTTAAACATTCAATGAAAAATAAACATTCAATTTCTAGTCTTTTTTACACGTAGTAAGTTTCAATAACTCCATACCGTTACATATCGACATTCAAGGAGCAAAGATGAGACGTCGTTGTGTGGTGAGAACTGATAGAAAATCGATAACAACAACAATCGCCGCCATTTTCTTTATTTTTTGTAACCTACAATAAATAAAGCAGGATTCCAGTCAATGGAAAAATGGCCTCTCCCCACCAGCGATTGTTGTTGTTTACGATTTTCTATCAGTTCTCACCATACAACGACGTCTCATCTTTGCTCCTTGAATGTCGATATGTAATGGTATGGAGTTATTGAAACTTACTACGTGTAAAAAAGACTAGAAATTGAATGT
Source organism: Sprattus sprattus (assembly GCF_963457725.1). NCBI lineage: Eukaryota > Metazoa > Chordata > Actinopteri > Clupeiformes > Clupeidae > Sprattus > Sprattus sprattus. The sequence continues at coordinate 41,380,484 of NC_137922.1, read as the reverse complement.
TTATTTTTCATTGAATGTTTAAATAAAGTTGCACTGGGTGCCTTTAAAAATAAACATTCAGTTTCTAGTCTTTTTTACACGTAGTAAGCTTCAATAACTCCATACCATTACCTATCACCATTCAAGGAGCAAAGATGAGACGTCGTTGTGTGGTGAGAACTGATAGAAAATCGTACACAACAACAACCGCCGGTGGGGAGAGGCCATTTTTCCATTGACTTGAATCCTGCTTTATTTATTGGTGGCACCAATAAATAAAGATTTGGGGGGAAAATGGCGGCGATTGTTGTTGTTTACGATTTTCTGTTGTTGTTTACGATTTTACGTCAGATCTTTGCTCCTTGAATGTGGATATGTAATGGTATGTAGTTATTGAAATTTACTACGTGTAAAAAAGACTAGAAATTGAATGTTTATTTTTCGAGTCTCAAGCCTATAAAGTTGCACTGGGTGCCTTTAAGTAGCCTACTTCCCATACCATCTATTTCTGCTGTTTCAACATAGGCCTTACCCTGACACTCAAGTCTGTTGAAACTCTTTGATGAACGGTTACTCTTTAAAGTAAAACAAAACAAAACACCATCAGAAGACAATAACACCAAATTGCGTGGTTTACAATGCTGAGAAATTGAGTAATATTCAAATTGGAGATAAACATAAAATTGTAAGGACAAACTTATCTAGCTCCCCCTATTAGTAAATATTTGAATTCAGAAAATAAATCCAAGCCATAAAGTAGAGTATACTAGGAATTATTATGGCAATCCTTATGAGGAAATCCTTATTGAAATGTTTACATACATCCCTGTAAAATTAAGCAGTCGGTTTGATTGTAATTCATACAGAATTACGTTAAATTTACTAATATGAATTAACTCTGTGCCAATTAAGGAAATTCATTTTTTTTTTTTATGTGGCCTAAAGGTCCCATAAGTGTGTTCAGGCCACACCTTCTTGTGGAACAAGGGGTCAATCATCTGACCAACCCACAATAAGAGCTGTCACTGGTTTACCTGATACTATATACATTGTAAATATTGTATATAAATAACACTTGAAAACACGTGTGCAAAAGCATGTACACATACCTACATGTTTTAGCCAATTACAGGAAGGAGTTTCTAATTGAACAAAATGTAGGTCCGTCTGAGGCAATGCTGAGACCTACATCTTGCCAATAGTGATTAGAAAATACATTTTGGTTCGGTTTGTATGCTGGGAAAACGCACAGAGCCAGACACACTTGTTCTTACTCTCAAAAAGGCCCAGGCCTACTCATTAATCAAATTACTGGAATTAGTTAAAATACAATTAATGCTGCCTTGGCTGGTACAAGGCCGAACTTATTATTATTAGTAATTTAAAAAATGTCACCGTTTCAAACTCAATGCTCGAACCATAGAAAACCTATTTGTCAACAAAATCATGAGGCCATCTCAAGCACAAGCTCCTCCCAATGACTACGTGAGCACCATGGTTCACGCTGCCGAAGTTTTCAACCTGTTGCGAGAACGCGCGGGAGGAAGCCGAGGTCTGAGAACGGTGTCGTTTTTAAACAAAACCAATCTTGGTAACCGGTGAGTTTGACTGGTCCTAAATAATGTTATTAAGCGCGGTTAGTTATGTCGGTACAGTATTAAGGTATAGGAATGCCATGTGATGTCATTTATTAGTCAATAGCTTAATTATGTCGTTTAAGTTGTCAATTGTAACGTTACAGGTTAATGTTAGATCCCTTCCGCGCTAGCTTGCTACCTAGCCGGTTCCTAATGTCAGCTAGCGTTGCTGATTTCGATTTTTAACTAGCTGGCTGGGTAGCTAGCTAACGTTAAGCAGACACAGTAATATTACTTAAGTTCTACTGTTAACCTATCGTAATATTTGTATTCATTTTCTAGTTGTCTGTCCGTCGCAGTACCAATCGACCAAACGATTTGCCAGCAGTTACCGATAAGTTATGCAATCACAGACTAACCTAGTACAACCAACGTGGTTGTCATTGTATGACTAAATCCTATTCAACGAGGAGAGCGTACTGAATACTGAAGCTTTTTACGTTAAGCTAACGGTGCAAACCCATGCCACCGTTGTGAGCGACGCGATCTCTAAACCCAATGCATTTCAATGGGAGCCAATCCATTGTGACGTAAATTAGCGATCTGAGCGACGCGTCCGTTGAAAATTCGAACATGTTGAAACTTATGCAAATGAGGAGCGATATTTCCCGGCAGCAGCCAATGAGATTGTTTGGTGTCGTCTTTGACAGTTGGACTGTATGCTATTTCCACACGCTACACCACGCCCACTCTAAGCGATGGAAGTCGCTCACAACGGTGGCATGGGTTTGCACCGTAATGGGTCCAGATGTTGTGACGTCTGATAAAGATGACATATGGCTAAGTTGCATTAATAAACCTAATTACTTGTTATTTTGCTATTGGTCTATGGTTAACGTCTTACTGACGTGCCCTGGTACTGATTATCTATCTATTTATTAATTTTCTGGGGTTAGCGTTAGTTGGCTCAGTTGTCTAGCCACTTACCAGCGAGTTACATTGTTATTAACCCCCTTTGACTCTGACAGATTGCTGTCCAAATGGCGTCGGAAGACATCAACGAGCTGACAGAGGCACTGGCCAGAACGCATGTTGGTGATGAGTTAAGTTATAAGGGACAAGGCCTGAAATTGGATAATGCGGAATCTGGTAAGAGTAATGCAGCTGTATTTGTTTGCAGAATGAAGTAGCCTAAGTGTAGAATCTTGTGATTAGTTTTTTTCTGTACTTGCTGAGTCTCATTCCTCATAGTCATGTAAATAGCAATACATCTAAATGTGTAGCAACATGTGAAGCACTTCACCTTTTTTTTATTGGGATTTTCAAATTCTTATACAGCACAATATACATAGTTGCATAATTGGTGTAGTCAAGATCAACATTACATAGACATAACATATAATACACAATAAAGTCATCAGAATGCCCACCGCCACCCAAAATTAACTAAATATAAAAAAGAAAAAGAAAAAATGGACAAGACAACACAGGACTAGGCAATGAGTACACAGGATTAGGGATGCACCGATCCGATATTTGTATCGGTATCGGTACCGATATTGAAGGAATTTCTAGATCGGGTATCGGTGACAATGGGCCGATCCATATTTTAATTTTTTTTTTTTTTTTTTTTTTTTTTTTTTATGTTTATTTGTATGTATTTACATCGAGGCTTTGTTTAATTCATATCATGCTCCGGTATCATTGTTTTAAACGGACTGTTGTTATATTGAAATACGCACATTCAAAAATGTAGGGTGCTGCGATGGCAGACAATCCAGAGACCAGCCATAAAAAGCCTTCCCTCACGTTAACTGTATGAAAAACTCTCTGTTGATAGTGACGTTGCCTAGCAACGCTGTCTGCTCAGTTACGTTTTCAGTGAATAGTGACAAGTTCAGTTCGTCGCCCAACAGTGGCAAAGTAGTTGTGCTTTATACATTTCCAATGCTTAAATCATCATTGTTCGACATGTATGTGAGGCATTGTGTGCGTACATAATGAATGTAATGGGGTTTCATGAAGTTACGACTGTGATAGGTAGAGTATTATGAGTGCAGGTTGCTATTAGTAGCAATTAGCATGCTAAGCGGAGATTCAGTTATGTTCTGATGTTGATTCGCTGTAATAAAGATGGGTTCATCCTGTTAAGATTTCGACTAGATGAGCTATGAATGAGATTCATGTTGCATAGTGTAATGCCAAGTGTAATGTCCACAATTATATGTATCGAGTAATGTTAGTTGTGTAATTGTTATCGTGTAGCAATAACTCATGTTAAAGTAATTCAGTGCAGTCCCCATTCTCATTGCAGGCACACACATGTGTACGATCACATGCATCGTCATGTAATGGAAATTGATGAATGCACATTAAAGAGAGATAAAGAATACTGTTTTGGTAATTGTGGGTCTTTTAACAGACTAGAGCCAGCAAATACATTAACAGGTCACCATGTTGAGCCTCTACAATGTAACGTTAAAGTTGACGCTAGCGGATATATGATTGCTAACTAATATGAAGACTAGCCCTAGTTAGAACGTACATTATTTGTGATTATTTTTATCCTATGTTATGAATTGATAGTGATGACTAGACATGATGTTAAGTAGCAAATGAGCAAAAAATGCACCAAGATCTTATGTCATGCACTCCTCTTTTCTCCCTCTCGCACGTGTGGTCACACACATACACACAGTTACCATACTTTTGCGCTGTTTTTTTTATATCGGTATCGGATCGGTATCGGCCGATACTAAACCTCAGATATCGGTATCGGTATCGGAGGTGAAAAAAGCGGATCGGTGCATCCCTACACAGGATGATTGTCCCTACAGAGCTGACATTTTCAGGTGAACAATTGGCATGCATAGAGATGATTTACATTGCAGGTAGCTGGATTTTATCTCTGACATAAGTGATAAAAGGGTTCCATAACTAAAAAAAAACTCTTTACAGAGCCCCTTAGTGAGTGCTTTATCGTTTCTAGTTTGAAGCACTTCACCTTTGTAGGCATGGGGTCATTGTTGTCACAGAGCAGCATCTCTTCCTCAACAGTTGCTAAAATCGTGCGTGCCATAGAGGAGTTCCAGGGACTTCAAGCTCTGAGGCTTGAAGGAAATACTATTGGAGTTGAGGCAGCACAAGCAATTGCTAAGGCTCTGGAGAGCAAAAGTGAATTGCAGGTACCTTCTTCATTCAAGCTCTATACATTCTATTATGTTACTGATTACTACTGATATAAACAATTGGAACATGTCCCTGGGTCGTCTGGACATGATTGTGTACCTCCTGTTTGTATTATCATACTAATACTTTGAATAGCTTTTCAATTAAAATTCTTATTCCTTTCTCATTCAGAAATGTAACTGGAGTGACATGTTCACAGGGCGCCTCCGGTCGGAAATCCCTGCTGCCCTGGTGAGCCAATAATGTGGTAGTCTTCAGTCCAATATTAACTGGTGAGAAATGGGTGATTAAGAGTTCTCACCTGTTCCACTCATGGCGTCAATTTTCTCTCCTTCATAGAGATCCTTAGGCAGTGCCTTGATGACATCAGGAGCCAGACTTACTGAACTGGACCTGAGTGACAATGCCTTTGGGCCAGACGGCGTAAAGGGCATTGAAACCCTTCTGAAGAGTCCAGCCTGTTACACCCTTCGCATACTGAAACTCAATAACTGTGGCATGGGCATTGGAGGAGGCAAGGTGAGACATCAACACCGCGTCTTTGGGGGTGGGGTGGGGGGACTATATATACAGAACTGCTTGAGCCCCAACAGCAGCGTCTATTATGAACAGATGTTGAAACAATTTGAAAGTTTTCTGCATGATTATGCATTTCAAATTAAACCTGAGATGCATGTGTGTGTAGAGTTCAAGAACACTTGACATTTTTACAGTAACATTTTACACTACTCCTCTTCAGGAGATGTTTTGTGCAACATCCAGGAGACCTGGATAGACCTATACTATAGCTACATGACTTTCTATGAGTTTTGGCCATGACTGAAAAAAATAAGCAGTATTTATTGTTACACCAGGTTTTTAATGGTCTTAGCTTGATTGTTCTCTCCCTTCTACGTCGCTTTGGACAAAAGCATCTGCTAAATGACTAAATGTAAATGTAAATGACTGATGCCTGTTATAATGAGTGCATGAATCATTCTTAATATGGATTGTAAAATACAGCGTCTGAAGTGTCTCTTATGTAAACGCAGGATTTCTACTAGCGCATTTGTTTAAGTGTGTTTGATGAAACCATTTGTGTCAGTGTTTGTTTTTGTAGATGTTGTCAACATTAACTTTTGTCTTTCTACAGATCTTAGCAGATGCACTGATTGAGTGCCATAAGAAGTCCAGTGCCACTGGCGCCCCCCTGAGTCTGAAGATGTTCATTGCAGGCAGGAACCGTTTGGAGAATGAAGGTGCCAAGGCACTGGCCAAGGCTTTCCAGGTACACTGTCTGTTGGACCTTTTTGAATGCAACAGTTTAGCAAAAAAACAAACTGCTGTTGTGAAGTATGGAATAAGGTTCCTCCCTAAATTGTCATCCTTTCTCTCTCCCTCTTTCTCGCTCTCTTCCTTGTTCTATCCGTCTGTCGCAGTTGATGGGCAGTCTAGAGGAAGTCCATATGCCACAAAATGGGATCAACCACAAAGGCATAACCGCTTTGGCTGAAGCCATGCAGCAGAACCCTAATATCCGAGTACTGAACTTCAATGACAACACCTTCACCAAGAGAGGAGCACTGTCAATGGCCCAGGTGAGGGTCTACAGTGAAGTCAGTCATATATGACTGGGCATTTACCAGCCATACTTAACTTAACAAATGATTATTGCATTCTCAAGCACATATTTAAAAAATGAAAAATAGGGCCCCCAATCTTCAAGGGGTTACATTTTATAAACTTGTATTAGGCTGTACAACCCTTTTAATGTCATACCTTGTGCCATGTGCTCAGGCCCTCAGGAACCTCCGTAACGTCGAAATAATAAACTTTGGTGATTGCCTGGTGCGATCTGAAGGAGCTATTGCCATTGGAGCTGCACTGAGGGATGGACTGCCCATTGTCAAGGTCAGAAACTTGTCTTGGTCATGTAACATCTCCTAGTGTGTCTTAATCCCCTTGAGTCCATGATACTGTTGTCGAAGCTGAGACGAATGAGAATCTCAAAGCCAATCTTCACACCACATTACCACACTAACCCGCACAGATCTTTAAAGCTTTTTCTTTCAATGAATGCACTGATAAAAAGAATGACTAACCTAATTACTTAAATTACCTAATTAATACCTACCTTATTATTTACCTAAAATAAGTAAAATCTTCTGAACCGAATTGAAAAGGTGTTAAAGCCTGTTTAGCTGAGCATTGGATCAATAGGAGAGAGTGGGCATAAGGTATTCATTTGTGTAATATGAGCCTACTGGTGCCATTTGGGAACCATCTTAACAGTTGGCAGCTGCTAGCATGTAATGAACTCGTGTTAATATGTGTGAATATGAACTTATTAATATGAAGCCACACAGGCACCTCCCACCCCCCCTTTGGCCTTCTTGAACACGTTAATTTCAAGTAACACTGCAACAATTTGACACTTTTTGAGATATGGTTTTATAGGCAACTATTATACAGTTATGGAGTGTAATTTGCGTCAACATCTATGTTTGCATTTACATTCCCTTGTGAAAAGGCTTTGGAGTGGGATGGAAACAGTCCGCCTTCTCTATATGCATGGTTCAAGGCCATTAGCCCTCACATTGATACCTAATGATACAACAATGATAGGGTCATAAATGTTTTGTTTATTTGTTTATATGAATTGAGTGACTTATGCTTATAGCACACCCAAGACCTTAGAGAATCACCTCAAGGGACCAAAACAGTTCTTCACTATGGTTCCAGGGTTTTTCCTGGGTCAAAATGGCTCTTCGGTGCACCCCCAAAAAAATTGCGCGCTACGCGCACCAGGGATTAAAATTAACTTTTTTCACCACCGTCCCGGAACCGTCCCGAAAATCATTTTCAACCGTCACGAAGCGTCCCCGAACCGTCCCGAATTTTATGGAGAAAAAAAAACTAAATTCGGTGCAAATTAATTCAAACAATGATTTCCATTAAGATTATACAAGAATAAAAACTGCTGCTGGCAATAGATTTAAAATCCAAAACTGTTTATTAAAACTCTCTCAATTGGTTTGGGTCATTTCTTAAAACTGAGATGACATTCCAATTCCTGCATCCCATTTAATACAAGAATATGTCTTTTTCCACTCAGGAAGGAACATCCTTTTTAATTTAATTTAATTTTAATATTTTCTTTTCATAAATATGTATTAAATTATTCCCCATAGTCCATTCTCTTGATTTCATAGCTTTCAGCGTTGTTTATAAATGTTAGAGCTTTCATCCAATCATATTTCAGCTATCATGTGTTACCAGGCTAATAGAAATCTTCCCTGAGGCCTTCAGAATTGAACGTGACACGTAAACCTTTGATTGGATACTGAGGCAGACCCGTGCAGTGCTTCAGTGCTCAGTTTAAAGTTGGCTAATGTGAAAACGACGTACATCGGTTGCAATGCGTATTATGCTAGACTAAATATAATTACATTAACCAACTCAAATAAACTAGTTTACACCAACTTGATAATTCCAGTTTTTGATACAATTACAACGCCATTTTCAAGACGGAACTTTCAAGAAAAACTGGATATCGTGAGGATAGGAAGTTTAATGAAACTGCTTTGCAGGTGGGACAATGCGATGTTTAGTGGACAAACTTGTTAAAGCTCACATAGGCTACTTTCGGTGGACTGAATAAAACTTTGTAGACTAATCCCTGAAAATCGCCTTTTATTTTAAAGTTGTGACAGTAATATCCAAGCGATCTGTAACTAGATAACTGAGAGTTTACTACTCTTAATGTATTGTTAATACGGGTATATTGATTTGAAATGCTCCGGAAATATTAATTAAGTCTGTTGTACTCGACTATGTTAAGGTGATGCAATGCTCACTTATACTGCCTTTCTGTATAAATATATAGTTCGAGAGCCATGGCTTCATAGTGATGGTATTAAGAGGTGGATTCACTCAGTTTAACATCGTGTAGGACATCGCTGAAGGCCTAGTCGTGAAATGCACGGACCGCCACTGTTGTCACTAATAGAACACAAACGTGAGGCGCGAGTCCATTTCAAATCAAGTCAGATTTATTGTCAGTGTCTAATGTCTTCATTCAAGGACATTGAAATTGCGTTTCTTTTCCGTTTAAATGAGTTGCAAGTGCAATAAAAAACGGGCTGAAATTCTTGTAGCGCCATGAATATTGAAACCGTCAACTGATGAAGTCAGGTTGCAAACGCAGGTTGAGTAATTAAGTGATTGGCAGCTGGCCGCTCTGTCCATTCGCTTACCTCACAGTTGCGTATAGATCGATTACTATTTATCAAAACAGAACGAGGGCTCGGCTGTAACCTACTTGAAACATACTATTCAGAACATATTCGCTGACATGCATTGCATACGTGATGATATGCTTACAAATCTGCTTAAAACAAAGTGAAGGTGTTTTAGAATAATATTTATGCCATATACAATAAGTGACTATGTAAACACCACTTATTAATGTTATAGTAAACAAACCTATTAACACCCAAGCTATTAAAAAGGTGACAAACAGTTATAAACCTTGATAGATAGAAAAATCTTTAATCAATCAATTTTACATATTTCAGTAGCGGTGGGTGTGTAGATTACGACAAGTAACTTGTTTGGATTTCAACTGAAACGTGTTTTCGGTTTTATCCCGGACCCGTTGTGTAGTAGACCAACACTCAAAATTAGCTGATACACGAGGTATTGTGTATCATTCAAGATCCAATCGTGATTTACCTGTGGTACGTGTGGTGTATGGAGATTAGAAAAACATTACCGATATGACCAAGTATGATCTCTTTCAGAATCCGTAATCTCTCGTGAACATCTCCTTACTCGGTCGTCAGCTGTCGTCCCTGTGATAAGCGGGTAAACCTCAATTTAAAGAGGGAGAGAGGTATCGGTGTCGGTTGAAAACTGAATGACTCAGCTCAGTTCGTTCCATGACAGTTTGTACACACAGAAATAAATGGCTGTCTAGTACACTTAATTACGTTCTACAACTGTAATGTTTTGCACACATACAATTTAAATTTTGGGCTGGAGCGTATGTTGTTTAAAATCCGTTATCCTTTTTGACACCGAAATCAATATTAAGTAACGTGTACCAGCGCTTAGGTGTTCATAGGTCGTGGGTGCTAATAGGTCGGACAACATTTTTAACTAACGTCTTCTCTAAACTGGCAACTTGGAGAAGCCTCTGTTCAATGATTGGCTGAGGGGGTTGGAGGCGGGATCTGCTGCTGCTGTCTTGAATTCAACGTGAGGGCTCAAAACACCGTTAAACTGAATTGGATGATTTGCTTTAGGCGCTCGTGATTTTTCATAGGCGCTCGGGATTACGGTTTAGGCGCGCGCCGAAATTTTCTCTATGCAGGAAAAACCCTGGGTTCTATATGTTTTTGCGCATATTCCAGCTCAAGTAAAAAAAAAAAAATACCTTTCAAAGTATGGTTATTCGACAGGGATTTTAGAGAACAAATACAACATACATACAAATCTGACATGCATACTGCAATAGTTTTGTGATGTCAACCTGCTTGTGCCCTTGTGTGACTTTGTTGCCCAGGAGCTGAACCTGTCCTTTGGTGAACTGTCAGAGGCTGCGGCGCTGGTAGTAGCCAGATGTGTGAAAGACAAAACCCACCTGGAGAAGTTGGATTTGAACGGTACTGCATGGCCATAAGCCAGTACAAAAATCTCAAAAATCATTGGCATTGTGATTATTGATTAATTTAATTGCTATGTGTCCTTGCAGTTGGTAGTTAATTGTGAGCAGAACATATTGTTTTGTGTGTGGGTGTGTGTGTAGGGAACTGCTTCGGTGAAGAAGGCTGCGAAGCAGTTAAAGAGGCTGTGGAAAGCATGAACATGGCAGACATGTTGGGCTCACTCAGGTAAAACCTCTAATCTCTCTGAAACATGTCCTACGTGTCTTATGGTAATTTCTGTACGTCTGTATGTAGGTGAATGTGTAATTAAACGCACTCTCTGTAGCGATGATGAAGGTGAGCCAGATGAAGAAGATGACGACGACGACGATGATGTTGATGAAGAAGATGAAGATGAGGACGAAGAAGAAGAACTAGGGGAACAGAGTGGGGAAGAGGAGTTGGAGGAGAATGGTCTGTATGAATCAAGCGCTAATGGAAGCCCAGTGAAGCCAGACCCGGTAAGCACTTAATAGCCCCATGGAATCCAAAAGCACTTCCCTCTTTCAGTTAATGAGTAATTCTATGTAAGTCATCATATCAACATGACCAAAAGCAAGGTTCAGGTATTGGTAGTTATTGTGGGGGCTGTTACCCTCTTTAAGGGGGATTCTTGTTATCCTCCAGCAAACTAAACTGCCATTTGACCATCGCTGGTCCTTTTTTTTTACCATAGGTGTCACCCACCTGTTGTCCAGAACTCCAGGCCTTCCTCTCTTCACCGACCGCAGAGAAGCTTCTGGATCTTGGAGCCAAAAGGACCCTTCTCATAGAGCAGCAGGTAAAAGATGGGTGTTGGGCTGTCACTGGGAATACAAAATGTTTAAATAAATGTGTAACTCTATGTAAATGTGTAAATCTACAAAAGTTCCTCATCAGTTTGTCTTGTGGATAGTAGAATGCAGAATCGTCATGAGATTATGTTCTCTCGCTGTAAGGTGGATTACTCCGATCATAGCAAAACTGCTGATGCTTTTCTGAAGATTTGCTCTGTGTATAAAGAGGAACCTGAAGTGAAGATAGCAGTCTTGGAAACCACAGGTAAGAGGGGCACAAGAGTAGACCTACATTGTATTTACAAGATGCATAGCAATGGCATCCAAAAAATGTTTTGTATTTAAAACACTTTGTGTAAATAGGAACTTAATAATGTTTTCTGTCTACTGATTGCTGCAATTTGCATTTGGTTTAGTATTGCAGAACATGGATACAACTTTTGGGATGGATCTGGACTATATAAAACATTGATTTCTTAATGTAAAAACTAAATGCAGTTATTTTTCATGCTATAATGAATATGTCAATAAAAGAATCTGTGCTGTCCAACAGATGCGCTTTTGAAGAAGGCTCTATCAGGTTCCTGCTTTCAGTCCTACAGCTTTCTCTCCTCTCTTCTGGTGATGTTGGGGTTGTTGAAGGTACGTGGCCCTTAGTGATATTCTGGACTACTGACTGCACAAAATGTAACTGATGAAATGTAATTAAACTGATCAGATATGGGAGATTTGTAAATAATTAGATATATCCCTACATTTAGGCGTATAGATCGGTATGCAGAACCATCTGCAAAGGGATAATATTACTGTAGTGACAATATAATGGAACCATCCCTATCAGTCCCAAACTAGATTTTAGTGAAGGAATTTTCAAATACCTAATTAAAACGTACTTGCATACTTTGTCAATACCTACGTAACACACATTGTTTTGTATACTATTGAGTGTGGATATGCATGGGAAATGCAAAGTGATTTTAGTGCCTTTGCATTCTTCATCCATGCGGCTTTATGCTTGTAGGGAGAGGGCAGGGCTCAGAGGGTGAGTGTGATGCCTGGTCACCTGTTGGCGCTGTCGCATTCTGTGGAGCAGGAGTACTTCCCTCTGGACCATGCAGATGTGCTTCAGGCCTTTGTGTCAAAGTAAGGGGACTCGATTACTTCACGTTATACGCCAAGTCGCCAACATACAAGAACTGAGTTTGGGTGAATTTGCCCATAGATTTAAAATGTAGAGAGCCATATGTCATTCAGACAAATACATGTGCTTACAAGTCTGAAGTATTGACAGCTGTTCACCTTTTCATTTCATGATTGCATCAACATCAATTACACTTCACACTGTGAACCAAAATACACTTTTCAAAAGTAATAATTAAATATTTTTTGTGTTATTACCTTTGTTTGAAATGGCTTTTATCAGTACTAGTTGTGATGTGCTTGTGCCTGCCAGTTTTAGATACAATTACCTTACTACCTCTTTAAGCTTGCTCAGAATGACATAAAGGCTTGCCCTGATTGACATAAAGGCTTTAGAAGTCAAGGATTACATAGGTTACCATTGTGTCGCTACTGTTCAGCCAGTGTTAAAATGTGTGTGTTCCCACAGGAGTGGCAAAGCCTTAACCAGCTGTAGCAGTGCCCGTGAGACCCTACAGGCGGTACTGGACAGAAGGACTGCTGCTTAAGAGACCAGAGCATGGAAGCTTCATGGAGGAGCCTGGCAACCATTGGACTGCCAATCTCAGAAAAGGCTGCTTAAACGCAACAAATGTACTTTGATAGCTCTTTGGGATTCCCCCGTGGTTTATTTCGTAGGAACGTAGCATTTCAACTGTAGTGATGACTTTAGTAAGACCTGTTTTTGCAACCGAACCCACATCCTCCCATGCCCAGAGGTGAAAACCACTCACATATATCCAGACAGCACATGCATCTTGGGTTGTGACTAGCTACTTTATCACAGTGTCTTTGATCGCAAACTGAAATACAGGTCATCTTGAGGACCATACATCTGTTTATGTAGATTTGAAAAAAGACTGAATAATACGACTTAAGATATGCGACTGAGAAGTGCCTCGTTTATATATGAAGTGTAGATCAGGACGAGGGGAGTTTTGGGTGTAATCAACAATGGAGGTCAATTTGTTTTTATTTTACATGTTAATGTATATTTTTATAGTTAAAAGGAAAAATGTATAAAAAAGTAAAACAATAGACATAAGGTGAACAGGGAAGAAAACATAACAAAGGTGACTACTAACCATTTTGCGTTTTTTTTTTTCTATTGTGCAGTACTGTGCTCTACACATTCCAATTTCAATTCTATTTGTTTTTTAAATTGATTTTAATTTTTGTCAAAATAATTATGTGAGTGTACATATGCATTTTAGAAAGCATTTGACAATAACAAAATATACTCAGGTGACTGAAGTAGGGTAAGAAATTAACGCAAGGTTGCTGATGCATGCCTTCATAACATTTAACTCACCTTACAAGAAGGATCAGGTATAAGAGAGTTTAGGTATAAGTTTGTCTAGTGCACATTATCAAGCTATGACCATGATATATTTATATTGAACTGGTTCATGTTTGTGGTTTGTATTGACTTTAACATGCTCAGTGCCACTCAATTAAATGGATACAAGTGCATTTACATTTCAAAGTATTGTTTCATATCTTCAATGTGAAAAATAATCCCCTTGATTTGTAGATGAAGAATCCCTTTGAATGTTTTTAAGTAATGTAGATCTTCATGCTGATGGTAGTTGCCAATAACATGTTGCCGGCTGCAAACCCATTAAGATTTGTACACTCATGACATGGTTGTAGAATGTGGTTGTTTCATGGTTCATCTGTAATGTGTACAGCATATTTTCACTTGTCTGGAGTCGACATTGTTTGGTACTGTTTTCTTAAGCTGAGACACAGAATTCTATAGCACTTTGAACGCGCATAGGATTGGAGCTAGCGAGTGTTGGTCGGCCTGAATGGGGGATAAAAGAAGTTTATTCTAGATGGGGAACGGCTAAGGGAGGACTGCTGTACAGACCAGACAATGTGAGAGAACATACGGCTGCAAGCGGATCAAGAGTTTGTGACCGAGGAGGCTATATAACGAAACAAAATTCAAAAATAATTCAGGCCCGGGAGATCATTTAGTTTGGTAGAACTTTTTTGGAAGAAAGGTTGCTGAGGGTAAATTATTGAGTAAACCAGGTGTTTTTAACTCGACGCTATATTTTTGTGGTTTTGCGTGGTCACGTTATGGAAATGTGCGACAGGAAAAATACTTTTCAGGTCAGAGTGTAACCACCAGTGGCTACAACATACTGTGTTCCATGGTTTATTTATAAGAGACACTGCAGCCTAGAGTCAGTGCCCAGTGTGAAAACACTGCGCGCCTTTGTGCAATCCGACGTTGCCAGCTAAACTGAGGTCTGAAGTGAGCTCCCCTGGGGGACACCGCACACATACCTTGCCGACTAAAAATTCTTGGGGCTTCCATTTCTTTTGGGTAAGTTTCTTTCTTGGGTTCATAACCATAGTTTGGCCTATCCGAGTCAAGATTTTCTGTGTTCATGATTTAGGTGTCTGAATATTTCTATTATAATGTTGGGTTGTTTTATCTTTTTTTAACTGACGTTGTAGCTGTTCAAGTGTTTCTCCTGTGTGATTTGGATTACTCACTTTGATGGATGCACTTTCAAACCGTGCCACTGGACAGCTCCCGCACACATCTGATTATACAAGTGTAAGTTCTTTACTGACGTGTTCCAAGTGTGCAAAATGTATAGGCCTACTACTGTCCCTACTGTTTAACCTATTACAAATAGTTGCTCTACTGCTTACTTTAACTTTGAAGTGAGATTGGGTCTTATTTCTGTGTAGCCTATTGGGAATTTCTCATGCGCATCGACTTTGCGCGAAGAGAAATCTTACTTCATACATTCTGCTTAGCAAACTGAGGGTCTGATATGACCGACACGGGTCAGTGATATGTCTAACCCATGAAAGACATTACCTGTTTGTGCATTTTAGTTATTGGATTGGGAAATTAGTGTAAAGGTGTTCTCAAATCGCAGTCTTATATCGATTCTACCGCTAGGACAGTAGGCTACGTTGTAGTGTGCCCACGCATACCAGAATTTTGAGAAGGCTAAAAAATGAGGCTAATCCAAAAATATGTCGGTAGATTACAGGATTAAGGTAATGATTCGGTAAAATCACACATTTCTTTAATTACTATGAAAACATTGTCATCTCTGCTACTTTACTTGAAGGCAGTAAGATTTAGGAGTTGTTTATTTAACTTTACAAATATTGCGCTTCTCCTATACAGATGTTTAAATCGTACGTCTCCCTCTGGCCAGTAATGGCGTTGTTAATACTTGGGATTCCTGGGGCGCATTCAGCCAAATGTCCAAAATTGTGCGTATGTGACACAGTACAACTCACGGTTGCGTGCGTCAACAAGAATTTAACGGCGGTTCCCCCGACTATTGATGAGGTGAGATGGCACATAAAATGGTGCACATTATTTGACATTAGGAAAAGTTCTAATAGTATTCCTTTTATAATAAACCTCGTCATGAAGTACTTATTAATTGTAACACAATTGGTATAATTTAAACATGGCGTAATTTTGAGGTGTTTGGTTCGTACATAAGACAAGAAGCAACCCTGTTTCCATTCAGATCACGGTGAAGTTAGACCTGAGAGGGAACGACATCCAGGAGCTTCCTACTAATGCCTTCAAACACACGCCATACCTTACCCACCTGTCCATGCAGCGCAGCAACATCCGCACGGTGCGCGAGGGCGCATTTCGTGGCCTGGGTCGCCTCGTCTTTCTGAACCTGGCCAACAACAACATTGAAATTCTCTTTCAGGTGACTTTTGCCCTGTTGTTTACAAACAAGGAATTTAAAATGTAAAAACAGTCGTACATAAATACATTTAATCAATGTGATACATTGTTATATGTACCTTGTAAAATATGAGCATGAAATTCACCTCATATCTTAACTCTCTTTGGTCCATATCAGGAGTCATTCGATGGACTGTCCTCCCTGAAGCAGCTTCTTATTGACCGAAACAGGGTGGAGGAGATCAAGCCGGGGGCTTTCTCTCAGCTTGGCTTCCTCAACCTGCTATCCCTCACCCACAACCAGCTTGTTTACCTGCCCAATATGGTCTTCCAGGGCCTACAAAACATCAAGTGGCTGCGCCTTAGTCACAACTCTCTCAATAACCTGGCCCTTGAGGCTTTTGCTGGCCTCTTCACTCTCACAAGACTCAGCTTGGACCACAATGAGCTTCAGTTTTTCCCAACCGAAACTATGACCAGGTGATCTTGACTAGTCATTTACATTCAGTTTAAATGCAGGTTTTTGACAAGACAAAATGTAGCCGAAATAAATCTGTTAGGGGCCAAACTGTGACGAAGAGGTACTTAAGTGTGAACATTTTAGAGGCCCTATGAATTTTTGAGCAACATCACTTGAACTCCTGATCTGCAGATCAAATGGATGTGAAATTAGTGTTATCAAGGGAATATTTACCTGAAGTAAATCTGACCATTGGACTGAAAGGCTAAAACTGTCCTTTTACAACACATTCACATTTCAATATACGTTTTGTCCATCCCTCTTAGACTTCCAGAGGTGACACGTTTGGATCTGAGCTACAACCCCATGACCTACCTGGGTGAGGACGCTGTCTCCATGTCCAAGCTCACCCACCTCCTCCTGGACCACATGTCCTTGCAGGACTTCTCCAATACTGCTGTGCTAGCCACCAAGAGCCTCACTCACCTGGACCTGAGCCACAACCAACTGCGCGTCCTGCAGCCGCTGGCTGACGGCTCCCCAAAGCTAACACGCATCAACTTAGCTGGGAACCCCATCTACTGCAGCTGCTACCTGCGGCCGCTGCGGGAGTGGGCCCTGCGGGAAAAGGTACGACTGGGTGGCACCTGTGGAGGTCCGCCTCACCTGTCCGGGGAGAACCTGGAGGCAGTGCAGCCGGTGAATTTGCGGTGCCAGAGCCAGGAGGCCATGCTGAAAGCGGAGCTGGAGGACCAGGAGAGGGTTACCCTGCCCACCACTCCACCCCCAAACAAGGTCAAGTGTCCAGCTGAATGCCACTGTGAGGTGAGAGAAGCATGGCTGGGTGGTCGGATCAAGCTGTCGGATTTGTTTTTGTGGAGAATTACGAAAGATGAAAAAAAAGTAGCAGCATTATGTGTAAAACATTCCTGAATAGAATGACCTACAGAGCAATTTTACACATTATTGTTGCCTGGAAAAGTGCATTTGAATGATTCCCAGTTTATTTGGTCATTAAAACAGCAATGTGGAGTTTTGGTCTATAACTAGAGTTGCAAAAAACTTTAACTTTGGCTTGCAAATACCAACAGCAGCACAGTTGGCACTAATACAAGCTTGCTAGCATGCTAACTGGTGTCTTGGGGCGATATAATAAGCTATGAAAGCTTTTCTTACTATTTTGCGTGGTGGTCTGACTTGGACCACAGAACTACATAGTGCATAACCTGGGTGGCTAGAGGGAATGACAAGTCTGTTCTTCACAACCCATCAAAATGAATATGAAGACGATACTCAAACAAGTCGCATATAAATTATGCCTCCAAAAGAGTTTCATTCCTACATACAACTGCTTTAAGCCTAGTCATTTGCTAGATATATGCGTTAATGATTATGGGTTTGATCTTGAGGCCAGAACCTGAGGTGTTTTCCTTCACAGGCTGATATCTTCCATTCCTCCTGTGAAAACCGAGGCCACACCAAAGTCCCTCGCGGCTTTGCCCCAAACACTCGCCTGCTTGACTTGCGTGGCAACCACTTCCACTACCTCCCTAGCAACAGTTTCCCAGGCCTCCCCGAAGTGGTTTCCCTCCATCTGCAGCGCTGCAAGATCCACGAGCTTGAGACGGGGGCCTTCAATGGCATGAAGGGCCTCATCTACCTCTACCTGTCTGAGAACGACCTCAGCTCACTCAGCCCAGACACCTTCAAGGGCCTGCCTCAGCTCACTTACCTCCACCTGGAGAAGAACCGCTTCACCCAGTTCCCCAAGGGGGCATTCAAGCTGCTGCCTGGCTTGTTGGCACTGCACATGGAGAACAATTCCATCGGGAAGCTGGAGGCCGGGGTTTTGGCAAGTGCGGAGCACCTGAGGGGGCTGTACCTCACCTCAAACGTCATCAGCAGTGTCTCTCCGAGGGCTTTTGACCCTGCACCTAACCTCGACACTCTCCATCTGGGGAACAACAAGATGAAGGACGTGCCCAGTGATTCCCTATCCAAGGCCAGCAGCCTGGGTGAGCTCCGCCTCTCTGGGAATCCCATTCGCTGGGTGGCTGCTGAGGCATTCCGGCCAGTTGGGGTCACCTTGAAACACCTTTATCTTGACAACATGGGTTTAGAGAAGGTAGGTGGTGCCAGAATGTCATCCTTTAGTTGGTTAGTTAGTTATAGATAGATAGATAACTGTTTTGATTCCTAAAGGGAAATTGCAGTCCTGCATCAGCAATGAATAACAAAGCATACATAAACAGACAAAAACAGATACTAAGGCAGGTAAAAACACAGTATTAACAACATTTGAATTTGATACAGCTCTAACTGTGCAAACTAAAAGTAGAATGTGCATTGCCACTCAGGATAAGCATCCTTTTCCGGCACAGAGGGGAGTCATTATAAATTGCTATTGCAGTGGGCAGGATTGACTTCCTGTAGAAGTTCTTAATACAGTGGAGTTGAAGGAGCCTCCAACTGAAAACACTCTGCTATCTGTCCATTATGTTGAGCAGTCTGTGCAACATCCTTCTCTCAACAAGAAACTCTAAGGGCTCCAGAACAGTCCCCAGCACAGAGCCAGCCATCTTTATCAGCTTGTTCAGTTTCCTAGTGTCACTGGCTCTGATGCTGCTGCTCCAACAGATGGCTATGATAATCTTATCAAAAAACAGTAAAGTGCTTTATGGATATAAACAAGATTAAGATACATGATGGAAAAGGTGACCTAGGGCAGAATGGCTGGAGCAAGTCCAAAGCAGCATGACAAGGACATTTTAACATACAATATTGGCAGTCAGCACTGATAAATACAGCACCTGTAACCATGGAATATTGTGTAAATCATGTAATTGGAAGGGTTGCTCTGTGCAGAAAGACATATACAGATAATCAGTCTTATTAAAAGTACATTTTAGGAAGTCCTGTGTGCCTCTTTAATGACCTCTCCTCTCCACACCTCCTTTCCTAGATGTCTAAGGACTCTCTGTCTGGGCTGGGGTCCGGCCTACAGAGCCTCTTCCTGGAGGGGAACTACATGGAGGAGGTGCCTGACCTGAGGCCTCTGACTGGGCTGGAGGTCATAAACCTGGCGGAGAACCCTTTTCACTGTGACTGCCCACTGCTGCCTCTACGCAAGTGAGTCACATACTGACAAAGCCCACAGATGTAGACTGCCCCCTGGTGTGTAAGTTAGAAAAGGTTCAGATTTGCTTTCATTCAGATCACACCTCTGAGGTCTAAATAAACATCTGGTATGCATAACTCTGTGCTTAATATGTAATGCATGCAAGAACTATAGGACCATAATGACCGGAGGACCCATTTCATATATTTATTTCCAAGATAACCAGTGAATTACAAAGTGGCTAGAGCAAGAACGAGTTCTAAAGAGACGAGTTAATGGAACTAAACGCATAATATTATGTCAATACAGTGACTAAAGACCAAAATTATAGTAAGCCATCCTAGAAATAGTGTTGGGGAGAAAAATGCAGTTCACCGAACAGCTCTGAATGATAAACAGGCTGTGTCCCTGGTTTATTTTGATGCGTTTGTTTGCACTATGACCTTACCCTTTGCTGTTCTTGTGTGTGTGTGTTTGTTAAGGTGGCTTGATAAGGTGAACCTGAAGGTCAGAGCCACCTGCGCTCACCCGCCAGAGCTGAAGGGTCAAAGGGTCAAGGACGTCCACATCTTCAAGAGCTGTCCAGGCGAGAGGCCATCCTCCACACAAGCCCCCCGCACCTCCAAGCCCCCAAAAGCCACCAAGCCCAAACCTTCCCTCCTAAACGGACCCAAGGTGGTCCGTGTGATGAAGGCCAGAGCCAGGCCAGGCAAGAGGCACACCCAGCCCCAGACACCACAGGTGGCAAAGCAAGCCACAGTTAAGAGGAAAGTGGTGTGATTCATGCAGGATCCATCACATATATTCAGTTGTAGTTTAGTTACTACGAAGGACAACACATCTGGAGCCATACATGGATGTCAGTTGATTTAGATTCGCTCACTTCCAGATTTTTGATTTAAATCTACATTCATATATTAGTGTTCTGAGGTGGCCACAGTTCAGAGATAAGGACATATTCAGTATGTATGGGAAAACTGTGATGTTGATCATGTAACAATCTTGCCTTTTTTTAGTAAGGAGTGTTTACTCAAGTCATGTCTTGTTTTCAACATCTATTCATTTGGTTGTGAATGTAATTCCAGCTATCCTAAAACCAGTGTTATTGTTCAGACTAACAGTAAACCACCACAGTTAGATTATGTCATTCCAGCAGAGCTGCATAAAAGCAATGGCAATAAAAATGTTCATTCTTCAAACAGAATCTTTGATAGAGAAACTTAGATGTTGTGACAATAGAATGCATGTCTTTCTGGATTACACAGCATTGCAATGGCAACATTTTGAAGATAATTACCAACAACAGGGTTTACAAAGTTCCACATAGTTCACTTTAATGTGATGTATCATCTAGCCAACTGTAAAAGTGATGTTACTGAGGTTTCAACAAAAATAACAATCCACAGTATTGCTGTATTACAACCGGGGGACTCTGACAGCTGTAATTTAAGAACACTGTGACCTGTCACTGACAGGTTTCCACAGCCTACAAACACAATAGGCAGGACTTATTTGAACAGTTGGAATGGGTGAATGTGAGCTCAGACAACCACTAGGTAAGGATGATGTCAATCATTTTGGTTTTGTTCTTCACAGTCTGCCCAAAAGTCACATAGTGGGCATCATCAAAACAAGCAATGCACATCTGCCTTGAAGTGCCTGAACAGAGGCATCACAGGGGAATGAGTTTTTTCATAGTCTTGAGTGCGTCAATATGCAGTTCTGGTCAATTAAGATCCGGCCTCTCTTCCTTTGTCACGCCTTCCTCCTGCTTGACAACCACTGGTGGTTCTAGGTTGTCTGTTTTGGTGCCTGATGGGTAAGAGCTGATGGGGGTCTCAGTATCCATCTCCTCCACTTTCACCTTCACGGCAATAACTGTTGCGGTATCAAAGGAAAAATCACTGACAAATACACACCTACGCAACGTGCAACCCAAGTGGTTGTACCAAGGCAAAATTCAGAGCTGTTAAAACTCTGGCAGAATTTTTAGAGCTAAAACTTTTATGTACTTTCAAACTTTCAAGTATTAATATTCTGAGAATGCTGTATCGAACAAGTAACGCGAACAAGTATACTGTAAAATATACATACTGTAAAACTGTATTTTACCAGTATATACTGTATATGAGTAAGTCGAATCACACATACTCTCCTCCTTTGGCTCCTCCTCTGGTTCGGTCTTCAGTTGCATGACCTGGTCGATGGCCACCTGACTGTCTGAGGAAGGCGCCTCGTCCTGCGTCTGGGGCTGTTTGGGCGGCGTGGTGGAGCTACTCTTCCTCTTCACCATTCTTTTCCCTGAAACAGGTGACAAAATATTAACATAGGAACTCCAACAACTGTCCATTTTGCATTTTACCACAGCTGGGCAAATTAATTTGGGAACGCATTTATCATGTGTATGCTTGACAATTGGATTTCAACATGCACATATGTAAGTGAACAGAGAAAAGACTCTACTGAGGGTGATTTAGAAGGGATAAAGTCGGAGTATAGTATGTTATAGTATAGAAAGTATAGTATGCTGAAGCACTGGCTCAAGACAAAAACAATCTCGATATTTATTCACACAGTTTTTATCCATAACGACTTACAGTACAGATGCACATTTTCATAGTATGTTTGCTTCCTGGGAATAAAACTACTGGATACCTGCTGATAAGTTTAATTAAAATGTTCAAAAAAGTGTAACTGATTAAATTAAATTAAATTGAAAATGTTAAAGATTATGTTCAAGATAAAAGGCATCGATTTTGAAGGGGTGGATGGAGGGATACATATATAAATAAAGATAGAGAAAGATAGACAGACAGACATATAGTTCAGACAGTCATGTAGTGTTAACTAAGTGACAATCAGACTGTACCGTCTGCACCTGAAGTCGTAAAGTCTGAAAGAGTCTTAATGCCTCAAACTTCTTTGCCTATTATACCGTGTGGATGTGATAGGATTTCAATTTACAAGCACAGTTTTCTTTGAAATATACAGAAATATAAATGACTGATTTCCAAGACAGATGAGAATGCTAAAATGATTACACATATGGAATATTAAGAACTGTTACCCAATCCCATCGATCTCAAGTAGGCTGATATGAACTCACATTTGATGCCGTCAGGCTGCCTATTGCTCAGCGCAGACTTACTCTTTTTTCCTGAGTACGGCCTGTTAGTCTTCTTGCGTTCTTGTCCCTGCAAGGGTTCTGCAAAGAGACCATACATACCCCCATGAATTTTCATTATCCATGACCAATGTCTGCAGATGCAGTTATTCAAATAACATCATCTACTGCCACATCCATCATCATTTTTCATTAATTTTACCCCTGTAACAATGCAATTACATAAATGGAAACTATAGCAACCGAAACAAATTGTTCCATTAATGCTTTAAAGACTAGACCCAAGGCTTGATAACAATAGTAGAGGCAGGTTTGGGTAAAATGCTATGGTTTTTAACATTTGGGTCACCAAAAATTATTTTGACTACCAATATTGAGGCTCACTCAGTTGCCCATGTGGCCAGTGGGCAAAATCCCTTAGAAAAAGTCTAAAAAAATTAAATAACGGTCTGAGGATGTGAGCGGTTTAACATATACCGGGGCAAGAAACACCCACAGCCAAATGTTTCACAAACTCACATGTTCTGTAACTCTTTTAAACAATTACACTTTAGGCTGTCTTCACAATGATAAGTTGTAGTTTACTCTTTTGGGCACAAGAATGCCAATGCTCTTATATCTCAAGGAAACATGCCTTGGTGCAGTAGGTGTGTGTGTTTAAAAGGACTACACGACAACATCATAATTGTTCCTGTTACTCTTACCATAACCCAACACAATGTGCACCTGATTAACTAACTGTTTAGCAGACATGACTGACAACATGATACATGATAGGTTCAAGCACCTGTAACAAGTGTACATTTACACAGGGGAAACCACATGAAATCCAGCTATATGATGCCACTGACTTCGTCCTCCGCATACCTTGACTGACAGGCGCCTGAAGCTGGTAGCCATGGAGCTTGCACCAGCCGACCGGGTAGATATCTGGAGACTCGCAGTCCGCCCACTGGTCAAACTCCGACTCCCAACCGTCGAAGTGCAGTAGCAACAGGCGGCCCACGCAGCGTTGCACTGTGGCCACGCACACCAGCCGCGGCTCCATCAGGTCCACAGCCTCCAGCTTCATGCCACGGATGAAGCCATGGCCCACCTCATCCTGAAAACAGATCGATACACATGCACATGAAACCCTGATTAACTCACACGCCTCTCCCGTTTCTGGCATTCAGAGAGATGCTGGAAAAACACAGTTTCTCACTGAGGAGTTTTCAAAGCACTCACAGTGTTGAAAAGCCTTTTGGGTGCAGCTACAGCACCCGATTCTTCCAGATATTTTACCCAACTGAAAGTTGCAAGTTGGTGACCTGTTGGACATCAGAAAATGATATAACAAATACCTAATAAAGACACTTCTTCTGATTTATAACATGTCTAGTCAGTTTATCACTGTTTCTTTTCTTTTCTTATATGAATACACACATCAACTTACAGGCTAATCTTCAAAAAATAAAGGAAAAACACACAATGAGTTAAAGACAATGATTTGTTACAACGTTTACTGTTGTTATGGACATTTTGCCCAGCTTAACCAAAGATTGCTTGACGTCATATGACAATGAGAGAGATTGGGTTTACCGGGAGGGAGGGTGAGGGGAATATCATTCTTATCACAGTATCCTGTGGGCAAGACAGCATGCGAGCTGGCATGGTAACAGAACCAATCGGAGCCATCTCCAATCTCAACACCATCAATGCCCACCATGATGTAGCCATCCAGAAGTACCTATACAACATGAAAAGAGCAGGATGAGAAATACACAGTTAATCGCAAACATTTTCAGGGTCCAAAGGAATTTGCTTTACAATATTGTGTTGAACTGCATAGGAACTACACTAAAACCATATCAGACTGGCTAGTATTTGATGCCAAAATGTGTATGCCAGACCTTTTGTACATGGATGACAAGGCAGAAATGAATCGTACTTCCTGGAAGCCAAATACCATGACAGCAAAACTATTTCTGACTGAAGGAGGGGTGAACAACCTTGCGCACAGTTGCTACACAGATGTTCCCAAGATTCAGTGGGTCAATGGCCTCCAGCTTCATCCCCTCCTCGAAAAACCCACCTTCCATGAACACCGTCCTGGACTGAGACACACACATCCACAGTCAGTATCATTTCAGGCGTATAACTAGTAATCAGTATCACAGTCATTATCATTTCAGTGGGATCACTAGTAATCAGCATCACAGTCAGCATTACAAAGTAATACACAAAGCCTTCTTTGATGGAGTATACAATCAATGGTATAATTCATGTGTTGTGTCAAAGATTAAAATATCACAAAACTTGCGGTTACACATGAACACATGAACCTGCGGTAACACATAAACACATGAATACCCATCCAGACACCCGCAGGAAAAAAATCTCTCTCACCTTCTTGAATAAGCTTGGGAAACTTTCAGAAAACTTGCATAGTGCTGGCGACTGCTCAGGGTATTCTATTAAAAACAAACGAAAAACAAGTCAAACAAAAGCACTGCGGATTTGAATGTTTACAATCTGGACAAACCATGTTAAACAAACCATTGATGAGGCACAGACTTCATGACTGCCACAGCTCACATCCATTATGAGTTTCAAATAACGACTATGACAACAGCTCTACTCATAGCTATTCCATCTCATTATAGTGCACCAATGGCACAAAGAACTCCATCCGAGGGCCAAACACCATCACACCTTGATTAAGGTCAAAAACTAATAAATACAAATAATATAATCACTTCTCAGGATAAAAATTTTAAAAAATAGACATGTATGACAATGCAGAAGCAGAACATCTGAACTGTTTTCACTCAACTCCTCTATTTACCTGCATCCTTGATGAGGTGGCCCACACTGTGGGACCAGCCTACCGGATGCACCAGAGGGCTGTATATGTGGCACCAGAAATCAGCGTACTCCTGGTCTTTGGCCACCTGGCCGCCCTCCACATACAGGAGCCGCAGTCGACCCCCTATCACCGTGTCCACCATCGCCAGCCTGGTCCGGCTCACCAGCGCCCTGTCCACCACCTCCACACGCATGCCTTGACGAAAGGGGCACCGCATCGCATCCGCCAACTGATCCAAGATCAGGGGAGGGGGATGTGGAGAAAAGGCAGACAGTTAAAAAAAAAAGACAATATGGAGCTTTGACCCTCTCAGTAAAAGCATTAATAGGAGGTTTACAGTTCAATCTCACCGTGATGTGAAAGTCCACAGGCAGTGTGTGGGCTCCCACCAGATTCTTCATCAAATAGGTCTTCCAGTCTTCCAGCTGCTGATGCATGGCTGTCGGGAGGGAGGGAGGAGTCAAAGCCACTCCAAACATTAGACCCTGGAACTGCACTGTCCTGGTTGTTACCAGCAGACTATGCCTCATTCATCATTTATTATTATTATTCAAACAGCATTCCCAAATAAATATTAGATTACAACTGGAATAGATATGTTGTGTTTTTAGCAACTATATTTTGTTTATGCAATCATAATACTGTTGTGAACAAATAGGGAAGAAAAGGAGAGCCGTGAACTAGTCCAGGCCGGATGTGATCAACAGAGATAGTGGGACAAAAGTCAGGCCAGTCTGAGACTTTTCTAAACAAGCGTGGACGCTGCTAACTGCTGTTTGGGGAATGCTGGCTTGTGTTGTCACTGACTCACTGAGTGGGGGCACCAGTAGCTTGCTGTTTACAGCGCACCAGCCGATGGGGTGGATGTCAGCACTGCCCAGATTCCACCAGAAATCATGGCTGCTGTCCTCTTCAAAGCCCTCAAAGCGAAGCTTAACATTATAACCTAGTCAGAAATACAAAAACACCAACACAACCAATTGGTCAAAAGCTTGTTTTTACTCTCAGTGCACGACACAACCATCAGATGTTTTTAACCACACAGCTGACTGGGAGAAATGCTTCAATGACAGACAAAACCAGACAAAAACACCTGAGAGGTCATGAGCGGTCTCACATCAAAAACAATCAGTGCCAATGGCCAGTGGGCATCATCACAGTCTTACCTGCTAGTTTAAGAACGGTGGCGATCCAATAGACCTTGCTGTGTAAAGTTGCCTTGTTATTGACTATCTCCACTTTGATGCCCTTTCTGATGTCGTCCCACTTGTCTGTGAGGGGAACCTGTTGACAACAGGAACCTGAAGTCAAGTTTTCATGTTTGAGCGTATTGACCAACACACCAAACAATCAGTCATTCAAAGAAAAGAAGAAAAACTCAAAAGCTTTAATTGACATCATCCACCCACGCCCACCACCAATAATCCACTATGTGAACCCAACAGAGTCTTCTGGGGGGCAAACCCAGATGGGAATACAAAAGGCCAGAACCAAACTTGATCATAGAACAAGACTAAAGAAACATCACTTAATGTGTAATGGAAGAGCCTTACGTGTCTGAAGGAGGACACTGGTGCTGCAGGACTGTTGTGTTTGTCCAGATAACCACCCCAATCAAAACTCCCTGTTGCTACTGTGGAGGGTGGAGAAGCAAAGATGTGTGTTAGGAACATGTTTTAAGACCCACAATAGTAATGATTATTAACAAGTATTAATTATTTGTTCTGTGCATCTGGAGTGTCTAGTTTCGGTTACTTTAATAATATTAACATTTTTCTAAACCCAAAAAAGTGCTAGAGTGCTTGAGCCAAAACTGATCATGGACAAGAAATAGCTGATCAAAACTCTCAGTTTCCAGAATTTTTCACACTTTATTCCAGCAATTACTGGAGGCATACATGCTTAATCCAGAAAAGGCAGTCAAGCCCACACACCATAGACTACACACACTATTTGGCATTGTTTTATCTCTCAGCTATGCTTAGAAGTTGGAGCCATGGACACACTTTGGCTTGTCTCAATCGTGTACTGTACAGCATCAGGAATCTACAGTAAAACCAGCGTCATTTACTTCTCTAGAATTTGATTTGGAGTCTGATTGAACTCTTCACAAACCCTGGTCACCTTCAAAAGAATTTGTGGAATTGAATGCGCTTCTTATCAAGGACCTTACAGCTTGCGAGAGTATACAGTGGGGAAAATAAGTATCCAGAAAAATGCATTTTATAACATTTATGACTTTATTTGCATTTGATGCAAAAAATAAGTATTTGAACCCCCAAAACTGACTGCCAAAATTGACTTAGTACTTGGTGGAATAACCCTTATTGGCAAGCACAGACGTCAGACGTTTCTTGTAGTTGGTCACCAGGTTTACAAACATCTCAGGAGGGATTTTGGTCCACTCCTCTTTCCAGATCCTCTCCAAATCTTTAAGGTTGTGTTTTCAATGGGAGGGAATGAGGGAATGAGGTTCAAGCCCAATATTCCACGTTACATGGCCCCATCCATAGTCCCCTTGATGCGGTGGAGTCGTCCTGTACCCTTGGCAGAGAAACAGCCCCAAAGCATAATGTTTCCACCTCCATGCTTGATGGTGGGTGTGATGTACTCTTGGGGTCATATTCAGCATCCCCCCCCTGTCAAACACAGCAAGTCGAGTTGATGCAAAAGAGCTTGATTTTGGTATCATCTGACCACATTCTGTCTCCCAATCCTCCCTAGAATCATTCAAGTGTGCAATGGTAAACTTCAGATGGCCCTGTACATGCGCTTCCTTGAGCAGGGGGACCTTGCGAGTGCTGCAGTACTTCAAAAAATTACGGCATGGTGTGTTGCCAATGGTTTTCTTGGTGACTCTGGTACCAGCTGCCTTGAGATCATTCACAAGCTCCCCCTGTGTAGTTCTGGGGTTATTCTGCACCTTTCGAATGATCACTCAGTGTGGACACATGCGTCCAATTTCCGATTTCAGTCCGATTTAAATTGGATATTGGACACATGTGACTCCCCAGAACTAGATTCATTGTGTCCAGCTTGAGTCCGACTGGACTCCGATGTAAACCCCTGGACACACGATTCGATTCCGCTGGGAATTGGACTGGGCGCGCATGTGTCTCTCGAAACTAGATTGAAATTGGACAACAACAACTTTTGCACGTGCTTGAGATCGTGCCCACAGACATATACATGCATCATATATGTCTATGATATGATAATCGCTGCTAGACGCTCAGTTCTTGTGCTCCCTCTCATTCACGTTGAAATACTGAAAGCGAAACTGAAACTTATAAACTGCAACGCAACTGTTTGGGACAGAATGCGCTAATTCAGTGAACAAATATTTTCATATTACTTTTTCACCAGTTGTTAGTCATGTAATCCTTTCATATCGATGTGAATCAATCAATACTAATACAAATTTAACTGTGGTGTGTTTTTGTTTCATTTCACAACGTATTTACTGTATAATCAAAGGTAGCAGATGTAAACATTCCGCATTTGATTTGAACTGACACGGCCAAGAACTAGTTGTGTCACTGCCATGTGCTTAGAGATAGAGCAGTTAACCCCCCATGGAGACCCCATGGAGAGAATTGAATGGGATCGAAGTGCTGCCATCATGTGCCCGCACTGACTGATTCCGCAAAAGGGGATATCTTGCATGGAGCCCCAGACCTAGAGCGGGTGACAGTTGTTTGGTGTTGCTTCCATTTATGAATAATCGCACCAATAGTTATCTGCTTCTCACCAAGCTGCTTGCCGGTGGTTTTGTAGCCCATTCCAGCCTTGTGCAGGTCTACAATCTTATCTCTGACGTCCTTGGACAGCTCTTTGGTCTTGCCCATGGTGGTGAGGTTGAAGTTGTGTATGATTCTTTGGACAGGTTTCTTTTATACAGGTCACCAGTTGAGATCAGGTATACCTTGTTAAACCTAATGAGGACTAATCTGTGTGCTTTTTGGGCACATAACTGGCCATTGGGAGCCAGAATTCTTGCTGTTTGCTTTGGGGTTCAAATACTTATTTTTTGCATCAAATGCAAATAAAGTCATAAATCTTATAAAATGCAGTTTTCTGGATTTTTTTGTTGATATTCTGTTTCTCACTGTTAAAATACACCTACCATTAAAATTCTAGATCACACATTTCTTTGCAAGTGGCCAAACTTGCGAAGTCGGCAGCGGTTCAAATACTTATTTTCCCCACTGTATGTACGTATGTGAGTGGGGTTAATGGCACAAGTGAAGAAAAAGGACACCTTTCTCACCATCTTCCCGAATAGCTGGAGTATCCTGTGGGGGTAACAGAGTTTGTGGGAGGTGGCCACCTGTAAAACCAGTCTTGTTCAGCACTGTAGCGTTCCTTGAGGGTGGCTTTCCCTGTACATGCACAAATAAACACACAGACAAATCCCCTCCATCATTGGCCAGTTTCTTAAAGAGCTCATCAGCGGCTTCGCGAGAAAGGCGACAAACACAACCCAGAATATCTCTCATGGATCGGCTCAGTTATTAAAAGTAGCCAACAAACCTTTGTCAAAAGGGAACAACCGTTACATCTGAAGACTTCAACAGTCAAATCAACAGCATTTTGATGGTGCACTTGAACACTTGAAGTGAAGGTCAAAGTTTTTCATGTACCGCAATAGATTTAACGCCACTGTGAACACTCCGTGCAGGTGGCATGTTCTGTGCTTAAGATTTAGCAAATGGCACATTTGGAATATTATCAAAAGCTGATCTATGTCTGGTGATAGTGCGTAGTTATGCGGTGCTTACCAATAAAAAAAACTGTGACGTGATAAGCCATCCTTTTGTGCTCCAAACCATGGACAAATCCAGGTTAATAACAATACAAGTGATTTTTACTTTGAAAACTTCCGATGGTTCACTGTCTAAAACTCAGTTGGATCACACCCACATTGGATAAACATTAATTTGCCAAAAACGGGATAAAGACAGAAAAGGGGGTTATAGAAGAAGGAAAAATAGAGAAGTACAAAAGGGAAAGAAAGATGAAAAGGTAGAGAGTGTGGTTATATATGACAAAGAGACATTTACACATTTTACCTGTAGCCGAGCCAGAATGGCGGCCTTTCTAGAGTTGGAAGAAAAGGACCGTGAGCAGGAGACACTGCAGAATCGCTTGGTACGGGAGTAGAAGTTGCCTTTGGTGCCAGTGACCCTGCACATCTCACAGACAGCTGAGGAAACGGATAGGTAGGGAGTGAGGAGGTAGTAGATGTGACAGGAAAATAGCAACAAAAGTGCTGTCAGTGTCTAGTGGAAGAATTAAAAACAAAAGCTGAGTAATTAAAATCTAACTGAAAAAAAAGGGGGATTTTACAAACTTCATCTTCCAAATTGTTAAAGGTCCACTGACACACAAGTCATTAGTGGTGCAGAAAATCTGGATGCTCTTTTAATTTTTTTCCCATCTTCTCACCTGGAAGATCTTTTTCTCTTTCATCAAATGGCTCCATCTCCTCCTCTCCCTCCATGGGTTCTTCTTCGTCGTTGTCGTCGTCGTCGTCGTCTGCCTCTTCTTCTTCCTCCTCCTCCGTCTCATCATAATCTGAACTCCCATAAACAGGAGCCAATTTAAGCGCCTCATCCTGTAAGAGAGGGAGATTAAACCATAACACATATTCCTTAATGTATTCTTTCATGAAACCAGTCTCTCTGCTGCTGTTACACACCGTGCCAGCGTCTCTTGGTTCTATGCAGAGACCTTGCCTCTTTCCTTTGGGGGTGCACACTGGGCAGCATGAACCATGGCCCCCACAGGCTCTACATGGGGGGCGGATGAAAACAGTCGGGACGGCCCCTTCCCTCAGCTTCAAGCCTTTGTTACCCATTGTCTTGTTGACGGCGTTGGATCTGGCTTCGAAGCACTCCTTACCAAAGTGCTCGTTGCACAGATGGGAAAATGGTTTAGCAAACCAGTTGCTGCGGGTCCTCTGGACCTGCTTCTGCCATTTGTTAAAGTCCTCAGGTTCTTTGGGGAAGCGGAAGAGCGTCACATTCTGATCGTAGGACTTCCCACAGCCATACGCACAACAGCGGTTTGGCATGTTCTCAGTCTAGTCTGATACTGGATGCTAGAGGGAGAAAAAAAATGTGTGTGCTAAGAATATTAAAGGTGGTAGCCTTTTCATAGTCTAAGAGGATGGTTCAGTATGGGAAATGAAATGCATGACTTTACAATGGAAGAAGGATAGTGAGCTTTAACTCAAAGCAATATAATGTTCATTTGATGGTGGTGAATTGATGTTATGGGGAAACACAATGCACCCCACCCCATACTTGAAATACTGTGTTTAGATTATGACTAGCTCTACTGAATAGCAAATACAACATGTCCTTGTGTTTCCTTAAAACAACAGTGTCTGCTACCTTGCTGCGTGCTTAGAAGAGTACATCACGTTTTTCTTTATTGATTTGCTTCGTGAAAAGACTTTTTAAAAAGACATTGGGATAAAAGAGACTGGTAGAGACGTTAGACGTTTCAGTAGTGCTCATTGCCATATTTCCATTTACAACCCACAACAGCTGCATTAGCTACTACAATGACTTCGTAGACTGCCACCCAACAGAAACATGGCCTTTACACGAGAGGACCAAGTCGTCCAACAGAAAGAGGCTGAACTGCCCTTACATGAGAAGCCCATGCACTCGAACAACCCCAACAGTCTTCTATAGTCTTTTTTTCTCAAGATAAAGACAATTCGTCCATGTTGGGCCATGTTTAGCCTTCGACATTTAAAAATGGCAAATCTTTACAAAAAATATAATGTTTTAACGACAAATAGAACAGGCTGGAAAAACATACAGAAAGACTCACCTGATGCTCCACTCGAAAATGTTCCAATTTCTTCTTCGACTGAATTGTTGATACAACAAGATCGTAACCTAAATGGCTCATCATCGCCACCCAGTGTTTACTGATCAGCTGTAGGCCCGCCACCATGATAATAACATGTTGTGGCCTTCTTTTTGCCAAATAGACTGTCTCCTGGCTAGCTGACATTAGTCAATTTCCTCAATTAAAACACATTACTACAGGCTAAAATCTAAATATTTCTCAGGCGACTAACGATAACTATTATATCTACAAGTTGTAACAAGACATCGCAATGGTCTACAGAGGTTCTATGGTGTAATGGTTAGCACTCTGGACTCTGAATCCAGCGATCCGAGTTCAAATCTCGGTAGAACCTAGCTTTTAAACTTGATATATCGTCACCGACTGGGCAACCTCATGCATGAGCACAAGTTCACAGCTTCTTCGCCGACCTGTAACACACATCAATGCCATATTGCGTCGTCTACGGTCACAGTAGGGATCTCCTACGCAGAAACAATCTATAGGGCAAGGGTACAAGAACACTACAACTGGACATTTGCACACATAACACCGACTCTAATCACAAATAGAAAGTTCACGCTGACATAAATACAAAATGGAGCACGAATACATTCAACACTCGAACATTAATCACAAAATAAACTTCAACAGAGAACCCACAGAATTATGGGAACTACAGACAATCAGGAAACGCAACCGGAACACACAACCCCACTTGCACGCTACAGCAGGTACAGTGCTGTGCAGTGAGTAAATCCAGGGTTGCTTTTGACATGAGATTCATGCCTGTGTGTCCTGTCTAACGCTGGCATGGGAAACATCATTAACTTTAATCTATCTCACGCAAAAAAAAATACACCTGTTTTGATCATTCGCCGATTCTCACAGCAAGTCAGCAACTCTGCAACATCACAGACACCTTAACCCTTCAGCAGGTACCATGGCCACATTTTCGAATTTTTAAGAATGAGTTCACAGAATATAACAAGGATCTTTTAAATCTTACATTGTTGATGGACACATTATTTGACTAGAATGTCTGCTGAAGGGTAAAAAAAAAAAAAAAAACATCTATTCCTTATTAGCACGCCCACCTCCACACACCAGAGGTTGAGAGTTCGAGTCTGATGGGGGACTGTGCTCATCCACACAACGCAGGTTACATTGGTGCCACGACCTGGAATTCAAGGAGGTTTAGTAGGAGGGTGAGTGTAACCAAAACCGAAATCGGTCAAGTATTGAATTAGAAAGCTTTACAATGGAATCATATTGAGCCAGCATGCATATTAGAGGGAACCACTTGTTTTAGCCACTGACAGGTTTGTAAATGTTATTAAAAGGGTTTGACATCATGGAAAGGATCCTTTCAGAGATACACCTGCATCTGTCTACCTCAAAAACTGTGAAGAAACTGTAGAAAAACACTGTTCATACAGTCAGTGTGTACCATCCTCTTCTTCTGGTCTATGACCCCACTCAGTGGCTGTAGTTGATTATGGAAGGGAGGCGCTCTCCTCTGAGTGCCCACTCCAGCATAGACATACTGTATGTCTTTGCACTTCAGCACCACACCATAGGCCATTGACTACAGGCGCAGAATGGGGTGCTATGTCAGTGACTGTTTTATTGTTCTTCACCGGCTTTTTATTTTTAACGTAGTAAATTTGTAATAAGAAGTAAGAATAATTTAAAAACCTGTGGTAAATTCATCCATGACAATACACTAAAGTACACTCGTACACCAAAGGCATTTTAGTTATACACAGGAAAATAAGTTAAATTCCTTCTGCTATTGGTTGGGGACCTCCCACAAGTACTCATACCCAACAACCTAGCCTATGTATTATGGCAACAGGGTGCAATACAACCATCATATCTATACTATACAATCAGTACAATATGCGTTGTCTGCAGCCCACTACTGCGAAGCACAACAAGAAGATTTCCCACCCAAAGCAGCTGGATAAAACATCCACCATTGGCCTTGCTTTGTCTGAGAAGCCGTTGTTTCTCGTCTAGACTCCTTCTCTTTCTCACGAACAAAGCTGGTTACCATCTGCCTCCTTCCTGACAATGTAGCCTTACCCCATGCTTTCCAACTGTCACCAGGCCCAAACCCTGCTCTTCCAGTCTGTACCTGCCCAATGATGTCCCTATGCAATAATATACCTTGACTGCTGTATCCTTAAACTGTGACAAAACCATTTCCAGGCTGGTCTTGGCACATGGCACAGACGGAAAACTGATCTGACAGCAATAGGCAAGCAAAATCAGGCTAACCACATGTGTGGCAAAAGCCCAAATTGCATGCCCCACAATTTCAGTTTACCAGGCAAGAAGGACTTTTCAATAGCAATGATAACCTTAACATTTAATTTTATAAGCTCTTCAGCCTGTCAGTCACTCAGCATGAAATTGTACCACCTGCCTAAACATTTCACTGGTTTCTCTACAATAGAAGCCATCACCTAACCATCAATCACCAGTTTTCCCTGATAAATTCACTCCTACATAAGCTAAGTTTCCTTGACCATTTCAGAATATTGTTCAATTGAGCTGACAGGAACATGGAGCAGATGTCGTCATGCCATCCATATTAGGTAAAATGGGAGGTATCCCATTGCTGTTCTGCCACCACTCACCATCCACAACCTATTTAGATGCCCCTATAATTAGAGAGCAGGTACAGTTGTAAGGTTTTGCTTCTTTTTTTTTTTTTTGGTGTTGTTGCAAAAAATCAGCATAAGTGACACAGTGATTTTAACATATGTATGCAACCTACATCTTTCGTTTCTATAGTATAGTCTTCAAGGGGGTTGTGCTCTTGTGTATGTGGGTGGGATAGCTCCCACCATGCCTTGCGAACGAGGAACTGGTTTTCGGTAATTCAGCGTTCTTGGAATAATGTGATTTTACCTTCTCTTTTGTGCCTGGTGTTATTGTGAGTAACTGTTGTCACGTCTTCCACGTTACATTGTTGTTTGATGCCTTAGTTTGGCTCTGTTTTATGTTAACGTATCTTCCAACCGTCAGTGTAAATGTTGTGTCAGAGTACAAGACCTGCCTCCTGTGTACTAGTTCTGTATTTATCCATGGGTCTGTAAATGTTGCTAAAGGAATCAATCAATGATTTGGGGTATAGGAGCAACAGTTGAACCTGAGATGTCTATGCTAGTCTGCATTCATCAGGACCATCTTGCAATACTCCCAACATGACTACTCTAAACACAACTGTCTTACATATTTTCAATTTACATTTAAGATCAATGAATACCTTGAGGGCAGTTGTAATGCTTTGGGGACAGACAGGTCCTGGACATTTGTAGCAGTGCCCTAGGACAATTGTAACATGCCATGCCAGTTTGAAGCGGTGAAGTTACATTTATGGCAACAGCCATGAATTATTCAATATAAAAACTTTTCAAAATGCCAGTGAGAATTTACAAACCAAGGGTATAACTTTTTCACAAAATTGGCTAGCTTATTTGACTTGCTAGCTACACTGGCTGATTGCTAGCTACACTGGCTGATTGCAACCAATTGTAATGCGTGTCATAATTGTCCCTAGCCGACCTCTCCCAATATTTGATGAAGCTTACTGGAATATCAGAATCAGAATCAGAATCAGCTTTTATTGGCCAAGTAAGTTTGCACAAACAAAGAATTTGTCTTGGTGCAGTGGCTCTCAGTGTGCTTACACATATTACACAAAATATACATCACAACACAAAACGATATAACAGTGCAGAACAATACAACAGTGCAAAACATGACAACAGTCCAAGAAGTCTAAAAAAGTATATACAAGGAGTATACAGCCGCGGAAAAAATTAAGAGACCACTTCAAAATTATCAGTTTCTCTGGTTTTACTATTTATTGGTATGTGTTAAAGTAAAATGTGCATTTTTGTTTTATTCTATAACCTACTGGCAACATTCCTACCAAATTTCAAATAAAAATATTGTCATTTAGATCATTTATTTGCAGAAAAATGACAATTGGTCAAAATAGCAAAAAAGATGCAGTGTCTTCAGATCTCGAATAATGCAAAGAAAACAAGCTCATATTCATTTTTAAACTACACAATACTAATGCTTTAACTTAGGAAGAGTTCAGAAATCAGTATTTGGTGGAATAACCTTGATTTAAAATCACAACTTTCATGTGTCTTGGCATGCTCTACACAAGTCTTTCACATTGCCGTTGGGTGACTTTATGCTACTCCTGGCGCAAGAATTCAAGCAGCTCGGCTTCTTTTCATGGCTTGTGACCATCCATCTTCCTCTTGATCACATTTCAGAGGTTTTTTATGGGATTCAGGTCTCGAAATTGGGCTGGCCATGACAGGGTCCTGATCTGGTGGTACTCCATCCACACCTTTACTGGCCTGGCTGTGTGGCATGGAGCATTGCCCTGCTGGAAAAAACACTTCTCAGAGTTGGGGAACATTGTCAGAGCAAAAGGAAGCAAGTTTTTCTTCCAGGACAACGTTGTACTTTGCCTGGCTGAGGTTTGTAAAAGACCATAAAGATTGAACCAAAGCGGACTGGAGGGTCTTCTAGTTTGTCTTCTCTGATGAGTCCAATTTCACAGTAGGTGCAAGACTCTGTGGCTTGTAGGCCTCTCCAGGTCTCCGTCTAACCATCAGACGACCATGTGTTGGGCAAAGCTGAAAATTGGACTCATCAGAGAAGACGAACTAGAAGACCCTCCAGTCCGCTTTGGTTCAATCCTTATGGTCTTTTACAAACCTCAGCCAGGCAAAGTACAACGTTGTCCCGGAAGAAAAACTTGCTTCCTTTTGCTCTGACAATGTTCCCCAACTCTGAGAAGTGTTTTTTCCAGCAGGGCAATGCTCCATGCCACACAGCCAGGCCAGTAAAGGTGTGGATGCAGTACCACCAGATCAGGATCCTGTCATGGCCAGCCCAATTTCGAGACCTGAATCCCATAAAAAAACCTCTGAATTGTGATCAAGAGGAAGATGGATGGTCACAAGCCATGAAAAGAAGCCGAGCTGCTTGAATTCTTGCGCCAGGAGTAGCATAAAGTCACCCAACGGCAATGTGAAAGACTGGTGGAGAGCATGCCAAGACACATGAAAGGTGTGTTTTTAAATCAAGTTTATTCCACCAAATATTGATTTCTGAACTCTTCCTAAGTTAAAGCATTAGTATTGTGTAGTTTAAAAATGAATATGAGCTTGTTTTCTTTGCATTATTCGAGATCTGAAGACACTGCATCTTTTTTGCTATTTTGACCAATTGTCATTTTTCTGCAAATAAATGATCTAAATGACAATATTTTTATTTGAAATTTGGTAGGAATGTTGCCAGTAGGTTATAGAATAAAACAAAAATGTACATTTTACTTTAACACATACCAATAAATAGTAAAACCAGAGAAACTGATAATTTTGAAGTGGTCTCTTAATTTTTTCCACGGCTGTATATACAATATTGCAAAGTGGCGAGTCCAGGAAGAGCAGGAATAAATAAATGCTATGCAGTATGAGTATGACAGTTATACAGTAGGGTGAATTTTTGTTTTTTTAAGGTATGGTTTTATTAGTTGTGGTACCATCCTCAAATTCATTTTGATAGCATATATTCTTGTGAAGGACAGATAAACACCTGTGTCTTTCCAACTAGCCACCCAGGATATGCACTATGTAGTACTGTGTTCCGGGCTGGAACACCCTGCAAAAATGGAAGAAACTCTTGTTGAGGCATATCTTGAGGTGTATCTGTTGTTTTCTCTGGTAGTGGCATATGCCTAACCCATCATGAGTATGGAGGGGGGTAGGTGTGGGACGCCAGACACCACTGAGGTGTCATGGGCCTAGTTCATTGAAACACTAATGAAGGAAGGTGCCTGCTTTAAAACCCAAATGAAATGCTCTCAAAGGCAGCTGTGCTGTTGTTGTATCGTGCTGCCTTGGTTGGGCGGTCATGTTGTTGTGTTAAGCAGTAGTGGGCTACAGACAACGCATGTTGTACTGTGAAAAGCAGCCTTGTACAACGCAGCCAGTTGTATGTTGTTGTATCCTATGGTTGGGCATTTGTTATATTGGTTAGGTTAGGTTGTTGCGTACTTGCATGTGACAGTGAGAGGACTGACCGCTGTTGGAAGTCCTAATCCAATAGTACAAGGAATTTAACATATTTTTATGTGGATGACTAAAATTCTTTGTCTTTTGTTAAGCTTGACCAAATGATTGGTATTTACATCATTATTATTATATCAAGTATCATTATAGACATGTGACAAGAGACGTATAGATATCTCAAAAGCTTTAATTTCAACATTTAATTTCAATGTTTTGGCTTTAATGACCAGTATGACTTATATAGTAGAAAGGAGAACATGAAAGAAATTGAAGATATTTTGCAACAAATCCTTCACAGAGCTGCCCTAACTTGGGCAGAACGAGAAGTGAGGTCCCAGTGCACAACAGTGCAGGAGGATAATAATAACATCAGGAACAGATGCCTTACAGGTCCTCAGCTGGCAGCTTTGTTTAATAGTACCTAGAGTACACCAGTCTTATCTTCATCAGTGAAGAGTAATTCTGGCTGAGTTTTCAAAGAGAAAGCCATATCTCAGACAGGCAAATGAAAACATGGAGACAAGAAGACTGATACTGGGTGGAAGATCTTATGGACAGAGGAAAGTTGAGGTGGTTAGATCACAGAGAAGACATTGCGAGGCACAAAACAAGTGAGAAGATGCTGGAGGAGTACTTGACAACATCTGTCAAGTGTGGTTGAGGAAATGTGGTAGACTGGGGGTCTTTGATGCTGGTATAAAAAATAACCTTTAAAGCAGCAATACAGAGTTCTGTTCCAAAACTAGTAAGCTTACTACCTAAAAAGCATACAAAAAGCTTTTCTGCCATTTGCAGGGTGTTCCAGCCCGGTACACAGAACTACATACGGCATATCCTGGAAGGCTTATGTAAAGACACAAGTGTTTGTATAGGGTTAGGGTTAGGGTATCAGCATATCCTGGATGACTTTTGGAAAGACACAAGTGTTTATCTGTCCTTCACATGACCATATACTATCAAAATTAATTTGAGGATGGTACCAAAACGAGTTGCCTACAAAACCATACCTCGAAAAGGGTCAAATTGTTGCATAGTGTTACTTTAACACAGAAGGCTATAACTCCATTTGCATTGCTATACGATACATCGGCTGAAAAAATACCACTGACACCCCTTTATCAAAACTTTCACTTTATTAGAACTAACTGTAATTCTGTATCGGTTTAGACTAGACATGTATAACACGATTCATATAACTTAATTGTGGGAAAAGGCTTAGATGGACAAGGTATTCATCAACACCAAAGACAGCATATTCACTGTACAGGCAACCGATGTAACACTGCCTTATATCTATTATCCTCCTGTTACCCACAAATAAACTGAGGGCCATGTTATTCGTAGGGAAATTTCTGACTGAACAAGATATACTCATGCATAAGAAATGTTATGTAATGTTTATGTTAATCAGAGTAATAAAGAAGGTAAATCATAATGCGTTATTCATGATTAAGAATAATTTGTTAGGACTAAAGACAATTATATGAGGACAATTATTTGATTTAAGATCTTTTTTTGCAGTAAAATTTTACATTTGTAATGTAATATTGACTATGACCACCTGACACTGTAGTGGAATGTAGAATCCCACAACCATTCGCAGAAGGCCAGCGGAATAGGAATGCCTTTGCAAAGTAGGTAAAGATGTGAAGAATCCACTCCTCCTTGTCAAGAGGCTTCAGTCTGTGTAGATACGTCTCTGACTGATTGAATAAAGCATACCATGTGAAAGCTA
Organism: Sprattus sprattus; assembly: GCF_963457725.1. Classification (NCBI taxonomy): domain Eukaryota; kingdom Metazoa; phylum Chordata; class Actinopteri; order Clupeiformes; family Clupeidae; genus Sprattus; species Sprattus sprattus. The sequence continues at coordinate 41,340,141 of NC_137922.1, read as the reverse complement.
TTCTCTAATAGATTTCACCTGTGAAATCCACTTGATACAAGACCACGTCCATAAAACTGTTTCTATTTTTGAAAGTCGGAAGTGTGCACTTTGAAACTGAGAATTTTTTTTTTATAATTCTACTTGCTACATTCAGGAATCAAACATTGGAAACAGGAAAGTTGGACTAGCATTGCTGCACCTAGTGTAACCTGACCGGACCTGCTTCATGCTAACTAACAGGACGACCATGTCCAACAATCAGGTGATTATTTACTCTGGACACACACTTAAAGTACAGTGTTTTACTTAGTCCACTAAATATAAATACATATAGTCAGCTTATGAGAGGGCCTTTTTGTGCATGGAAAGCTGACAGAGTCTGGGTGATGTAGTGGGCTGTGAAAAAAATGGCTGACCATGAGGGGAAGGTCAAATATCTTGTCAATGAATTCATCCTACAGTACAACCTATAGTATTTTTTTGATATACATCCAAGGGACGAGCTGGAAGAACATGGTTTAGAGTAGGGATCCAGTGACACTCAATACAGAAAGCCTTTCAAGCCCTTTCAATCTACACAACTGTTCAGTTGCAGAAAGTAAGTGCGATCGCCACTACGCAAGGGTCAGGGATGAAAACTCATCCTTTGCCATCACTGTCTGCAACTTCACATTTAACACTACATCTGTGAGGGAGGGACCTCAATTCAGCGTAATTCAATTCAGATTACACAACTGGTGTCACTAACATGTTTAGAAATCAAACCTCCTCAATGTCCTTGAGATTATAGTCTGCGACCATCTGCAACTAGTTATTGTTCAATACACAACTAGCCTTTACCCTCATGGGAGCATGCTAAGGTCCCCCCCGCCCCAACAGCGTGTGACTAGCACTTTTCTGTCATCTACTGAAAAGTCGGGAAGTCTGAAAGGGCCTTTAGTAAGTGCTATAGAACAATAGTCAATGCACCAATGTGGATACTCTGATGCAAAAAATGGGTTGGGGGCATTTCACTGCTGTGTTAGGCTTTCGACACTTCTGTATCCTTCATAAAACATAACACACAATATTACAGAAACTACATACAAGGTTATCTTCAGAAAATGATTTGGTTTGATTCATCAAAGAAACTGCTAAAAGAAAGATGTATACTTATTAAATCAGTACAAACTCAAACCAAAATAGTCACCTACTTTTGAAATATTTATTTTGAAACTCCCATTTCCAATGTTATATAATTCAAATTAAGTCAGCACCAGTCTATGTACATTATAACTTCTAGCCACCAGTCTATGTAGGCCTAACTGCAGTCCTGTAGTCCCTCCTGCACACCTATGGCCTTATGTTATACAACCAAAACTTTATTCAACTTGTGGAAATGAAACCCAGCATTATGATAATCTTCATACATGCAATCTCCTTAATTTGCTCCTGCTTCGGCTATATGGCTCCTTACTGTATTTAGCTTTGGATAAAAGCATCCAATAAATAAATAAATGCAAAACGTTGGGACAAAAGTTGAGACACGAAGAGTGTATATACATTTTGCCTAAGATTCTGATAGTAGCAGAATTTGTGAGTATGAAGGAAAGGCAAGGTACCATTTACTTATAGGCCTACCCATGTTGCCCAGATTTTAGGAACACTTCACGCACCTTCCAGAGGTGCTTTTGCTTTTGTCTTTAATTTAGTGGTTACTGTGGGATTATATTGAATGGGAACAGCACTCACCTAATTACTCAATGCACGTTTGGCGCACAGCATTTATACAGCGTCTCATCAGCATATCTTCAGAATTGTTCAGAACAGCTTTGTACAAATCAACTTAACTGAGATGTATAATCACTATGGTTCTACTGCAAGATCAAGATGTTTTCTGAATCTGGGAGGCAACCTTTTTTTTGAGAATATGACATTCAATCAAAAGAATAGACCCTTTGTAGCCAATAATGCAGTCTCGTTGGGATAAGCCTATAGAAGGATGAGTAAAAGCAAAATTATAGATGTATCAACTGTTGGCCTAATTTTGACAGAATAAGAAGGTAGACATGTGAAATATTGCCCTAATTTTGCTCTTGGAAGAATTGTATTAGTTTTCAAAGTGTTGCTTGCATTATAATATGAGTTTATTTATTGATAGGCCTAATGTGACATTTAATGTGCAATCCAGTTACACAGGCCTGGTTTACTGGTGCTTCAAAGGATGAACAGCACAATCATTAGTTTGGATGAAGGTTAAGTAAAACAAATATAGAATACACTTTTTTGGACTGTTTGGTACAAAGCTACGATGACACAGTGACACTGCACGTGTGTTTTATTATTTGGCTAATAATCCAAATGACAATCATATGTTGAGACAGGGAAGCCTAAATCTGCATTTTAATTCCAATTGAGGTGGGCGCAAAAAAATAGCCAAAATGCACCATAAACCAATAAATAAAAAACGATTGGGCCTATGAGGAAACTGTTAAATAAGTTTGGATTAAAGATAATTAGAAATAGTTTACAGAGGTAAGGGGATATTCTGTTGGCTTTCAACGTCTTTTCGGATACTGTTATACCAACACACACGGCGTAATAAGGATCCCCAAATAATCCTTAACTTCCTTTCGAACAGTGGTTAAAAAGGCAAATAACACACAACACAGCATATTCTTTGGGACAATTTCCTTACATGAAAACTGTTTACGAGTTGGTCGAAAGCCGCTACGTGTGGCTCTCTCTCGCCGACTCCCCCTCCCTCCTCCGCCGCTTGCAGAAATTTATAAAGAACAAAAAATCCGACTGGGGAGGGGGGTTGATACGCCGAAGCTGAAATCGAGAGGCGAACCCAGGAAAGAGGAGTATTTTGTACACGGGACTTTCCCCCCCTTCGTCCCCAAAAAGGAGGGGGAAAAGTCAAATTTTAAGAAGATAAACGAAAAACAACCTTCGAAAAGAGGCGAAGGCGATTATCTCTGTGGATATATATTTTTTAATTCGTAAAAAATATGGCCGAGAACGTTCTGGACTCTGGCCCGCCTTCAGCCAAGAGGCCTAAACTATCCTCTCCGGCACTTTCTGTCTCCGCCAGCGATGGAAACGGTAAACATAATACTTATTTTCCCTAATGTGATCTCGTATATTTTAATCAATTCGTATTTAATAATCAATGCTTCTTAAAATATTTATTTGAAGGAATGACGAGTGATTGTTTCTATTTTGTCGTAGCAAGCTAGCTAGCTAGCTACCAAGCTTGCTAGCTTATATGTGGGACTTAAACAGGACTAGCTTACGCTAGCTTGACACAGTAGACCAGCTAGCTTACTAGCCAGCGCTTTGGTCCCTAGCTCTTTAATGCTGTTAGCTTGTTAGCCAGATGAGCCAGTTTGTGTTATCTCTTTGCCTATTAGTAGAGGTTAAGCTGCTACATTTATTGCATTACTTCCATGATTGTTTTGAATGCTCCCTGAGTAGTCACTGCCAGTTATCCACTCTTCGTGTCTTGGAGAATTGTCAATTTTCAAGGCAGAGCTTTCGCTCTTCAAAATTGTTTTCTTAATGCTAGTCAACGTTAGTTTATGAAAGACGCTTGCTGAGTAATTTGCAAGTTGCTTCTGAAGTTCAATTTCAAGCCACTGTAGATAATATTTTCTCACCTGACCATAAAATCATTACAACTGACTCCAACTAGCTGACTGAGTGTTGTCTCAAATCTTTGAGAACAGCACAGGCGAATTTGGTAATGACACTTTGTCCGTCAATCAGCAATGCATAGACTTAGCTTAGGTGCTATTTAACCTAGCTAGAATGGCTACACCGCTTCGACAACATGAGCGACAAAAAGCCTATTGGCTAGGTTAGCCTTTGGCATTCGACGCTAATTAGCAAACTAGTTAGCCAACTAGCAAGCCAATCATCTCGGAAACTTTGTTCGACTTTGCTAATCAGTGTAATTTCTTCACTCATCACTGTTTACTGGAGAAATGTACAAGCTCGTCGTGATCGGATAGGGTTTTCTAAGTTGGCAAGCATTATGGGTTACTGTTAGCTCTACAGTCCAAACGAGCCGCTAGCTAATAACAGATTGATGTGTCGCAGGCCCATGCAACTCTTAGCAGTGCACCCAGCCATTGTTAGTTCGCTGGCTAGTAGATGGCTTCAAGCTAACTGAGCTTGATAATCGCAGCTTGCAAACACGACAAACTTCAACTTGTTACCCTGTTAATATGCCACCCTAAAGCAAACTTCATCAGTGGTCATCCGAAGTCCTTAGAGTGGAGTGGATTGTGGTATATAAGGCCACTTGTGAGAACGAAAAAGTGCGTGAAGTTCGTTTCAGAAATCACCAGTCATGTGCGGTCATTTTTTCTTTGCATCTTGATTTCTATTGTTCACTTTCAATCGACTAGGACGGAGTTCCCTTCCGATTTTTGCACTTGAAATGAGAGATCCTTGCATAGTGTCACAAAATTACAGGAAAGTTAAGTTGTGATTGTATTGAATGGGATGTGGACTTTGCTGTATAAAAGTGTTTCAGATAGTGGGTATCTCATAAGTTAACTTTAGTCCCCGATGATTCAATTGACAAAATAAAGTGCATAATGATTAATTTACAAGTTATGAACAAATAATGTTAATGTCTTAAGTGTGTAAAAGTAGTCTTGCATGCTTATGACACCCTCGTCTTTTATTGTAAACACTCATGTTCATCTGTGTTTCGCATAGCCCTAGCCATTGCTTCACCATGCCAGACCACTGTGATTCTTTTCTCCGTGTCCATGGCAGATGTTCGTTTTTTTTTTTTTGACCGATTATGCATAATTTAACGCTGTTTGGATCGTTAATTCCTGTTCACATGTTGTGATCGACAATATATTTGTTGGAATAATAATCCAACTGGGATGTCCACACCATCGTATTAGCCAAATTCATTCCATGCCATGGAACTGCCCCGTTATGGCTTTCGCTCTCCTAAGTTATGAAGTTGAGCCTTTCATCCTATTGTTTCCTCGTAGTTCTAAAAGCAGGGGACACGGGTTGTGATCCGAAATGGCTGACAGTCCCATTTGTCAGCAAGACGTTTGAAGTGATGTATGCATTTTGGCTCATATTGGTCTGGCTGTGTTGATGGTGTGTGGGTGTATGTGCGTGCGTGTATGTGTGTGTTATTTTGCACTCAGATGCTGTCATTAATACATCAGATAACAGCTCTCCACACACTCAGATAATGGCAATTTGCAGTGGTTATGATATTTAAATGGCCCCAAAAAGGCAGTGCCATGATAAAATTCTTAAGAAGCAAAAGCAAGTAGATTGTTGAGCTCCTACCTATATTGCAGAAGAACGCTCGTCATGTGCATGAATCGGCTCTAGGCACGCTTGTGTTGCCATCTCATGCTGTGGACTGATTCAGTGTGGATGGAGGGAGAAGTGGTAGAGCGGTTTATAACGCAAGCAATCCTGGCATGCTTCCCTGCCTGTGGGACTCTGTGTGATTTGTGTGCAGTTCAGGTGTATTGCAACGCATCGTTGAAAGATCCCAATAACTCTGTATGCGCATGGGTGTGTGAATTTGGGTTTCATCATGAGCAGGTTCCTTGAGAGCTGCTTGAGGGCTTTTAAAGGTGGGGAAGTGTTTGGCAGGCATAGGGGAAAGTCATGGATTATTTTGGATATTGTCACATTCTTGATTTTTTTTATTTTTTTATTTCTTTTTTCTGCATGTGTGCTTTTTATAAACTTTGGCAAGTGATTGAATGACCACTGTTTGTGCAGTACCATCATTTAACAGCCACATGTATCATTACTATTCTGACTTGATTGACAAAAAAAAAATCCCACCCGCTGCTGTCAGCACTCAAACAGCAAAGCATGTAATTGTCAGGTTGGTGGTCTTGCTTGCTTGTTTATGTCCTGATATGTCGGGGAAATATGATAATTGTTTACTCTAGAAATCTCTCTTACTCTTAAGGTCTGCCCCTTAAGTAAGCAGTTGAAGCGTGTACTTGTGTGTGCATGTGCGTGCGTGGGCGTACGTGTGTGAGCGTAAGTGTTGTTTGCTCTGAGCAGGGCGCCAGTGTTTACCTCCCTACGGCTCAGTGCCACGACCTTACAACATCCACTCAGCCTCTGGCACCCAGTCAAACCACGGATGGCCCAGGGGACTGCCACCCCACACTGGCCCTGCTCTGTGTGTCGGCTCTGCCCGGGGACACCCAATGGCGGAAGTGTCTCTCCTGCTTGTTACTTGCAAAACGTCCGATGAGCCTTGGGCATCACACCGAGGCGGCCATGAAGAGATTTGGTTATTTTGTTGTCTTGTCTGTGGAACGGCAAAAGACTTAGAGTGCATGTTAGAATAACCATAATTTTTTTTTGTATTATATTTGATTGATTTATTTATTTCTGTCACTTTCATTTACAAGGCAAAAGTTCATTTTTATAACAAAACTCATCTTCGACGACATAATGGCCTTGCAGCTCTGTTGGACTTGATTCAGAAGAAGTTGCATTAAAGTCAGTCATTGTCAGTCATTGTCAGTAATTTGTGATGGAAACCCTTTCATGGTTTTGGACCCCGAACTAATGTCAGTCTTGGCTCTTCCCCTTTCTTCCATCCTTATCTTTCTGTCTATCTCTCCCTGTGTCTTCCTCTATGTGACTGTCTCTCACTCCTGCAGATTTTGGCTCTCTCTTTGACCTGGAACACGACCTCCCCGATGAACTCATCAGCTCTTCGGAGTTGGGCCTGGCCAATGGTAGTGACCTCAACCAGCTGCACACCAGCCTGGGCCCGGGCTCCAGTTCTGGAGCCATGGGCCTGGGCATGGCTGGGGCCGGAGGCCAGGATGCCGCTGCCAAGCACAAGCAGCTCTCTGAGCTCCTCCGCTCCGGGAACCCCACCTCCGGGGCCCAACAGCAGGGAGGCCCCGGGGCCAACCAGGTCGGGATGGGGCTCCTGGGCAACATGAAGATGTCGCCGGGTCACCCAGGAATGGGCCCCCAGTCTCAGCAGCAGCACATGTCCCCACAGCAGTCCAACCTGATGCAGCAGCAGCAAATGGCTGGCATGGTGGGCGGCATAAACAGAGCCATGATGGGTGCCCAGAAGGGTGCCGGACAGCAACCGCAGCAGGGAGTGGGCCCCTCGCCCCAGCAGCAGGGCATGGGGATGGGGGGGCAGGTAATGAACGGCTCCCCCAGGATGGGCTACTCCAACCAGGGCATGGGCAGCAACAGCAACCTGCTGGCAGAGACGCTTCAGCAGCAGCAGTCAGGAGTGGCCGGCCAGAATGCACTGAGAGGACAGCAACCCGGAGCACTGAACAAGGTAGGAGTCCCTGCAGGCGTGCCGCCGAGCCTAGCCTGCGTGGGAGGATCCATTCAGTCAAAGGAAAGGGGGCATAGTTCAGTGTTGGGAATGTCAGAGTAGAATGGAGATGTTGGCCAGCCAGTTTCAAATGAAAAGGCTGTGAATCCCATAAAGTAATAACAGGGCTGGCAGCCAATCTGATTTATGTTTGTGTTCTAAGTATGCCTTGAGGTAGCTCCCTGAAGTAGTGAAATAATAATGGTTATTTTATGCAGAATTCTTTGCTCGATCTGTGCATTGACAGTAATGAAGATCTAAAACTGTTGATGCTGCTGTGCACTAGTAGTGTTTTGTCAGGCTAGGTTGATTGTATATTTCCTCTTACAAACTAAAAGCTTTATATCCCGTCCAACCTCCTCCAACAAGGAAGTTGTGGTTCGTGTTGTACAGGAGATACAAGGATCCCATTGCTAAGAGAGTTTAAAATCGACCAGACCAGATTCATCTTCCTCGCCGGTGTTACAATTGAGTTGTCCAGTCTAATCTCTGATGTCTTAATGGAGGTGTAAATTAACTGTCTAATTAATGAGGAGGGGTCTGTGTGTGGTGCAGCCCCAAGAAGATGGCGGTTTTAATTGGCGCCCAGGCACTTCAGATGAGCAGTAAAGCTCGGGTGAATAAGTGCCCCTCTGGAACGAAATGGCTGTTTCACTTCAGGCTCCGGTACAGCAGCCTTGTTATTTAAAGAAGCACACAGAGTGCAGAATGAGGAATTAACCTACCCAGAGTGAAAGTAGTCGCGTTTTATTGTTTGTTTTTTACGGGGTCATTGACGCGTCACGTGCTTGGATCTCCAGCCGATGCCTCCTGCTGTGTTGTACCGTACTACATTTTGATAAACGGCCGTGGTGTTTCTTTTTGTAAACAGACACTGATTAATCGGTTGAGTTTTTGAGATGTTTGCTTCTTTTGTCTGACTTTCTGTACTGATAACTGATTTTTCCCCTTATTTCAGTTGTGTGCGGTGTAATTTAGACTACAATCAGGGTGTAATAACAAGTGGTTGATTTCTGTCCAGTTCACATTTTGTCCCTAATGGCCATGTAGTGAGTCTGCGAGAATTTGCTGAAGACATTTAAACACCTTTTGATATGTTGCCTAAGCTAACTGCTTTTTTTTTTGTTTTCGTCCCTCTTCCATAACTCCATCTCCACCCCCCTGCTCCTCCTCAGATGGGCATGATGGGAAACGCGGGCCCCTATGGAGGCCCGTACGGCCAGTCCGCAGGCCAGGGTCTGGGAGGAGCTGGGCTGGCCCCGCAGCTCCAGAACAAAGCCGGTCTGCCTAACAGCCTGGCTCAGTTCAGCCTGGAGAAGAAGACTCAGCCCATGCAAGGGATGGCAGGAATGGTGAGCTACAAACCAGCATGCAAATGTTCCCTCTCGCCCTCTACTTCTCTCTCTCTCTTGCTTCATGTTTCTCCTCTGCCACTGTACTGTACAGCTCTGAGCAGAGCTGTGGTTGTGCTTTGGTTTCCAAGCACATTAGCAGCAGGAAATTCCCAAGCTGAACTGACCCTACAACTGCCGTGCTGATATTTTTTCTTTTCTTTTTTTTCATGTTCTGCTTGTGAGCATGAGTGATTGCCTGCCTCTGTTCGCTCTCACTATTACATTAAAAAGTTCTGAGATTATTCCGGGCCCAATACAATATTTTTTTGATAGCATGCAGTACAGCATAAACCCTAAATTATATTAATGGATTAGTTGTTAATTGGAATTTGGTACCATTTCTTATTTTCAATATTTACTCACAGTTTAGTGTTGGCATGTTTTAACATTTGAAGTGTGAAAGTGCCATTTCTCAGTCTCTCGCTCTCTCTCACCCTGCCATTCTTCTCTCCATCACACCCTCTTCAACTGTATATTGAGCTGATTGGTCAACACTCACTTTTCAAGGGCAATCTATTGTGTGAGCTTGTACAGCTCAATGAAAAATGTTGAAATCAGAAATGTTGCTCTGACATTTTTCAACTCATTCATGTCAAGGAGGCTGACTAGAAATGCACAGTATCTGTAGAAATGCACAATATATATCTGTTGTACAGCATTCATTTAGGCCGTGGAACACGCTTTACACTGAATTTTATTTAGTTCATTGTGTTGGTGTTAACAGAGATTAACGACTTCAGGTGGGATCATTTGAAACTTTCGCTGATAGAAACCAGAGCAGACACCTTCAACTTCTGGCCACTGAATTAGAGTATGCAATGTAATCCTATCCCTCTCTCTCCCTCTGTGTTTGTCCCTCTTCACCTTAACCACAGACCTCACAACAGTCGACAGCGGCTGCGTCAGGGCAAGTGGGTATGGTGCCCAATGCTCAGGGTGGCCTGGGTCCGGCTGGTGTGCCCGGGACGTCCCCGGGGGTGGGCGGGGTGGGAGTGCCCCCCACGGCCGACCCAGAGAAGCGCAAGCTGATCCAGCAGCAGCTGGTGCTCCTGCTGCACGCGCACAAGTGCCAGCGGCGAGAACAAGCCAACGGCGAGATGCGCCCGTGCAACCTGCCCCACTGCCGCACCATGAAGAACGTCCTCAACCACATGACTCACTGCCAGGCCGGCAAGACCTGCCAGGGTGAGAACTTGTGTGGGATATGGAAATAGAAAAACTCGATTTTAGAGGAGTTTAATTTATCTTTCAACTCAAAAGAAATCTATAACATACTACTGTTTCGTAAATTTGTCTTAATTCCGTTGTAGTTCAGCACAGTTTGTGTCTCACCCTTAGTGTTGTCCATCATAATCCTTCTGATCCTAACCTTTGACCTTTTTATCCATCCAACTCTCTCTCTTTCTCTCTCTCTCTCTCGCTCTCATCTCATCTCACAGTGGCGCACTGTGCCTCGTCCAGACAGATAATCTCCCACTGGAAGAACTGCACTCGGCACGACTGCCCTGTGTGTCTGCCGCTAAAGAATGCCGGAGACAAGAGGAATCAGCAGTGTGAGTGTGTGTACTCCACCTCCAGACGCATCTCGCTTCTTGACATGCTGCAGGGACAGCCAGCTCTCCCTGATGACATTTCGACATATTCTTAGTACAACTTTGGCAACCGGGCATGGGGTGAAGGGGAATCCGATGCCAACTACCATGCCCTGTTTTTTTTTTTTTTTTGAGATCCACCCATATCAGTTAACTTTCGATAAAAATAAAGCACAGATTTAGTTGGGAATTTGATCGGGCGTTTGAATGGGCCTTGGCAGGATCATTTCCAGATCAGATTCTACTCTTCATGTAGATGTTTAAATAAAATAACCGTGATAAATGTACTGGGGCAACTTGAAACTGGAGATGGACCTGAATTATGTCATTCATCTTGGAGTTGGGCAGCTGTGCTCTGTGTCTAAAACAAGTATATGTCAAAGCATAACGTCTGCCAAAGTTGAGATGCCAGATCAAAAGCAGACCTTCATGTCTTTCTAGAATGTTTGTTTCGGTTCAGATTTGGTCACTGAGAATATAATGTTTCTCACAATGATATTTGTTTGCTGTTTAGTTTAGCCTGTATGTCTTCTTTTAGTGTTTTGCTAAATTACTAAATTTCAATAAATCTTTATTCCTCTACTTTTCCCCCATACTTTTCTTTCTCTCTGTTTTTCTTTCTTTCTTTCTTTCTTTCTTTCTCTCTCCCCCTCTCCTACTGCCTCTCTCCTCACAGCTCTTGTGGGCTCTGCAGGGGTGGGCTTAGGCAGCGGGCTGGGCTCAGTGCCCGGGGGCCAACCCAGTGCCCCAAACCTCAGCACAGCGGGCCAGATTGACCCCAGCTCCATCGAGAGGGCCTATGCCGCACTGGGCCTCACCTACCAGGGCAACCAGTTGCCCTCTCAGCCCAACCAGCCCTCGTCCAGACCCCTCAATGCCATGGGTAAGGGCTCTCTGTGGGTGCGGGGTAACAGAATGGAAGAAGGAAGAATGACTCAGATAGAGCACCCCACTTTGTTTGTTAAGTGCTTAATTTCACACTTTCTTTTGTAATATCTGTGAGCAAGTTGCTCTTATGGACTCGAAAAGCAGGTGAATCACTTTTTAATGAATCCTCATTTCCTGCTGGGGAATCTAATCATCTGGTTAATAGCACTGTGGAGAACAGAGCGGAAAACTGAATTGTGTCCCAAATGGCCTCTTGTTTTTGGTGAGAGCTTGCAGATGTGAAGAATTGGTGAACTAGGTGAACTTTCCCGATCCCACAACGGTTGGGACATTTCTTTGGACTAACCCTACTTGGATCATTGATCAGAAATTATTATATTATCAAGCTGGTGCCTAAAGAAAACCCCTGTGTGTTTTTTCTTTCTCGAGTAGATCGCGTGTGTGTGTGTGTGTGTGTGTGTGTGTGTGTGTGTGTGTGTGTGTGTGTGTGTGTGTGTGTGTGTGTGTGTGTGTGTGTGTGTGTGTGTGTGTGTGTGTGTGTGTGTGTGTGTGTGTGTGTGTGTGTGTGTGTGTGTGTGTGTGTGTGTGTGTGTGGTGTAGTAGTAGAAGAAGCTCTGCTCATCTTTGCTCTGCTCACATATCTCTCTATTCTCAGGAGGAAACCCAGTGAATGGAGCAGTGGGCAACCAGTCAGCCAGCCAGCAGGGCAACCTCCTGCAGGACACCATGATGCACCTCAACATGAGCTCTCAGAGGTGGGTCTGTTCATTTAATCCTGCAATCAACCCACACAGATGCCTTGTAGATCTATGGGAATAGGTTCAATGTCTGGATGAGGACCAGCGGGAACACTTGTAAGACTTGAAGAAACTAACCTGGTGTGTTTTGAAGCCTCCAGACAATAAGCAGATGTTAAGGTGAGGTAGGAACTGGCTGCACCCCCTTTCAAACTACAACATGGATGGAAGGGGGGGTAATGGTACACAGAAGTCAGGGCTCAGTTCAAACCATGGGTTGGACATCACGGTTCGCTACGAGTTTGATCCAACGGGAAAAATGCAACAAAATAATTACAAATGCAAACAGTCAGGTTTTTTTTCATATATTTTGAACAGACAGTAGCGCAAGTTACAGCAGTAAAAGATACACTCTCACATTGGAACAGGCGAGCGTCTTGTGGGTAGTTTTGCAGACCTGCTTGAGATTGGCTTAGCATTTCATGTTGGTAACTTTTTTGACCTTGACCCTATTTTACGGTTTACATTTTTACTAGGGACAAATTTACAAAGTTTTGAGGTAGAACGTTATAACCGGCAACTGCAAAACAACTATACAATGTAATCGTATGGGGCATGCATCCACGTTTTTATTCCGCCACTGACCGTCTCATAATGTTATAACAAGTGTCTGACTGTATGGAAAGGATACATATAGAGATAGACTTGTGTCTTTTCCCCTGTTAATAGCTGTAAAGCGTTAATTTAAAAAATACTATTTCTAAAGAAACTGAAACTCTAGAAACAATAAGTTATTTAGGCAAACAGCAGCTTGGCCGAATCCTATGTTGGTAGTCATTTTAAACACCCAAAAAAAGTTTTTGAAAATTCATGATCAATCTTGGCTAATAGGTCTGTAGTGACTGACGGGATGGGTTCTTTCTCTCTCTCTTCCTCTCTGTAGCCTGATGAATGACAGCACCATGCCCACAGCAAATCCGGCCTCGACCGGGGGCATGAGGAAGGGCTGGCATGAGGATATCACACAGGATCTGCGCAATCACCTCGTCCACAAGCTGTAAGCCATGGATACGCACACTCTTACATTAGAAGTTGTATACTACCCACCTTCATCATCTTTCTCTCTCTCTCTCTTAACTTACATTTCAATACTTAAGTTACATTTCTATTCCAGTTCATCCCACCTGTTCACTAATCCTCCTTTTGCCCTCCAGTGTTCAGGCCATCTTCCCGACACCAGACCCCGCAGCTCTAAAGGACCGGCGGATGGAGAACCTGGTGGCATACGCACGCAAGGTGGAGGGGGACATGTACGAGTCTGCCAACAGCAGGGTAAGTGGTTGTCCTCCCATCCAGCAGCTCCTCTCATTCAGACACAAGACAGACGCTGCATTCCTATAGGTCTTCAGCAGTAGTGTGGTGTCTGGTATGACTGGCCATTAAGCCACTGGTGTATGGCCTGAGTGAAGTTGTGTGTGTTTGTTTGGTTGCAAGTGATTTGTGTGCAGAATAAAGAATAAAGATTTTAAACTTAAGTCTCTTTATCTCTCCTCCTTCCTACCTCAGGCTGAGTACTACCATCTCCTGGCAGAGAAGATCTATAAGATCCAGAAGGAGCTGGAAGAGAAGCGGCGGACGCGTCTGCAGAAGCAGGGCGTGCCGGGATCTCACCCGAGTATGGCCCCCAGCGGCCTGCCGCAGGTCCCTCCTGGCATGGGTCAGCCAGCGCCACCAACGGGACTGCCCCCTAGTGAGTACATGCAATTTCATCCTCCCGGTCCAACACCAAAAAAAAACACATTACGCCCGGTCTTATTCCACCTGCACTTATTCACAATACACACAGTGTCCTGTAACCCTCTCTTCCTCTTTCTTTACCTGTAGATGGTCCTTTATCGGGGCCCAACCAAATGGTGAACAGGAACCCTGCAGGTATGAATGACCATTCTACCAGTAGGATTTTATTCACACAGGATCTGTGCAGTGGGGTTTCTTACCCTTTAACCTTTTTAAAAAAAAAAAAAAAGAGAGAGAGAGGTTCAGATTCCGATTATTGTATTACTAAAGCATTTGTTTTGTCTAACCTCCTCTTCCTCCCTGGATCTGTAGGAATGCCTCCCTTTAACCAGATGAGCATGGGCCCCAGGTCTACTCCGCCGCTGCCACTCGGCAGCCCCATGAGCCAGGTGAGTGCCCTGACAAGCCCCCCTCAGCCCATGGCTGCTGACCACTGGTCACAGAGCTGGTGCATTGCCACTGCTGACACGGTTCTCTATCTGTCTGTCTGTGTGTGCAGTGGTGTCACTGTGACCCAGTTAAGCAAATGTCAGTAGAGTTAACATACTGACTGTTAACAATTTATGGTGTGTGTGTGTGTGTGTGTGTGTGTGTGTGTGTGTGTGTGTGTGTGTTTCCTTCCTTAGCAGATGGGAATGGGAGGAGCAAGAATGGCTCAGCCCAATGTGGCCCAGCTGCAGAACCAGTACATGGCTCCCCAGCAGGGCCAGTTTCCTGGCGGCGGTCCAGCTCTCGGCAATGTCAGTGTCAACATGGGCCAGTCTGGCACTCAGCCTGGCATGGCTCAGGTAAGAGACCTCTGATGTGTCATTATGTGCATCTCGCTCGCTCTCTCTCGCTCTCTCTCAGACTTGACAAACGTCAGCACGTTAGTTCTATGTCTATGATGCATTGAGTTGTATACAAAAAAAAAAAAAAATCTGTGTTTGTAGTTCTAGAGTGTGTCTATCTACTCTAGTCCTATCTACTCTAGTCCTGTTTATTAGATGTTGTATACAGGTACACTGAAGTATAGGCAAAGACATCATTGATTTGTTTGCTCTTGACTGGCAACGTCACTAATGTCACTGTTGTATATCGTTTGTTCTCTCTCTTGCAGCAGTCTCCGATGTCCACTCCTCCCTCCATGCCCGTCAACAGCCCACTCGGCCAGCCCGGCTCGGTTGGCGCCGGCGGCCCTGGCAGCGTGGGCTCCATGATGCCTTCAGGCATGGGCACGGGCCCCGGCAGCGGAGGCCCTCCATCCGCCTCCTCCACACCCCCCCAGCAGCAACAGCAGCCTCTCAGCATGCCACACTGCCCCCCGCCCGTCCGCCAGAACTCCCCCTCACCGGCACGCAGCCATAGTCGCAGCCCTACCCCACACCTTACCCCGCCTCAGGGGCACCCGGGCTCCCAGACACCGCAGCCCCACACCCCCGGCCTCCCCCCAATGTCCCAGGGCCCTGGCTCCGACAAGCCACCGCAGATGCGCCAGCAGCAGTCAATGGGAGGGGGACCCGGCTCGGTCGGGTCAGGGACGGGTATGTCCACCCCCAATGCCGGACATGGACCCCAGCTGCCCCGCACTCCAGTAAGTATCTTTACAGGCCTGGTTAAATGGATACATGAACATCTTTGTTAGTTGTTTTTTCATTAGGAAAGGGGGCTCAAAATAAATAAATGTTTACGTTTTATGTGTGAAGGGGGCTTAGTTTTGGGATCTCTTCCTCTGTCTCCATCCTGACTCTCCTGTCCTTCCAGCTGTCCCAGAAAGGCTCGCTCCACCTCGACGGGCAGGTAGCCACGCCGGCCTCTGTAAGCAGCACCGATGCCTCCTCCCAGCAGGCAGACACGGCGACATCCGGCCACAACACCAAGATGGAGGTGAAGCAGCAGGACGACGACGACGAGGAAGATGACGACGACATGGCAACGGGAGGCAGGATCGGAAAACTGGGCAACGTGAAGACTGAGGAGAAACCAGATGTGAGGATCATGTGGCCTTATTTTGGTTCATTTAGTGTCCCGTTATGGCATCTTTTATAGCATGTATAACTGGCTATATGTTGAATTATTAGGTGGACATCAATGTTCCCTCTAAGCTGTGCATTTTTCAGACCGCGTAAACAATTTTTTTTTAGGGTTTAAAAATCTGGGGCCGTATTCACAAAGCCTTTTATCTTACCACTAGGAGTGCTCCTAACTCGCGCTAAAACCTTTTACGTAGGAGTAATTTCTTAAAAGTGATTCACAACGGCTCTGAGACCTACTCATACTAAGGATAATACCAACTCCTAAGCTTAAGATAAAAACTCTGTTGCTATGGATGACGACGATTCTCATGCACGAGTTTAGAAGGGGTGAGGACGGTGATTGGTTGTTGACAGGCTCTCTCATTAAAAACTCATTCGTGACGTCCCTCTAACAATCCCACTATATCAACTGAAAATAAGAGAATAACCTAGGCTTCAAATTAAGTCATATTAAATAGTTATGGACAGTGCAGTTAGCAGAATGCACACGCATGATGACAAGTTTGTGCATCCAACGGGAATGACAATTTGCACGATAAGATAAATAGAAAGCGATCAATATATAATATGGCAATTGCATGTAATCAAGGCAGTAATAATTAAAGCACCCAGCAAACTGTTAGGCTATTATATTTCCAGCCCTTGACCACTTCAAATATCAGCACATACGGCCCTTCAAGCCCTCCAATCTTAATTGATCAAAGCGAAACGAACGTGAACCGTAGCCTAGGCGAAAGCCTACTGGTCCCAGGACCAATAGCCACTGTCACCCCAGCGGCATCCAGCTGGTAAGTTCTCAAAAACCTGCGACCGCTCTCCGTTGAAATGCTCAAGTCATCGGTACATCCAGGCCACGGTGGACGAATTATTGTAATGTGTGTCCCGTCACTGGACATTCCTGCGATCGCCATGGAATTTACTTTGATAGGCGATTGTCCAAAAGCAACTGGATAAACTGTTGGATGATGTGGGGTCTACAGTGCGTTGATAGTTTGATGAATTAAACGGCTGACTGATGATTCCCAGTGTCGTCAGTTGCGTTTTCCGCGAATCTTTATCTTTATGTTTCCAAACATTTCACTTCGGGACACATCGTTGTTTAAAGGCGTCATTGCATCCCGCGCTAATTCTACGACAATATTAATACCTTCACGGTTTAAGCAATGTCTTTTATCAATTCCAAGTCGGCTGCAGCCATCTTACGATTTTTTGTGAATAGGTCTTAGTGATTTAGGAGTCCTCATGAGGAGTTTTAAGCTGTCCTAGACTTAGGTGCTACTTTTAGGGATAAAATATTTTGTGAATTGCTCTTAGTAAAAAAAATTAGGAGTCCTACATTTAAGACTGACAAGCCCATTATTTTTAGGAGTTTCTCCTAAATTCGCCACTTATGACCTACTTTTAGCCCTAAGATTCTTTGTGAATACGGCCCCAGATCATCAAAGGGAATGTAGGCTAGGTAATAAACATTTAAAATACTGACATGTCTGACAACCAAGCCGGATGTGCGTTAGAATGTTTACATACAAAATTTCCTTTAGCTCTCTTGCCTGGCTCTGCTCCAGCAGTTATAGGCTACCATGGCGTAAAGAAAGGCAGAGCAGGTGCCCCAGGAAAAGGTCTGCCTAACGTTTAAACATGAGCGGCTAGATGAAATGGTCCAAACTGCCTCAGGTAGGATAAAACTTTCAGACATATCTACATATGCTCGGAGGCAAACGCAAAAAGAGTTCGCTTGTGGGAAAACATGCAGTGAACAAAAGTGACATTATTCTGTTTGTCCTTTAAAGTTTGTGAGCACTTGGATGCCCACTTCCCTGAGCTGAGTGGGCTGCCTTTGAGCCGGACACGTTGGATTGTGCAGTTAGTAAATTTGATCATGGGCTGAATGACGTGACCAATCTGGCGAAAAGGTTCAAAGTAGGGATGCACGATATTGAATTTTAGCCGATATCCGATATGCCGATATTTACAAGCTCATTTTGGCCGAATACCGATATATACACCTCAGCTTTTTAATTATTGAAAAGTCTCTCCTGTACTAGAATTAGTCTATTATTATGCTAGGGTATTGCTGTAAATACAGGACATTACAGACTTGATGTGTATCAATTTACACGACATTCACTCATGAAACTGAAATGGTTTCAAATATGGCAGATTTATTTATATTTTCACGTCACAATTTTCATACTTGAACAGTACCTCCTTGAACTTGAACAACTACACTCTGGAAATGCAGCTTGGCTTACTTGGCAAGCTAACATTGGTTAACTGACTTACAGTTTAATAACGTCCCTTCTAGGATTTCTAGACTAATCTATGTAACGTTATTGCCAAGTTAGCTGTTTAAATTCCACATATGGAAAAGTAAGCCATGTAGATCGCGTGGGCTCGTGACATAACGTTTCACATCGGGTCAAATGAGGCATCATCAACTTCTCTGGTGTCACGTAGCATGCTTGGCTAACTTTGCAAGCTAACCTTGGTTGACTGACTTACAGTTTAACAATGTCCATTCTAGGATTTCTAGACTAATCTATGTAATGTTATTGCCAAGTTAGCTGTATAAATTCCATAAATGCAAAAGTGAGCCATGTACAGATAGCGTTGGCTTGTGACATAACGTTTCACATCCTGTGAAATGAGGTATCATCAACTTCTCTGGCGTCACGTAGCATGCTTGGCTAACTTTGCAAGCTAACCTTGGTTAACTGATTTACAGTTTAGTAACGTCCCTTCTAGGATTTCTAGACTAAGCTATGTAACGTTATTGCCAAGTTACCTGTATAAATTCCATAAATGCAAAAGTGAGCCATGTACAGATAGCGTGGGCTTGAGACATAACGTTTCACATCCCGTGAAATGAGGTATCATCAACTTCTCTGGTGTCACGTAGCATGCAAGCTAACAAGCTAGTGTTGTCTAACTAACTCCGTGACTTATTAACGTCAATTAGCGCGACAGGTAATGTTGTAAAGCGTGGCACGCGGGTGGTCTGCATCTATGCATGCAACCTACATTATGGCCAAGCTGCATCTCCTCCTCCTTCTCCTGAAAAGTTTTCTGACAAATAGGCATTTTGTCATCATCCTCTGATACTGTGAAGTAGGATACTGCCACACAGCCGACGCTCATAAACATTTGCTTTGCGTGCGCATAATTTACACGTCACCTTATCGGCCAGGTACATCGGCAGAAATTTTTCATATCTGCAGATACCGATAATTAAGTTTTTAAGCCGATAACTGCCGATACCGATGTCTTGCCGATAATATCGTGCATCCCTAGTTCAAAGCGCTACTGGAGGAAGCATAATATGCGGTCCCAGGAAGCATTTGTCAACAACGAATTCAAGTTCATGGTTATTGAAAAAAGGTGGACGCTGAAAAGTGAGCATTTTCCAGATCTGGTACAACTTCTTGACATTTGTGGCACATTCCAAGCATCTAGCGGCGACTGTGAACGCGGTTTCAG
Organism: Sprattus sprattus; assembly: GCF_963457725.1. Classification (NCBI taxonomy): domain Eukaryota; kingdom Metazoa; phylum Chordata; class Actinopteri; order Clupeiformes; family Clupeidae; genus Sprattus; species Sprattus sprattus. The sequence goes on along the minus strand of NC_137922.1, from coordinate 41,320,905 downwards.
TCTAATGAATGCCACTAAGACAAAATCGTGAGGCGAGAAGATTTGAGGTAGAAATTTCCGTTATTTTCAATTAAACCTATTAGGCCCTATTCAAAGGCCTGCAGACAAGATGAGCCACACAGCCAGATAGGCCTAGCTCCCTCAATGTAATTCAAATGACATGTTTTGTAGCTTAGTTTGTTGCAAACCACTCCAGTTATTAAATTATTTATAAAGGCTACCTTAAGGAAAATATACACCATAATTACTATTACTATGTAAAGCACTGCATTAGCATTTTTCTTTAAATTAAGTTCTACTTAAATGTTGTACCTGCTGAGAAATGACTAAACACCTTGGATACTTTTATTTTGTGTGTGTGTGTGTGTGTGTGAATGTGTATATGTGTGTGTGTGTGTGTGTGTGTGTATGTGTGTGTATATATATATATCATGTGTATATATATCATTATCATTCAAAACCAGTGAACCAGTCATAACCTCCCTAAACCTTATTTATTTTCAACCAAAGATCCTTTAAGTTCAACTAAACTGACTGGTAAAACACCATCATTAAAATGTTCCAAAGTCCAGCCATTATGAAGGATATTGAATAAATATCAACCTTGTAGACATATTGATGCGTTTGCTGTCATCTCTTTGGAAACCTATGGCTAATGCAGGCTCGTGGTCATTTTCGTCAGGTCGCGTGGTTTACGAATTGCTCACAGTACTGAAATGTGCGCTCAGAATAAAAAATATTTGCTCATTGCTGAAAAAAATGAGAGGGAACATTGGTGGACATGTGGTAAATCTGTTAAATTGATTTGCCCTTTCAGATAAAGATAAAGAAGGAGGAGCCATCAGGTGACGGTGGAAAAGGCAGCGCCATGGAAACGTCCATAGCGGAAGACAAGAAGCCGGAAGTGAAGATAGAACCCAAAGAAGAAGAGGATGAGAAATCCTCAACCACCGGTTCATCTCCTGCCGGAGCTCAGAGCAAGAAGAAGAGTACGACTGAGTGCCCTTTCATTAAACATGCACTGTTTTTATGTATCATTAACTAATTTATGGTACATTCATTTAACGTAAGGTTTTATGTTCAGGTTGTCCTACTAATTTAATTTACTTCTTATCTCTAACATCTGACTTTATTCCTGTGTGCAGTCTTCAAGCCAGAGGAGTTACGGCAAGCCCTCATGCCCACACTGGAGTCTTTGTACCGCCAGGACCCAGAGTCGCTGCCCTTCCGTCAGCCTGTGGATCCAGGGTTGCTGGGCATTCCTGTATGTACAAGTGCTCGGATCTCTGCCACTGATCTAAGATACACTTTTAAGGTTGAAGTGCTGATTTGGTATTAGGCTTAATGGCGCAGAATTTGCATTCATTTTGTCTGTTAAAAATCATGTCTATTAAGAATTGTTCAAATAGGTGTAAATATGCAAGTTTAAAAGGACATTAAGAGTTAAAAATTGAATTAAACTAGACCAAAGGTCTAGTGTACAGCAGCAGAGAAGGGACAAACTTAAATAACACAGACCAGAGTTTAAAGCGGTTCTCTAAAATGTATCTGTTCCTATAAGCGCCATCATAAGATGGCACGATGCACTGTCATTGAGTAGTGGAGACTTGTTAAAGAAAATAACTGGACTATCAGTTTACTTATCAACATGGACTTAAAACCAATGGCTAGTAGCATCATGTTTTTTGTACCTTGGCAGAATCTTCAGCCATTCTCAAAAAGACGGTGCTGCGCAAGTGGAACAGCTCTCTGATTACATTGACTCTGACTTGTGTAAACCTTTTGGCGTTGTTTTCTCCCCAGGACTACTTCGATATTGTGAAGAACCCCGTTGACCTGTCGACCATCAAGCGAAAGCTGGACACGGGTCAGTACCAGGAGCCCTGGCAGTACGTGGACGACATCTGGCTCATGTTCAACAACGCCTGGCTCTACAACCGCAAGACATCCCGGGTCTACAAATACTGCTCCAAGCTGGCCGAGGTCTTTGAGCAGGAGATCGACCCCGTCATGCAGGGGCTCGGCTACTGCTGTGGGAGAAAGGTGTGTGTGTGTGTGTGTGTGTGTGTGTGGACAGAGTGTGGAATGTGTGTTAGAGATCTACAAGGCCTTTGGAGAGTGATTGTGTTAATATCCATATGTAAAAAAGGGTTTCCTACACACACACAAGTACCACTGTCTTGCTTGATTCGAGACCTGCACAAGTTGACGGCTCTTCCCATTCCCCTCGTGTTGCTGTCCACTTGTGCACTTTTTAGCCCTTGCTCACGAGAGGGATGTGGCGTTAGCACCGCCATCCAGGTCCATGTCGGCCCGAGTCCCAGCCGATGGGCTGCGGTTCCTCACACCTGTCGGAGCAGTGAGCCGCGGAGAGCCATGCCAGGCTGAGCGTTAAATGCCAGGGAGCTCACCGCATTAGCTCCTGTTGTTGATGAGGGGGGGATGTGCAATGCCATCAGAGCAACTGGCTACACATGCTAGTTAACACGCCTCAGTAGTGATAGCTTCAGGCGCTGAGAGAGGCTTTTGAACTTGGTGTATACAGATGACTTTGTAGCAAAATGAAGAACCTTGGCCGAAGTTAAGCGAAGCAAAATGTATGGGGTAAAGCGCAGAGCGGCAGCCACTGTTTGTGTGTTCTTTTTTGCTTGCGCAACGTTTTTATGGATGTCGAGCCCAGCCCTGTTTTGTTTCAGCTTTTACCAAAACCATTTGTTTCACAAGCACAAGGAAGGGTTGCTCACCGCTCACTGTCTTTCTCTTCCTCTTTCCGTTTTCTTTCTCTCCCCCTGTCTTAAATTTTCTCAACATTTACAGTTGGAGTTCTCTCCCCAAACCCTATGCTGCTATGGCAAGCAGCTCTGCACTATACCACGAGATGCTGCTTACTTCAGTTATCAGAACAGGTATGAGTACACACACACACACACACACACACACACACACATATATGTGCACCTTCTCTCTCTCTCCTCTCTCTCTCTCTCTCTCTCTCTCTCTCTCTCTCTCTCTCTCTCTCTCTCTCTCTCTCTCTCTCTCTCTCTCTCTCTCTCATACAGACACAAGCACACACTTACACATGCAAACATGCAGGCACAAATGCGTGCACATTCTCACACACACACTCGCAGCCCCGTAGTGTCCATCTGGACTAAAGGGTAAGTATGAGAGTTGACTCAGCAGACCCATAGCTGGGTTGTGCAACCGTACTCCACTGCTTGTAGGACTGTGCAGTACACATTCACTACAACATGCATAGTACAAACTCATGGCTGTTTGTTTGAAAACGTGGTCCAAGCCAACTATCAAGTCTCCACCACCGTGCAACAGTCCAGCCTTACCCTGCTAAACTAGCTAAACCAGCTGTTCAAAGTTATATTCATTAATTATGTTAATATTAGTTTTGTGCTGAGTCATCATTGTGGGAAAAAACTCATTTTTGTTGGAATTTTGAAGTTCCAATGTTTTGAATGACATTCGGTCTCTCAGAATTGTCAAAATGTTATGCCAAATGTAATGTCACTTGTTATGTTCTCAATCTTGGGCCGAGGTTTTATCCACCAATCAACTTCTCAATGTGATTGTTCTGTCTGCAATATTCCCGCCATTTTAAAAGTTGGTACTTTTTATTCTGTTGTCATTTTTATGATGGCACTAATCTGCAACACATCTAAGATGAATTCATTGGTCCCAAGGGAGATGATCAATTACAATATCAGTGAGCTAAAGCAGAGTAAATTCCATGATACAAGCACAATGAGAGCACCAACTTTAAAATGAGCTTGCCTGGCGGAACAGCCTTGCTTCTGCTGCTTGTGTGTTCAGTGTTATCATGTGTCCTTAAATTACTGTTTCCCATCGCTCAGTCCCGCTTCCCCTAACGCCCAATCCCCTAGATTGTTCCACTGCTGTGTAGGTGTGCTGGTTTGACCTTCATTACCTGTACAAACGCTAATCTGTGCTTTGCTTTGGCTTTCTGCTTGTCTTGTCTCTACGTGGTGTTGTCTCCCCCACCCTCCCTCCCCATTCATGCCCTGTTGGTTTTTAACCCCCCCCTCGTCCTTGTTAATGTCCCCACCCCCTTTTTTTGGTTCTGTCTGCTTGTCATGGCTTGCTTTCATCCAATCAACCATCAACCTATCCCTCCCACCTTGCTTACCCCAACTCCCACCCTTCCCTTTGTAAATCTTGCATCGTGATTGGCTGCTCTGATGACGACCCTGTCCTGCGCTCCCCGTCTGTGCCTGCTTACCCTTTGGCCCGCCCTGCCCTGCCCTGATTGGTGGCTGCGTCCTCGTGCCCTCTCTGTGATTGCTGTTTGGCCGAACGGTGTAGTTCACCAAAATTTGGGCTTATCGCTGACAGGTACCACTTCTGCGAGAAGTGCTTCAACGAGATCCAGGGTGACAGTGTGTCCCTGGGGGATGACCCCACCCAGCCTCAGACGTGAGTACCATCTCTTCCTCCTCTCCTTCCTCATCTTCCTCCCCCTTCCTTCCTTCATCCCCAGACAGTTGTTTTTGGCAGGTTCAACTCCAGTAATTAAACCTCCCACCCCTCTACACACACACACACACACACACACACAAGCACTTAGGAACCAGGACTGAGTTACATTTTCAATGGAGACTTTCCATGAACAGCAGAGTAGGGTCCAGGAAATTCAGCTCCACTCCTCAAAATGTCAACCTGTCAGCGGTTCATAAAGCGTCCTGGGTAAAGCCCAGTATTCATCAGGCTCTGTGTGAGGCGCATAGATGTGCTGGAGCAGGCATTTACATTTGGGTTGCAGAGTGAAGTGGCTAAATTGCCTGGGGATTAATGCAGCTCGGTTTTGTGGAAAATTTGTCAGTTTTGAAAATAATTACACCTGAAAACCATCAGCATTATTTCAAAACAAGGAAAGAAGGGTTGGAGAAGCAGCATCTTTGCTCATGACTACAGATACATCAAATGGAAATGACTGTCATGACTAAATTTAGAGGAGGTTTAGTTAGAGAAATGAGGGCCAAGAATATGAGTGATGATATCACATGTAATATATATTACCATTTTCTCTCTAAATTGCTTTTTACCTTCACATCCCCCCCTCCCCCCCCCCCCCCTCGCTTCATTGGCTTGTGGTCCTGTTGTGTTGAAAGACTCAGAAATATCCCATCCTATCCTTTGGCAGTAGTTATTTTCAGAGTCTTGGCTATGCTGCTTTGGGAGTTCAGTTTCCTGAAGATTGAGTTGGCAAAAGCTTTTGACTAATTGTATGACTTATAAGGGCCTTGTGGTCATTTGGTCTTGGCTGCACCTTAAACAGAAGAACCTTGAGATGAACCTATGCCTGGATACTAAGAAAAAAATATCTACTCCATGATATTTTAGAGTGGTTACAAAACACCCTTGTTTTTTCAGAAGAACAAATCACACAAGTCACTAGTCTTTTTTTGTAAATCTGAATTCATAAATCGAATGAAGTCATTCAACATTATCGAGTATGTCTGTAAAGACATATTGTTTGTTGAAAGTTGTTTGTGCTTGTTAGGACTGTTTATATTGTGTTTTTTAATTTTTCAGGTCCATCAATAAAGAACAGTTTGAGAAGAAGAAGAATGACACACTGGATCCTGAAATGTAAGTGTTTAGTTACTAGTTAATTAATCTGTGTTTCTTGGTGTGGGCAGTTCTGTTCGGCATATTAGCAAAATACATGTAGCCCTTCAAATCTGTGTAATAGTTTGTAATGTCATTTCAATTTTTATTTCTTTTTCCCATTCATCTAATTTCTTGGATATTCTTGTGTATTTCTCTGCAGGTTTTCAACCTGTAGCGATTGTGGGCGTAAAATGCATCAAATCTGCGTGCTGCACCATGATACGATTTGGCCATCGGGGTGAGCTTAATGATCTTTCTGAGTTCTGCCCCGCTCTCGATCTGGTGTCGCATCTCACCACGTCTTCAGCTGCTCTAGTCTGAACTCACACTGTCTATCTTGTGTATTACAGATTTGTATGTAGTGGCTGTCTGAAGAAAGCGAATAAAACGCGGAAGGAGAACAAATATGCAGCCAAAAGTAAGTATGCCCCTGGCCTTCCTCCTGGACCATTTATGCAGAGGGGAAGAGTTGCTATACATCGCTGGACTTTCACGTTTAGAATCTGTGCTCACTTCTCCTTCCTCCCCTCACTGACAGTATCTCTTGTTATGTCCTCCACCAGGGCTGCCACAGAATAAACTTGGCCACTATCTGGAGACGCGGGTGAACGACTACCTGAGACGGACGCCTCACCCTGAGTCCGGCGAAGTCACCATCCGCGTGGTTCACGTCTCCGACAAGGTTGTTGAGGTCAAACCAGGAATGAAGTCCAGGTGAGCACAGACTGAGACCAACTGATGGCCTGTAGTCTAATCTTTTACACAGAATCACTGCTTTATCATGGATGGGGAGATTGATGAAGTGCTTGCGTGTGTGTCTGGCTGCAGGTTTGTGGACAGTGGAGAAATGTCAGAGTCCTTTCCGTACCGGTCCAAAGCTCTGTTTGCGTTTGAGGACATTGATGGGGCAGACGTCTGCTTCTTTGGCATGCATGTACAGGAGTATGGCTCGGACGCCCCACCACCCAATCAGAGGTAAGTTTCACTCAATTGAAGTTATACTATAGTGACCAATAAGGCGTCTCTAGAGTGATGAGTCGTTTGAGGAAAAGATGTGCGGTACCTTCATTTTCACTGGACTTAAGTAAATCCATTATGCTGGCTTTTTATTGACCTGGTCTGTCCCCCTCCTCTCCCGTAGGCGAGTTTACATATCCTACCTGGACAGTGTCCACTTCTTCCAGCCACGGGTTCTAAGGACTACAGTGTACCACGAGATCCTCATCGGGTACTTGGAGTACGTGAGGAAATTGGGGTGAGTAAACCAAGCTTTACAATCCGTCTTGACCTCTCCTGACTCCAGCCCTTGCTTTGACAAATCATATGCCACAGGAGGTAACACAATGCGCGTATCATGGTGGCTTTACAAACACATAGGTTTTCTAGAGGGACGTAAAATTATCATGTTATTGCAAACATGTTCGAAAGCACGCACACATGTACAGCAGACCACCTACAGACCACTGAGAACAGATACATATTACAGACAGTGATAGGTAATATTAAAGAAGTATGTCTCAAGTGCACGTTTAAAGGTTTTCACCGTTTCAGCCATTATTTGGTATTCTGGCAGAGTATTCCAAAGGCTGGGAGCATAAAAACTGAAAGCTGTCTCTTCCTGTGTCTGACAATGATGTCCTAACCTTATGAATGCCTTGCTGTGTGTGTAGGTATACCACGGGGCATATATGGGCTTGCCCACCCAGTGAAGGCGATGACTACATCTTCCACTGTCACCCTATGGATCAGAAGATCCCTAAGCCCAAGAGACTGCAGGAGTGGTACAAGAAGATGCTGGACAAGGCCGTCGCTGAGCGGATCGTGCATGACTACAAGGTAAGCAACGAATGTGACCGTTGTTATAGACACATGCTGAACCATCAAAAGAGGTTTCAAGGATTTGTTTGTTTGTTTATTTATTTTAGTTTTTATTCTGACTGCCATGTTTCTTGTGCTCTCAGGACATCTTCAAACAGGCCACGGAGGACCGTCTGACCAGTGCCAAAGAGTTGCCCTATTTCGAAGGTGACTTTTGGCCCAATGTCCTGGAGGAGAGCATCAAGGAGCTGGAACAGGAGGAGGAGGAGAGGAAGAGGGAGGAGAACAGCACTTCCAACGAGAGCGTAGACGTGAGTGTGACTTGAGTCTCTAACTTTGATGGACTTAGACCAGGCTGGCGTCTCCCAGGTCCTTAATGCATGTCTCTGGTGCATTGTTGGCACTGGAGGGAACATGGCAGGGAGCCGTCTCTTATTTACTTAGTGTCATGCATGTCCCGGGCTCCTTTAATAAAAGCTAGAGATGTATTATCTGGTATCCTAAATCAGCGCAACTTGCAGTTCAGACTGGAACGGCCCCATCCGTTCCAGAATAAGCTGCTTTCTGAGAGGTGGGCTGGATCAGAGGCATCCAAGAAACAGGTTTGGCTATTTTGCTGTTCTGCATCCTCTTTAATGCGCGCCACAGTAATGAGCCTGTCTCCATTACTGTCTGACTGAAAGAGGAAAATCTTTTTAGTGGTGTCTCTCCATTACAATGAATACTTGTAATGTAGAATTGTCAGTTCTGTATTTGCATTAAAAAAGAAGAGAAAAAAACAACTAAACATCATGACTTTTGTTTCATTGTTTTCTTTTTGCATTCCATGTCAAGTGCTTTTATCTTTTGATTTCTTTTTTCAGAAGAAAAAGGTGCCACAGAAGTTAAACACATGAATGTCTTTATTCTGATTCTTACAGGCCACTAAAGGTGACAGCAAGAACGCCAAGAAGAAGAACAACAAGAAGACAAGCAAGAACAAAAGCAGCCTGAGCCGAGCCAACAAGAAGAAACCCGGGATGCCCAACGTATCCAACGACCTCTCCCAGAAGCTCTACGCCTGCATGGAGAAGCACAAAGAGGTAGGCAACATATGTTGATTTCGATAAAAGAACATAATGTAGACCATTATTTAGTACACAGTGTTATCGGTGAATTGAATGTGCAACCTTGGCTCAGCTGCCACCCTGTTGTAGACTCTATGAAGTACACCAAATGGAACACGTTCTCAACCGCTCTGATTGTTCTCTCCCCTCCCCCTTCCCCTTCCCCTCCTCCCGTTAGGTGTTCTTTGTGATCCGGCTGATCGCCGGGCCCACCTGCAACACGTTGCCGCCCATCTCCGACCCCGACGGGCTGATGGCGTGCGACCTGATGGACGGGCGCGATGCCTTCCTGACGATAGCGCGCGACAAGCACCTGGAGTTCTCCTCGCTGCGGCGCTCCAAGTGGAGCTCCATGTGCATGCTGGTGGAGCTGCACAACCAGAGTCAGGACCGATTCGTCTACACCTGCAACGAGTGCAAGGGCCACGTGGAGACACGCTACCACTGCACCGTCTGCGAGGTATGGACCCACTTAGGGAAATGGCCACTTATCATTCTAATGTTTTCATAGAACTGTAGTCAGTTGGAGAGACGGTAGGCTTATGGATTGAGGAGTGAAAAGTCAGGTTGGAGGATGCGTGAGAAACAGTGTGTGGTTTTGACCAGTTTTGAAAATATTTTAAGGTGGCATAGAGGCCAGTCCAAGACAAGTGAAAGGTGAATGTATTCTTGAGCAGAATAAATGGTAACAGGAATGATAAATGTAGTGTGAATGCAGTTATGGGCTGTGTTTGGTCCAAAGCGTTTAGTGTTTGAAATCCACATGGTTTAACACCATTTCCTGGTTGCTCTGTGTTCCCAGGACTACGATCTTTGCATCGCCTGCTACAACATAAAGGGCCACGTGCACAAGATGGAGAAGCTTGGCCTGGGCCTGGACGACGAGAGCAACAATCAGGCGGCAGCCACCGTGCAGAACCCGGGCGACTCGCGGCGCCTCAGCATCCAGCGCTGCATCCAGTCACTGGTGCACGCCTGCCAGTGCCGCAACGCCAACTGCTCGCTGCCCTCGTGCCAGAAGATGAAGCGCGTGGTGCAGCACACCAAGGGCTGCAAGCGCAAGACCAACGGGGGCTGCCCCATCTGCAAGCAGCTCATCGCGCTCTGCTGCTACCACGCCAAGCACTGCCAGGAGAACAAGTGTCCCGTGCCCTTCTGCCTGAACATCAAGCAGAAGCTGCGGCAGCAACAGCTGCAGCATCGGTTGCAGCAGGCACAGATGCTGCGACGTCGCATGGCCAGCATGCAGCGTGCGGGTGCGGGCGCGCTGACGGCAGCACCGCCAGGGTCAGAGGAGTGCGGTGCGCCAGGCACACCCACGCCCAGCACGCAGCCTCCTACGCCACAGACGCCCACAGGACCGGTCACTCCAGGGCCCCAGCCAGGCATGGGTGGCGGTGGAGGGGGAACTCCACAGCCTCAGATGCAACCACAGCAGCAGCAGCAGCAGCAGTCTGGGGTGCCCCAGCACCACCAAATGCCTGGATTCCAGCAGATGCCCGGGGCAGGGGGCATGATGAACTCCCCTCAGCAGCAGCAACAGCAGCAGATGATGCAGCAACAGCATCAACAGCAGCAGCAGCAGCAGCAACAACAACAACAACTTCAACAACAATTACAACTACAACAACAGCAGCAGCAACAGCAACAACAACAGCAGCAACAACAACAGCAGCAGCAGCAGCAGCAACAACAGCAGCAGCAGCATCAGCAGCCTCCATCGGTCCAACAGATGCAGCACCCCAACAACCTCCCCATGTATGCTGCCAGGCCCCCTGGCCAAGTGTCCATGGGAAAGCCAGGGATGGTTCAGGCGGGGATGCCCCAGCAGGCCTCCATGCCCCAGCAGCAGCAGCAGCCGCCCTCGGGGCCACCCCAGGCCGCTCTGGAGGTGGCCCTAAAGATCCAGCGCGTGGCCGAGACCCAGAGGCAACATGCCCAGCAGCAGCTTATGCAGCGGCAGGCCAACCAGGCCGGTATGATGTCCCCACACAACCACCATCAGCCTGGCCAGCCTCAAGGCCAGGTGGGCCACACAGGTGCAGGCATGGTGGGCGGGCAAGGGATGCCCCCGCAGGTGGCGGCGGCAGCTGCAGCGGCACAGGCTCGGGCACAGATGGAGCAACAGCAGCAGGCCATGGTGGGCACAGGCATGCCTTCCCAGCAGGGTGGACCTCAGGGCCAGCTCCCACCTCAGATGCTGCAGCAACAGCAGGGTGGCCCGCAACAACAGTGGAGCGGTCCAGGCATACCTGCCCAGCAGAGACCGGGCATGATAAACCAGATGAGTCACGCAGCCATGCTGGCTGCCCAACAGGCAGCTCAGCAGCAGAGACAACAGCAACAGCAGATGGCCACTCAGCAACAGCAGATGGCCACTCAGCAGCAGCAACAGCAACAGCAGCAGGTGCAACAACAACAGCAACAGCAGCCTGGGCAGCCTGGGCAGCCTGGGCCCATGGGGATGATGGGAGTTCCCGGCGGGCCTGCAGGAGCTGGGCCTGGGGCCGGGCCAGGCAACCTTCCACAGGGAGCCCTCCAGGATCTTCTTCGAACCCTGCGCTCTCCCAGCTCCCCCCTGCAGCAGCAGCAGGTGCTTAACATCCTGCGCTCCAACCCCCAGCTCATGGCCACCTTCATCAAGCAGCGGGTGCCCAGGTACCTTGGCCGCGGAGGACCAGGAGGCGGCCAAGGCATGCCCGGATCGCCCGGTGGCGGCCCGGCAGTCATGGACGGCCAGCAAGTCAACACGAACCCCGGAGCTCCCCAGCCGGGTATGCACATGGGCCAGGGAGCAGCCATAGCCTCTATGAGTTCTCTGCAGCAGCAACAACAGCAGCAGCAACAACAGCAGCAACAACAACAACAACAACAACAACAACAGCAGCAGCAGCAGCAGCAGCAGCAGCAGCAGCAACAACAACAGCAGCAGCAGCTCCAACAGCGCCCCCTGTTGGCTGGCAACATTCAACAGCAGCAGCAAATGGCAGCTCTCCAACAACAACAACAACAACAACAACAACAACAACAACAACAACAACAACAACAACAACAACAGCAGCAGCAGCATCAACAACAACAACAACAAGGAGGCATGCCAGGCCAAAGCTCCAACATGTCGACTATCTCCCCCCAGTTCAGAGAACTACTGCTAAGGAGGCAACTGCTTCAACAGCAACAGCAACAACAACAACAACAGCAGCAGCAGCAACAACAACAGCAGCAGCAGCAGCAGCAGCAGCAGCAAATGGGCAACCACGCTCAGTTCCAGCAGCCTCTCCCGCAGCAGCAGCAGCAAGGCTACCCCAACCAGCCTGGCCAGCCTCAGCCTGGGGCTCTCCAGCAGCAGCAACAACAGCAGCAGCCACAGGGGGCTTCAGGAGGGCAGCAGAGCTACAGCAGCACCATGTCCCACCAGCAGGTGGCTGCAGCTCTCCAACAGAGGCTCCAGCATCAGCAACACCAACTCCAGCTGCAGCAGCAACAGCAGCAACAACAGCAGCAGCAGCAGCAGAATGCCATGGCTGGGCTTCAGGGGCCTGATGGAGGCCCTGGAGGTGGAGGCCCACATCCGCAGTCTCAAGTCCAGCAGCAGCAACCACCACAGGGAGGCCCACAGCAAGCGATGCACCTCCAGGCCATCCAGCAGAGGCTGCAGCAGCACCTGGGCGGGGGCTCTCCAGCACAGCATAGCAATCCCATGAGTCCTCAGCAGCAGCAGCAGATCGCCCAGTCGCCACACCTGCAGAGCCAGCAACTGCCCACGTCGCTCAGCAACCAGGTGCGCTCGCCGCAGCCCTCGCCGCGACCCCAGTCGCAGCCGCCCCGCTCCAGCCCGTCCCCTCGCATGCAGCCGCAACCCTCGCCCCACCGCATCTCCCCACAGACAGGCTCCCCGCACCCCGGACACCTACCCCAGCACCACAACACTGGCATGGTGCCGCCCCCACCCCCTCAACAGCAGCAGCAGCAACAACAGCAGCAGCCTAACGCCATGGACCAAGGCCCGTTTGGGTCGGATCAGAACGCCATGCTGTCCCAGCTAGGGAGCATGGGGGCGCTGCATGGGCCTGGGGTGAGCGACGTGCTGGATCAGGGGACTAATATGAATGGCTTAGACATTATGTAGCATTTCCATGCTATTGGAAACTGCCACGGGCACCGTAGGGTGAGGGCAGTTTAAGGGTGTCCTATTATTATTTAATATTTTTCTGATATAAATGAAAAGAACTGAACTTCCTATGGGAGATGCTTCATTAAATACACAAGTCGAAAAATTAATTAAATAAATGAATGGTAAGTTATTGCTGTTAATATATATTTTTGCCAATTGTGTTCAAATGGGTATGGGTGAAAAGGGTTGGGCAATATCCTTCCTTAGTATATGACACAAGTACTATTTTTTGGGGTCAAAATGTCTGCCTTTTTTACAAATATTTTTTAAGATTTTAAAAGTGGCGTAAAAATTAAAGAGCAAAGTTAGTGAACATAATAGCTTTGGGTTTTTTTTTTTCTCTCCATAAAGCAGTCTTGATTGTATTCATTTTTGCAGTTACTTTTTTATTATATTACTCATCTTCATTGGTCTAAATATCAAAGTTTCTTTTCCATTACACTTTGTGTTTTTTTTGACGGTTTATGCCATATGTAGTTTGAGACTGCTTACAATTCACAAAGAATATATTTTTGTTAAGGACCGGAATAAGGCAAGGACAACAATGAGTTCATCTTTTTTTCTTTTTGTGTTTTTTTCTTTTTCCTTTCTCATGAGGGGTGTGGGGCTTATCTAAAACTTTTTGATAGTGTTGCTAGGGAACTGATGCTGGGCTGTTGCTGGGATGCGTGGGAAACGCAAGTCCTCCTACGCGTGTCACTGCTCCCCTGCACTAGAGCACCCTCTCCCATGAATGTGCGCTCCTCTCTCTCGCTCTCTCTCTGTCTTTGGCTCTCTCCATCTCATCTCTCTCACTAGAACCATGAAATTACTGCTGACACTATAGGTGCACTGCAGGCCTCAGCGTTTGGCTTTAGAGGAAGGCTCCAGTACAGGACATTGTGTTGTTGTCTATCCGAAAGACCTGGAGAAGGACTGAAACCGTTTTTTTTTAAAAGGGAGAAAAGGAGGAGGGAGCGTCGCAAGGAATCAGTCCCTCCACATCTGGGAGGGTGGAGGGGGAAGGATTACCCCGGTCCTATTTCCCTGCCTCTCTTTGTTTGTTTTGCCATCTCACTGACTGCTCCCTCTCCGCTCTCGATCTCTCTCTTTCCTTCTCAAACCTTCCCCCCGGAAGTATCGCTCCGACTTCCTCTCCTCTCATTTTCTCCTGTGTGCTGAGTTTATGGGATTTTAATTTAATAATTTTTACTGTACAAAGAAAAACAAACTGTGGACTTTAATAATTAAATACTGTTTTTTTTTTTTTGTTGTTTTGTTTTGTAATAAAATGTAAATTGATAAAACAAAAAATTTGTACAGACTTTCAAACTGATGGGTAGGCAATGAACTAACTTTTTTCTAACAGCGGTTTCCCCTCCGATTCATGCTGGTAGGAGCGGCCGAAGTACAGGCAGCTTAGAGGGAAGGGGTTTCACCTGAGAAATGAAGCAAAGAGTGTTTTTGGAGTGGTCGAGTGTAGGCTGAACAAGCACCAATGCGCCTTCTCTGTGTACATTTCAGCACTTGAAATGATGACTGGTGCGTATCCAATACTCTCTGTTTCACTCAATACACACTTAGCTGTTCATACATACATACAGACACACACACACACACACAAAAGAAAATGTGTTGACATGCTATCGTGGAGACCCACAGTGTATTTCAGGAATAAGATGGACTGCTAATATAAATAGAATCGAAAATTGGTCGATTAGTATTTTTCTCTAAGGGTTGGTGTAGGGTTGGGAAATAACCACAGCGGAATCCGTGGCAATATGCCTTGAGACTTATTTTATAAGAACATGGAGAAATAACTCTTGTCTTTTATATATAGATATATTATTTAATTTTATTTTTTGAAAGTTAAAAACTTGAAGCTACGTAAATTGATAAATTAAATGATTTTTCTCTTTTCTTTTTTTTCAAAGATGTATTGGGGATGCAAGATGGCACTGCGGTTATACAGTATACGTCCCATTTGGGGATTGCTGAGAAATTATCATGCCATTTGAAGAAATGTCTTATACTTACATATATAAAAACATATAGATACTGAATCACTGTACAAACCATGGCAACTGAACAGTTTATTTTTTGGTTTGTTATTTTCCTTCTTTTTGTTCTATTTTTCAAAGGAGAGACTGGAAAAAAGACCATGTGCTATTTGTTAAGTGTTCAAAACATTTTTGACCACTTTTTTCTTTTCTTTTTTTCTCCCCTTGTTGACACATTATGGTGCTTGCTGAGCAGAAGCGAAAAAGAACTAATTAACTGTTGCTCCAGTGTCAGTAGTTATTCTTTTTTAAGTTATTTTGGTGGTCAGATTTCTTTGCCAATTATTTAATTGTACATTAAAGTATGTTTGTACCATTGGAAAATATACCAGGTGGTTTGTGCGGTTCTTGCTTTAGTTTATGTTGTGTGTGTGTGTGTGTGTGTGTGGTTGATCATCTGAACAAGGGGGTGTTCTGATCTGGTGGCATGAACGCCATCTGCCATATGAATGCATTAAGTAATGTGTGAGCAGTATAGACTGATCAGAACCTCCTTCGACATAGAGACCTGTGCTGTGAGGAGCGAGGGTACAACTTAAAATGCTAGACTGACTGATGCGTTCATATAAAGTGCATTGCTGAGCAGTCTGTTATATGAATTACGTTTTTATTATGGTTTTTCAGGGGCTTGTGTCAGTTTGGTTTTGTACCTGAATGTCCTACCTGCCGGAGGAGCTTTTATCCTAAAGCCAAGAAAGGACTTTGGACAGACAAACAACTGCTTAAAAGGACACATTTTAATTGAGTTCTCCATCAATCATTCTTTTCATTCTACTGGTACAATTGTGGGCAAGGAAACTCAGAGTTTGCAATGAGAAAAGAGTGGACACAAGTTTATTTCACTATAAAAGGCAACAATTGTAACAAGATCCACATACAAAGACTTAAATGTTTATACTGCACAATACCAAGACTTTCCATGGGTGCTGTTTGAAAACCCAGTAAATTTGCTTCAAACATGTCATATTTGAGCAAACCTTACATGACAGGCCTCAGCACACACAATCACCTCCGTTGACAAACCACTTAGTCAGTCCACCCATTTCAGCAACAATAACTCTCCCTTATTGAATAAATAAATACATTCAAAATTCACAGGACCCTCAGGATTAAAGTGCCCTTGAGCTAAGGCCATTCTGAACTCCTAATATCTACAAACAGACCCCTCCTATAGACGATAACAGATTGTACTGTGGGTTTGACTGGATGTTCATGCTGTTTTTTTTTTTTTTTTAAAGGAACTACGTGAACAGTGATGCCACAAAGATGGCTGTGTGCTACACTCCTGTAGATTTGCCAAAGCTGCATGTCTGAAAGAGAAAGCTTCAAAGTAATACTGAAATGTGAGAGCAACACGTCCAAAGAACATAATGGGAAGTTGTTTAAAAACATTAAAATCACTAAACTATTAAAAAGAAAATTAAGACAATTCAGTGTTTGACCAAACACCATCACCAGTTGTAAAGGTGTGGCAGGAACCAACTGGCGAAAATCTACACACAGTCGTTGCATGATCAGCATGTGTCATGAGATGTTAGTCACATGACTACTTGAGATGTAACTGAAATATGCTTGCCAGAGAAGATGGTGTTCTACACAGCATACAGAGGTGCCCCTCCTCCCAATAAAGGTGCCCCTACGCCCAATAGAGATGCCCCTACGCCCAATAGAGATGCCCTTACTCCGAATACAGATGCCCCTACGCCCAATAGAGATGTGCCTCTACTCCAAATTCTGGGGTGCAGCAGGCTGGTCAATCCATAAAGTGCCAAGGAACAGTTTTAACACAGCACTGTAGGCTTGGGTCAGGTGGTGTCCCCAGAAACGTCTTATTCATTTTCTTTTAATAATTATTTAAATAAACATTCTTAAACATTCTATAAACTGGATGGATACCTTTGGCCTACATAGCCATGATGTGAAGTTGGTAATGAAGTTGCAAATGACACATGCTGTGGATAATTGTTGATAATGTTGTTTTTTCAGTGCAACAGTCAATGCCAGTGTTTTAGTCTTAAAAACAGTGAACACCGTGTAAACAAACTTCTGATATAAAAATTACAACTGCCCCTCTTTCTATCAGTTCTGTGATACTGACGAAGGGATTTGCATGTCAGAATTGCACCTGGCACTGAAGCAGAATTGACACTATTTGACCATAGATAGATTTGTGAACAAATGTTTGTTAATGAGTAACTACTGACGGGTAATACAAGCACAGCCCAGCACTTCTAAAAATAACTGGGTCCCTCGTCTGTCTTGTTTGTTGTAAACATCACTGAATACAGGGTAGGGTACTACCCAAACTAGATTGATAGATTCTACAAACAAGCCTCTACAACTGAAAAAGTTTCTAACTCAGTTAGTCAGTTATGTTCGCTGGGCCATCAAGCACACGGGCACAACAAAGAGTGGGCGGAATGAGGATATTAATCTGCTGACTAACTCGGTTCTAGCTGTGTTTGCTATGCGCACCTACGGAAGTGTGTACTGTGTCCCAACTGTGCAAAAATACCTTCGTTAAGGATTGAGGGAGGGCGTGTCATACAAAAGGACACTTTTTAAAAATGTGTGTAGCTTAAAAGGTCTCGGCCCCTTTCCACAGACACACACACACCCTCCTCTCTCTTTCTCTCCTTTTTCCTTTCATCATTCGCCAGAGCTCCTAGAATTCCAACCCCCAGCTCCTAAAGAAGCCCTTGGCGGCCAGGGCCTCTTTGAAAGTCACAGTCAGAGAGTTGATGGTGACGTCAGTCACAGTGATGTCCTTTGCGCTCGTGAAGGGGCTCCAGCCGTCTGATATCTGGGATTCAGTCACTTCCTCTGGGTGAGCGATGGGTGACCAGCACTTTGATCCAGGTCCTGAGAAAAGCAAAGACAAGCTCAAGATCAAGAGGACAACTGGTAAACCAATGCACTGGGGGCCAATTCAAATGGGAGAGCCCAGTTTTTGTAAGAGGGGTGGAGTTGGGGTCCAACAGGCTTCAATTTATTGACATTGCTGTAATGGTGAAATATGTAGCTTTCATTGTCAAAGAACATGAAAATGATTCTTGACACTACATTTTTTTGGGCTTGTAGAAAATACTGTTTTCTAACAGACCCATGTCTGATATGCATTCCATTTGCCTGTTTCAAACTATACATTCCATTTGTTTACAGCTCGCTTTTTCCTGGAAAATGTTAACTGCATTAACACCTTTTAAGACAATGACACAAAGAATCCTTTTAAAGGCGCAGTCCTTGATTTTAATCAAATACACTTTATGTCATATAGAACACATATGGTCCTGTAGCCTTTTGATGTGTCTGTGTGCTCAAAACAACAACAACAAAAAAACTCAGCTCAACGCACATTACAGAGACAATATATGTTAGCCCTGAAGATGTATACAAATATCAAAGACACATATTGTTTGGTGTTGCACAAGGAAGCGGTTTCAGTCTTCTTCTCTTTTCATTATACATGCTACCACTTGGTAATACCATCAGAGAACACAACATCAACTTCCATGCTGATTATACACAACTATACATTTCTGTCAAGCCTCATAATATACATGCCTTATATCCCTGCTACCGATCTGTCTGCAATCCACCGATGGATGAGCTATAACTTTTTTAAATTAAATGAAGACAAAACAGAAATTCTCTTAATTGGTCCCAAAGCCAAAAGAAATGCACCTTCTAAAATGCTGAGAAACTTGGGTCAACAGAACATAATGGAAGTAATAGATTTGGGTGTAGATTTTGTGATTTTAATCGTTTTCTTCTTTTTACTGGTTTGATTTTCCCTTGGTCTGAGCGACTAAAGCATTTTTAGCTGGGCTATCTGTAGGAAAAGTGCTTAAAAATAAGTTTATTATTACTTTTATTATTATAATTATTATTATCATATGTGGCTCCAACAATACATTTAATGTGGTTAGCATTCATAGCCCACAAATCTCTCCAGATGATCTTTCTGTTCTTATCATTACGCCAGTTCATTCATTGGCATTGCTGTGCCTGAGAAGCTTCTGGTCCAGTTTCCTCTCCTTGCTTGTGAACAAAGCTGGGTACCATCTGCCTCCTCTCTGGCAATGTGGCCTTACCCCCATGCTTCCAACTGTCACCTAACCCAAACCCTGCTCTACCACTCTGCACCTGCCCAATGAGATCTCTATGCTGTAAAGCACCTTGTGTATGTTGAAACACTTCTCGTGGATTTCACCCCATCCCTGTTTTCATTGTTGGAGCAGTGTTCTTGACTGCTGGATCCTTCGACTGTGACAAAATCAATTCCAGTCTGGTCACATTTGAACTCCTCTACCGAGCTGAACTCCAAAAAACCTTTTGCATACAATGCCACACTCACATCATTTCCTAGCTGCCTTATTAATGCTTCTCTCAAATTACAACAAACAACCACAAATTCAATTTACCAATCAAGAAGGGCTTATCAATGGTACTGATAGCCTATCTATCTATAAATCCAGGAATCTCTGTGTGTCTGTCAGTCTGTCAGTCTAGGGCGAATCTCACTGACGGTAGTTACGTTAGTTATGAGATTTCGCATGTAGCTTACGCATGTCATGAACCTGTGCATCCTTGATTTTGAAGATTTTTGAAATTATAGTTCGCGAGATATTTGTATTTTACCGTTTCCCGTAGCCACTATATGGGTTATCGTTTCCCGTCCCGTTGGCACTATGGGTAGTGACGTCACAATCAAACAATATACGCCTAGCAGTATTAAACTATCCTGCCTTCACTCAAAGTTCAGAATAGCGTTGGATACGAGGAGGTCCGCATTCAAATTCTTCTTGGTGAACAGATACAGACTTTTGCTCAGGTAATCTTAAGACAGTGATTGATTTGATCTATTCGTTTATTTTTAAGCTTCTTTATGTTAAGTTTCAAAGTAATGTAGCTAACGCATGTCATGAACCTGTGCATCCTTGATTTTGAAGATGTTTGAATTCATAGTTCGCGAGATATTTGTATTTTACCGTTTGCTGTACGGTGCAAACCCATGTCACCATTTTAGCGGTGTAGTACTCCACTCTTGCGTTGTGATTTTGCACCCAGCCTTTTATTCATACACTCTGACAGGTTTAATGAACACAGAGCAAAGGCGATCACACACAGTAGCCTATCTTCCGAATGACAGCCTCTCCCAGCCAGGGTAAAGCAGACTGAGGTTTATAATATTGCAATAATGAGAAAACAAAGTACAAACGAATTACAACAGATACATCGGGACACTTTTTTGTGAATGATGTCATAGTCATAGAACAGTCGTCGTCATAGATGTTACCCCCTACGGGCACTGCACTAGTAAAATTAATTGTCTAAGCTCTTCAACCTGATCTCGGTCAATCAACATGGAATTGAACCCCCTGCCTGAACTCTTCACCGGTTTCTCTACAAGAGGAGGTATCACCTGACCATCGATATAAACACTCTTCTACCAGTTTCCCCTCACTGATAGACAAACTTCTACATTTACTAGGTTTCACTTTCATCCTTATCCATTCCAGATTGTCATTCAACTAAGCTAACAGCCGACAGGTGCATTGTTGTTAGTGTCTTCATGTTGTCCGTATAAGCTCGGATGGGATGCAACCGGGTGCCATCCTGCAGCATCCCACCACTAACAACACTTTGAGATGCCCTTATTATTAACTACTTTGCCATGGTGAAATCCAACTGTGAAATGGTGCATCCCGCGATGTTAACTACCTCCAAATGCTGTCAGGATGTGGTGTACTTGTACTGAAGCACAACTGAATATCCTCAAAATATGCTTTGACCAAAGCTGAAATCTTCTCCGGGACCCTGAAAATAACTGAATGCCTTCCACAATCGACTGTTAGGCAACGATCCAAATCCAAAGATACTCCGGGTACTTTCTTTCAACTCTCAATCTTCCTTGTTTCCTCAAGTGAATAAAGACTTCACAAAAGTATCCTTGTATGCAGCCCTAGCTTGTTCTTCTTCCGTCTGAGATCTGCCCTCCTTAGCGTAGCCAAAGACCTTCCCTATGTTCATCTGCTCGCTTCTTCAGTGGTCTCCCCTCTCGAATCATTTTTTCTATTTCGACCGGTCATCTTGACCTAACCTTGCTTTTCCTTTCACAGCTTTCTGACCAACTCAATATCTTTCCATGCCATAATTATAGAGGACCTCACCCATGTGATTCAATTTACTCTCTGCTGTACCCTTAAATCCTTCTGAAAATCCTTTAATAAAAAAATCATCATTAATGCAAGTGGTTATACTTCGACCGACTGACAATAAAGTGGCCCTATCCTCTTTTATCCAGGATTTTTTGTTCCTCCTCTAGTGGATCCTCAAGCCTTTCAGTTAAGTTTCCTTCTTCCATCCACATCTACAAACAAGCTGAAGAGCTTCCACTTTATCCCCTGAAATTGCTGTATCCATGGTCATACCCTTTCTCATAGTTGAAGCCATGTAGTCTGCCTGTGAGTCATCCACTGCCCCTGCTCTCAATGGTATTCTGTTGGTCTGATCCTCTGTAAATTATTTGGGTGCTCTATTTGCCACAGATGCTGTTGCAGGTTGCTAGGCTAAAGCAGCACCCAGTGACGTCTATTTCCTCCTGCCGATGTCTTTCCAAGCAGTCACATGGTCTTTTTTACCTTGTTGTCAGCTGCCCTCCTCACAGCAGACACTGGCTGCTCTAGACAGGTAATTTAAGTTATACACAGGAAATCCTTGTACTATTGGTTGGGGACTTCCCACAGCTGCCATATCTCACCATCACATGCAAGTACTCATACCCAACAACCTAGCCTAAGCATTATAACAGCAGGGTGAACAACCATCATATGATACCTAACCATACTGACCACAACAACAACAATAACAACAAAGACGGCTTTGTGAGCATTTCACTGGGGTTGTACCTTCCTTTGTCGGTTTTTCGATTAATTAAGCCCATGACACCATTAGAAGGCTCAACAGTGGTGTCTGGCTTTTTAGATCCCCCCCCACCTCCATTCTCACAATGGAATAGGACACATGTCAATATCAGGGAAAACAACAGATACACCTCAAGATACACCTTGAAAAGATTTCACATGCATATCTCAAAGCGTCTGAACGATGCACTAATTATCTATACATCAATCCCATTATACTGGCAGGACACAGGCTATCCAGGGTACCACTGGCTTGTTTATCAGCAGCCCCAGACAACTCCTTTAAAGCTCATTTGAGTGGCCTGTCATTAACTGGCAAAGAGTTAACCTCAAGACTTTTATTCTCAAACAAACACGCCAATGATTTGTAAAAAACCTGATTTATTGAAGTAAAATTGACCTTACTCTCCAGACAACAACAAAGGTTAAGCTTAGTTCTTGTCTGTAAAGCAGAGCCCACACATCTGATCAACTGACATGGTAAACTGAATGAATTAATGCTGGATTCAGGGAGCTTATTTTGCTGGTGGTATGCCCAGTGCTGGAGGTTTGACAAACAGCACTGCCATATCCTGAGGCAATTGTGATCAAGGTCAGTGTGATGATTATGTGTGCTCTGCCTGACCATCTAACACACTTACTGCTAAGAGCATCTCTCTGCATCGCCATTTCCCCTTCGGCCTCCTCCGGCCCATTGTCATCATCATCTTCATGGTCACCATCCTCCTCTTCCTCTTCTTCCTCTTCCACCCCCTCCTCTTCCCAGTCCTCTTCTGACAGTCCCTGGGAAGGTGTGGGTGTCTGTAGGGGACCGGGAACGCACAAGTACTGTGCCAACCTCTGTTTGTTCTTGTGCTGAGCCAGCCCGTCACACAGACCCCCTCCAGCCAACTGGTAGTGCTGGTCTGTGGAGGAAGGCGACTGAGGGTCCAGCGTTCGTGTGAGGGAGAGCCGCAAGCGGGCTGGGGGCTGTATCAGAGGCTTGTGTGCACTTCGCAGATCCATGGCGTAGACATTCTAGAAGCAAACAAGAGACGGTAGATGAGCATGAAAGAAGAGAGGAACTAATATTCCTAACTCCGTTAACATGGATATTGGTTGGCACTTGAGTGAACCTGCAGGAGCAGCTTTTTGGGCTTCGGTCCTCTCTTCCGGTTACCCAGTGCCCTGTCTCTCTGCTCCCTGCAGTATGGGTGAGACAGACCGAGATGAGGAGAGGGGAGGGAAGGGCGAAAACATGTACAGTAACAAAGGGTTTCACAGTGCTTTTACAGTGCAAGAAGTTGGCTTCCAATGAGGGTTACGTGAACTCACTTCTCCTCATAGACAAGAACCAGACGTGGGTCCAGAATGTGTTCAGATGGTTCCCATGTACTGTACCTATAATAGAGGAGGGGGTTGATAATCATTTTCCCCAACGTAGGACAATACATATGAGGCTTTTAATGTCCATAACATTATTATGTTAAAAATGATATTACTTACTTAGGGGGCCATCCCTTCCACTTCAGCAAATACTCCACATTCCCCTATGGAAGATGAGGAGAAAGTAAAACGGCAAACGTTTATATGTCTATGGGCAAATAGAAGGTGACGTTATCCCAGTGAATTTCCTGGTATGACATCATCGAGCACGAGCGTACTCCTGCCCGTCAAAAAGCACATCCTAGGGGCGCTCAAACGCCGCAAATAGCTCACAACATCCAAACATTCTAGAATATTTTGAGAGGCCCTTGTGTTGGCGAAGCAAGGAGAAGTGGGAAATGTAGGCAATGAGAATATCAACGGCGCGTGCATCACCTCTACAGTTCCCGTTCCCATGACGTTACCGGCGCACGCTCCAAGAAGCATGTTTACTTCCACATTGACTTTTCACAACTAGCCTGTATCTGTCATGTAATTCATAGCAAGATACCAATTCAATCTTAATGTCAAGCTACTCCAATGACAACCATTTTTGTGACCAGTTTTCTGCGACGTCATCTTAAATATAGCCTGTAGTAAAATTAATAACGGGTTACATGACATTTGTAAACTAGAAATGAGTTGACAGACTTCACCAGTAGCCTACATACTGCCAATGGGATAAAACAGCTGAATTCACCATCTTTATGCATATGCCGTTTTACGCTTCGCAGAATAACGTTGCAGAAAATACAGATTCAAACGTAGCCAACGAGACGCAGCACAAGGGTTTCCTAACGTTGTGTAACCAAATTCACGTGTCTGTTGTGTTACCGTAGCATGTAGGTTTATGCAATGGCAACGCACTCCTACTTTAAAGGGGCACTCCCGAGTTCCCGCCCCCATCTAATGGCTTAAAACAGTAACGGAACTAAACTAGTGTGTTGTGCGTTTGGACAGAACACTGCTATATTGTTAGTTACAATGTGAAATATGTGGCTGTCATTTCACTTAAACTACCAAAGGTGTTCCCCAGCGGCTTATTACCTTTCTTATTCTTTTTTTGATGATGGACTCCACAGCAAACACTTGTTCCCCAATCGCTGACAGCTCCATTCCGGTCAAGTTCATTCTTCGTATGTTCCCAGAAAATAGTTGCTGCTATTGTCTTGCCAAATGCGTTGCTCTCCTCCACAAAATAACAGTAACAATCAGAGCAATAAAAGCATTCACTAAAGATTTCACCTTCTAATTCCTGATGTTTTTTCGGTTCAGTTTCGATGCTCTGCTGCCTGTTCCATCAGCTTTTACTAGATCTATCTGTGTATAGAATGACTTTTCAAATCTGCGACACATCTGCACTGTTAGGCGCGTCCCCGTGCTACCCAAGCTCGTTCGCCACTTGAATCTCATCTACGGCAATTTGCCGGCGCGAAACTGAGGTTACATTGGTTCGCGCACGTCACTGACAGATCGCCTTCCGCGTATGGATGTCTAACTGTATAAATATTGCTGCCTTAACAGGGACAGTAAGTTAAAGACCCTAACGAGAGTATCGCAAGGAGCTACATGTTTTGGTAGTAGGCCCAGCAAGTTATATGGTCCACGCAAAGACATGCTAATATGTTTAAACATTTACCCTGGAAACTTTAAGGATATGACAGCATACATTTATTAAAGTGCCAATACAAGCATTTTATTTGCGTAACGAAAAACAAAACATACACACAAGTACATTTTAACCAAATGCCCCAAATAAAAAAGGGCAACAGTGACAGATTGTCATGGCAAATAAATCAAAAAAAAAAAAACATTACTACCCTTTTCCCAAAGCACCATGGTATGTGTAGTGTGGAATGTTGAGCCTTTGAACTAGGATGTCCAATCATGGTTCTTTGGGACTTCAATTTAGCCACCTCATAGAGTGGAATGCTCTCATTACTACATATGATATTGCATCTCTTAAATGAGAAAACTACATATAGTCAAGAGGAGGAGAGAACTTAAGGGCCGGTATTCCACTCCTCTTCAAGTAGAGTCATATATTTTAGGTCACCATTTGAGGCCATATCAGTTCCATTCATTGTTTGAAAACCCAGTGCCTAATACCAAACAACAGCAAATACCAAACACTGCAAACAACCCACCATCGTCATCATCACTGCTTCAGCCTTCTCAATGACAAGTCTACTTCGGCAAGAAACGCTGCCACTTATAAAACAAATGTCAACTTCAATCTCTGTTTTGAACTTTCACATTGACTGACCCAAAGTACATTTTTGACAAAGCTAACTTGTATGCATTTTGTAAAAACATAAAGTTCTTATCAAATAATTCAAAAAATATGGCGTTTTTGGCAAGTGAACAAGAGATATCGGTGTTCCTGAAGGGCCTACACAACATACTGGTCAACTTTTGATTTCAGTACAGTGTTGTAAGGGATCAACAGAGCTGATCTGCATGCACTGGAGGCTTCAGAGTAACAATCTCATAGTAACAGAACCTCCCATAATGTGAATCTAACATCCATTGAAGGTGTCATCATGCTTTACTGCATTACACAGGGTACTTCTTATCAGTAACTATATAACTTCATATGGAAAGATAACGTTTCTACACAGGCAATGCTGGGTGTTTCTTTCCAAGCAGTTGTGGATGAGCTGGAACAAGGCTAAAAAACTTCAGTGAAATTTCTTGTCTGTTTTTTGGGGCGAGAAAGGGGGTGTTGTTTGCCTAGCAAACAAATCCTACCGTGAGCAGTGACAAAAGAGGTTGAGAACTGAGAGGCAGGACAGACATAATGACAACTGAGAGGAGAGATGCTGACGCATCGAGAGAGAAAGAAAGAAAGAAAGAAAGAAAGAAATAGAGAGAGAGAAGGCTACAGGGACAACGATGTGGTACACATGTATAAAGACTTCTCAATTTCAAATTAGACCATAGAAAATCAAAAGTAACATTGAAAAATACTCCATCGTTTATATATATATATATATATAAACATACTGTAATTCCAAACACCAAGCATAATCGTCATCAATAAGTATAGTGTTGTGAATTCTTAAATGTGATTAGCAAATCCCTGTGCGTCCATTACCTTCACTGCTCCTGTCTGATTGGCCTGAGTCCAGCAGTGGGCGTGTAAACAGGAGAAGGAGCTGGCCAGTGTGCTTCTGTGATTGGTGGAGTGGAACTCCAAAACTGCTAGGAAAAAGGTTCCCTGATTGGACCAACCTTCCCTCCTGAGCCACAGCTGGAGTGAGACGAAAAAGCTGTAAGAGACATTCAAGAGGCATCAGACCTCCATGTCTGATGGACCTCAACCTCCTCTGGCACCACCAGAAGGAGTTCACAGTTCTTTCCTCGAAGCTGGTGACGCAGGAACTTCCTGTTGTCATTGCCACCGAGGGAAAGGAAAAAAAAACAGAATGACCTTGATGTATTTAAAATGACAACTGAGGTGCATCCCTTACAGTTATTTGCATGCCTCCTCTCTCCTCCTTCCTCGACCCTTCAGCTCGTGACCTGGAAATTGTTCAAAGTGTGATGTCATAATGGTGGTCTCATTTCTCTAATGGCTGCCAGAGGAGACAAGGAACGAGGAGGGAGGAAGGAGACCTATGGGTGAGGAAACACAAAAGTATCCTATACAGAAGTCTTAAAAGAGGGGTCTAATGTCTGTTGTTACAAGGCGTGAAGTCCTTTGGGTGCCTCTAGGCAAAGATTTCAGAATGTGTGAGGTAAAGCCCTAGGTGAAAATCTCCTTTTTCCTACTCTTTCTTGACATCCGTCAGCCTACAATTTAAAATAAGATGTAGCCATTTATGAATGAAGAGAAATTATTAGTCAAACCAAGAAAAGATCTTCTTATGCTTGCATTATCATTAAATATGGCAACTTTAACAAACATTGTTTCATTGATCATGTTGCCTCAGTTATTGTATTAAATAAACATTCATACCATGTCATGAGACCAGCAAAATATCACACCTCGTTAACAGGATTAGTTAACAGAGAATTCTCCATGCTTTATCAAATTAGCTGTAGTATGGTAGGACTTCTATCTAGGGCAACATTGTCTGCAATATCAGACTTCAACATAGGCCTAATTCAGAGTTTGTTTAAAATAATCGAAGCCTTCCCTTCTGTTTTTAAAAGGTTGTTTTTTTTTAAATAATATTTTCAAATGTGCAATCGTTTCTTTCTTTTGCACTGCTATAACTGGTATCCTACTGTCCTCCGATTGGAATCCATGTTATAACACGTGTTGCCTTGTTTATGAATTTGAATCGAGAACTCTGAAATTGTGATGTTAGCATTTGGCATAATAGACAAAGAAAATAATGATGAATAATACAGTTAAATATTGACCTATGTCTATGTAAGCACAAATCATTGCAACAAACCGTATTATTCATTATTATCTATTGCCTCTCCAATGACATTTACAAAGGTTACAGTAGAAGTTATATTTTGATTGATTTCTTATAATAATAATAATAATAATACATCACATTTATATAGCGCTTTTCTCGAAGGCACTTAAATATGCTGTTTATAATGATAGATCCATTAGGTCTACCAAGAGGTGATGCTCCTGGGTAACCAGAAATTGACGTCTCTTAAAAGTGAAGCTTGAGTGAGCAAGCACATCTCAATTCTCATGTATGTTTGCCCTTGATTGCTCCATCCTCCTTGCAATCCTCCCTCATTTACTTCTTGTTTTTATCAGAGGAAAGGGCTAGGATGTAAAAAAAAAAGGATAGAAGGAAATTATGTTTTTAAAAAGTAGAGCCTCCTAGTGGATCCTCTAGGTACTGAAGGTTATTGTTCACTGATAACATTTAAGAATGTATTGACCAATGTTGTGAAATGTTTTTAGAAACTTCCAAACATCAGTTCAAAGGAGCTGACAGAGGAGCAATGCTTAAGATGTATGGCTGAATGCTGGTAAATATACATGCAGCAACATTAATTCAAGCTTGTACAAAAAAAACCTGCCATGCAGCATTTGTGAGGCCCCTATATTGTGGCCATAGGGCCTTCTTCAATGCCTAGCAATAATAGCAGTGATGCTCAACACCCATGAATCCTCGGGATTGTGATATACCTTCCATCATGGCCCAATCACTTGGCACTCCAACAACCCCTCAAAATGGAAAACAATTCCTAGTACCTGAGATCGTCAGCTGTTCCTATGGCATGAGGGCTCCGCAGTTTGGAGTCCAAGTTGTAGAAGACACCCCCAACTTCCCGCACTCCAATCCAGTGCTGCCTTTTCAGTGGCAGCCGTAACGGACCCCATCGCAAGTTTGACGGCACATTCAGTATAAAGCCAGTAACGTTGGGCAGAGAAATGCTTCCAACATCCCTACAGATAGAAGAGTGTTTACATGATGACTGGCAGAGCACATGCATATGTATAGATGGTCCTGAAAAAAATGTATTAAATAAATGAATACATATTATTATTAATAAAAATAATAATACAGTGGGATTATAATGAAGACTTAGACCAGCGATTACCTTCTTTTATCCCACCACACGGCCTCATAGCCACGAGTCTGCAGGGCAGCCATGATGACGTTCACATCATAGTTCCCATTACCCAGCATGCTCTTTTTGTGTGGCGTCACCAAAGTGCTGGGGGACAGTCTTGAGGAAAGAAAACAAATAAGCAGGCAAGAAAGTGAGGATGTGCGAGAGAAAAACAGGAGAGAGAGAGAAAGAGAGAGAGAGATGAGGTTAAGATCTCTCTTCCAGTGCCAGCTTCTTTATTGAAGTCCAAGTGTATATTGCTATTTTATTAAAGATGTGCATTCTGCCAAAAGGATAATTTCCCACTGTTTTGCTCCGCTGGGATTCTCTGTTTGTAAGAGCCGGCATTACAGACGAGCTACCACCAAGAAAGGCACAGCCAACAGCCTATATATCAGTTACCATTATTCAGGACTACTGCCAAAATGTTATTTTTTCAGACCTCCCTCAACAGCATCAATTTAATGTTAACAGTTTATCAGTGTATGCAGAAGCTGACAAGACAAATTCAATAACAGCGCTGGAGGGACACCAGGAGGATGGTTGTGAATTAGTGAACTGTAGCGTTGGTGCTTAATCATGCTCTTGGGGATGCACATAGGTCTCTCTATCTATTTAATGAGCTTAACATTCCTGATTACGAACCCTGTAATGAGTCTGATGAATCAGGTGTGTTCAAGCTGAGAAACCTGAAAGTGCAGTGCAGCACATTCCGCGTGAACTATTGAACAGCTTGTGCTCCTGCTGATAAGCCTTCTTTCCCTTTGTTTTAACCTGCAATATTCCCATTTCTTTACCTCTGGTAGATTTCCTGCAACGCGTCTCGGGTGAAGGCCGCTCCATCCTGGAAGACGTTGTTGAGCGCGTGAAGGGCACAGAGCTCCCGCCGCTGTTTCTCGTGGTAAATGGCAGGAGGTGGCGGAGGGGTGGTGGGCACGACGGAATCGGTCCCTTCTTCCCTGCCTGGCCCACTGCCAGCACCTTCTTCATTCCCTTTCTGCTTGCTCACCTTCCATGGCATACAACCCAGCTCCTGAAGACCTCCTACCCCCCTCCCCTTACCAGAACATGGCGCACTCCCCATTACTTTCCACTGCTATGCCAACACTACCATCTCCACAACAACTTTACAGTTGCCTGAGGGATGTGTGGCAAGGGGAGGGGATGGTAGTCACTTGGCAAAATGGAAAGCCAGGTCTCCCTGGCTACTCAGACCTGATGTTTTATCAGGAGAGAGGGACTGATATGGTACAGCTTGGAGCCAGGCGGTGGACTTTCAACTGTGTTTATCTTCTTTGGTATGGCTCCATTTTGTGTCTGTTGCAAACTTTTGCTTTAGGATTCATATAGAAGCAGTTCTTCCCATGTCGGTGGTTATCACAGACACTAACATGACAGTTTCAGCTGTCCTCTGAATGGACAGAAAGGGAAGCGAAAGCTTGGCTCGTGGAGCAAAAACTCGAGTCAAATGTTCTTCAAGTCAGATGTTGCTGAGGAGACAGAAACGAAGGAATTGTTATTGGTCCCATAACGTGGTTTTAAAGGGAAAAGCCAAATTACAACATCTGTAAACACCACAGATGCACAACACATAGAGGAAACTATTTTAGTTAGAACAAGATTAAACAGATTTATAGTAGTGAACTTAAAAGCAGATAACGTTTGTGATGAGGGGGGGCAAACATTTCAACCAGCTGATTGGCTATGACTGCTAGCAGCAGCAGCCACGGTAGGAAACAGAAATCAAGAGGCCAGGACGCCCAGGACAGCCACGTTTCATACAACCTAACATTTCACGGAGGATTATCAAACACACGCTAAAATGCAAAACATATTCGAAACATGGTCAATTCCAGTTTCCATTCCATTAATATATTCGTTCGTAGTGGTGAGTGGAGAGCAGCAGTCTACTCGTTTGATTACATTAAGCAAAAGCGACCAAAACACACATTCGTGGTTTATCAGCACTTCACTTACTTGTGTCTTAATGCGGAGTAGCTGTGTATGGGCTGGAATTATCCTTCTGATTTGTGTTCTCTTCTCTTTCCTTGGGTTGTTTATTCCTTTGTCTTTACCACTTTTCCTTATAGCACTCTCTCAACATGGGCATGCGCACAACGTCATTTGCCTTTTGCAGGCTTGTCACAGTCTGCGTCACGCACTACATGCGTACTGTGGTCCCTCCCTAAACACTGCGAAATATGATTCCTATTTTTAAAAGGGCTTATTTGGAATCACAGACGAGCCTGGCCTAAAGGCCAACACACGCTGTAGTGCACTACACTTTTTTGTGTGCAAAAAACCCCGCAAACTGCACGTAATTCACAGTGGCATTAAATATAGTTTGTGGAGTTTAGTGAATGAAAGAAAATATTTAGATGCTTTGGACTGGACCTACAACTTTGCTTTCAGGGATGAATCAGTGGTGATTCATGTCTTCTTTTCTTTTCAACTTTTTATTTCAACACCAAAATGTTATGACAATTTATTAGTAAGATACATTTGAGACGAACCATCTCGTTATCAAAGGGGTCCTTAAAGGCACCCAGTGCAACTTTCGAGGCTTAAAAATAAACATTCAATTTCTAGTCTTTTTTACAGGTAGTAAGTTTCAATAACTCCATACCATTACATACCGACATTCAAGCAGCAAAGATGAGACGTCTTTGTGTGGTGAGAACTGATAGAAAATCGATAACAACAACAATCGCCGCCATTTTCTTTATTTTTTGGTAACCTACAATAAACAAAGCAGGTTCCAGTCAATGGAAAAATGGCTTCTCCCCACCGGCGATTGTTGTTGTTTACGATTTTCTATCAGTTCTCACCACACAACGACGTCTCATCTTTGCTCCTTGAATGTCGATATGTAATGGTATGGAGTTATTGAAACTTACTACGTGCAAAAAAGACTAGAAATTGAATGTTTATTTTTCATTGAATGTTTACATAAAGTTGCACTGGGTGCCTTTAACACAAATATACAGAAAATGCAAGATGATGTAAAAATGCCAGATGTACAAATTGTTTCTTTGCTCTGCCATATGAAAACTATGCCGACGTTTTAAAACAGACACTGTCTCTCTCACACACACACACACACACACACACACACACACACACACACACACACACACACATTGCACTTTTCCTGATTAACATTCTTCAAAAATACTCCATATTAAGATTTGCCAGAGGTTGTGAGAGTTTAAAATCCAGTGTGCAGACTAAACAGACAGCTTGTAGTCACAATCAAACAGTCTAAATCAACAGAACAAATCTCATGATTCGGGTCCTTGTTTGTCTGACAGGGCCTCGTATGTCTGCTTTTAGCCCCAGTTTCCCTCGAGCTTCTGTGTCAGGACGTGGGCCATGTCAGCCAGCAGCTCCTGCCTAATCCGCTCCTCCCTGCGCTGCAGCTCGTGGACATAGTGGCCCTGCAGGGCCCTCATCTCCACCACCCTCTCCATCAGCCTCGGGACCGCGTCCCCGCCGTCGCTCTCCCGCCAGCCGTCCACAAGCTCAGCTCTCTGGCCGCACATGGACAGCGTCTCCCTGAGGCTTCCTGCATCCTCCTTCAGCAACTGAGACAAACTGCGCAACCTTCTACGACCCTCTGTTTCAGTGAGGAGCACCACCAGCACATGACTCAGGGCCCCCTCACCCACAAGTTCCACTAAAGCATGCAAGGCATTAGCTGCGTCACTGCAGTCTCCCGCCTTAGTGCCAGGACACTGGAGGGCCAGCAAGAAGGCGTGCGGACCAGGGCTGGCCTTCTGAAGGCTGCGTAAGGCCTCTCGGGCTCTCTGCGCTGGCCCCAGGGTTTTGCCCAGTAAGTCCGGGGTTTCCACCACTGTTACTTCTCTTCCATCTATCTCTGTTCTCCACCTCTTGCACTCCTGAGTGTCTTCATGTGTCGGGGAGTTGCCAGAGCCGTGCAGAATGCTGACTAGAGAGTTCCGGGTTTTCCCCTGTGGCCCGACCACAATGAGTCGCAAACCCTGGTCCTCATATTTAAGGCTGGAAGGTGGGCTCCTGGATTGTCGTGCTTGAGCCCCTTTGTTTTTAAATGGCCCTTGGGGAATACAAAAATATGTATTCAATATCCTGGCTTCCCATGAGCTCTTTATTACCACATTAACCACATGAACAGGAAATGCTGAATAAAACCAACTCCACCAACACAAAGTTTACTTTACCCTCCTATTACCTTCAAAATTACTAACATCTTTTATCCTAGGGGTCAACTTGACCCCAGAACAGTAACCCTCCAAAACATTATTATAATTATAAAATTGTACCCAAATGTATGTGTCAGGTACTTAAGGTTTGTTTGTTGACTACCTAAATAGCCCTTTTAAATAAAACAATACCACCACCCACCCCGCTTATACATCCAGAATATATGTTACTCGACTTTGGAGGAATATGCAGATGACCATAAAATCACAACGACAAATCTCTGCAATCTGCATTTGAACTGGCTTACCTTTTACATGTTCCTTTAAATTCACTACAAATTCCAGCCCTTGCTTTATGGATATTAGTACACCTAGGCGAACACACAGACACAAAAAAAGATTGAAGATACAGAGAAAGATATTGTCACTGCCATACAGATGGCAGTTATGGTAGAGATATTGTCACTGACATACAGATGGCAGTTGTGGTAGGGATTCACCTGCAATGGCTTTGAAGAGAGCTGGCACCCAGCTGAATTTTGCCAGCAATGCTGTGTGATGAGAAAACCCAAAATAAGAAATGAAATGACAAAAGTAAACAATGGTCTGTCAAATGATAAAACGAACAATGATCTGTTAACCAGACACATTCCGAACGTTGACGTATGGGGAAAAAATGGGGTTAAAATGTAATGGATTAATACAACATTGGTGTAAATGCACAGGCAGACATTTAACAAAGCCCTGTCAAAAGCCTACTTTTTGCTTTAATTATTTTCCAGAACTTGATGTGGGTTGCTCTCCACTGTAAAAATGATTTACTTGACTTAATACATTTTGAAACCTCCACTATTGGTCCTATTATAACTTGCACAACGACAACAGTATGTCTAGGCTTGAGATTCACAAAGCCATATAAACCATCTGAAGACCAACAAGCAATACTCACCAACAAGGAAGTGCCATAGGCGAGCAAGCCATTTAAATAGTGTCTGGAGCCCTGAAAAATAGACCTTATTAGATGCTATTTAGATGCTTTAATCTATTTGGCACTGAGAAAGTTACACAAGTTGTGTGGAAAGGAACTGATCCTTCAAAAACACAAGATGAAGAATGAGCAGAAATGCTTCATAATTGATTAGTTTGAACTTTGGACAAAAGCAATGCATGTGCTGGATAACACAAATACTGTATGTGTCAGAATGCAGACAAAAGGTAAACACCATGAGCACATATTGAAAGGTTAAACATCAGCTCCTCAATTTGCACAGATCAAAGACGGCTATTTCCTTATTATACATAAGACATATTATCATATGTACTGTATGATATATAAGATACATTCCTCATTCAAAACTGGTACATACCACGGACAGCTTTAACAAGATTTGTCAACCAACTCCATACGGATGATATGCCTTTAAAGGATTGAAGATAAAGTTTATAAAATTGCACAAAAAATTCAGTTCTCTTAACAATGTGAGTTTCTTACGTATTTACTACTTACTGAACATAGACACTTACCAGTCAGGGAACATATGATCCGAATTGGCCAACTAAACCATCCTGGGAGGGCTATACAATTGCAGAGAAATAAACTCAAGGTATACGACTCAAAGCATTCAGTTTGAAATATCGGGCAATATCAAGAACATTTCATTATTACTGATTATATTTCTCATAACACTAATGCTTCAAGAGTCGCTGGATACTATGTAGGCTGGCAGCATATAAGAAATATTGATATTACTTGCTGTGACAAAAAAAGACAGTTAGGCTTGGACACATATTAATGCAGTACTGTTCATGTTCCACTTATGGCCCATTGCACAGTGCATCTGTGAAACTATGCACACACAAAACCAGCATAATCATACTGACCCTGTGAGCATCTGAAGAGAAGAAAGCCCACAACTGAAATCAATCCAGTCAACAGGGTGTTGGCATTTATCCACAGACCTAAGGAGGAGAGAGCATATAATAAAGCTATCTCAAGCTGTTAATTCAATCAAAAGACATCCAGCCATTTCAGGTTGTGTAGCACATGTATAGCAAGGAGTGATTTTCAAACTTCTGTTTATTTTATTATATAAGCAGTCAGCAGAGGGTTCTCATTTAATTTTCGAGTTTTTTTTTTTTGTCTTTCGATATGAATTGGTCACTTCAACCACTGAGGAAACTGTCAACTTATAAAAAGTCCAGACAACTTCACTGCACCCCCAGTTGAAGTGTGTGTGGAGTTAAGTGAGGGTTTCAGGAGCATCTTGAGACAGGGATTGAATTGAAAAGGTTCAATCTTACTTTTTTCAAAAACTGTTCCAATTTCAACATTGACTTGTCTACATTCAACCCCTACACGTAGACCAACCAGTTGAATCTAGCGGTCAAGCTGGCCATTCAAACGTAGCCTACATGCTTTCTGAAGTTGGTTGATGCTGACAGTGACAGCTACGCATGCAGTTCATCCCACAGATGGAATGGAATATACACTATAATTTACACATTTAGTCATTTAGCAGGCGCTTTTGTCCAATGCGACGTACAAGGGAGAGAACAGTCAAGCTAAGAGCAATAAAAAAAACCTGGTGTAACAATAAATATTACTTTACATAACAAATAGAAAAACTACATAGATAAGAAAAAGAAGTGCAGAAATGTAACTGCTGTAAGTTCAAGTTTTAAAGCACTAGGTGCCAGTTATGAAGGGAGGCTCTGCTAGGCTATATCTTCACAGCTCCTAGTGTTGTGCACCATATTCTCATTATGTTATCAAATTGTATGGACACTACGTTCTTAACGAGTGTCAAAATAGTCCAACATTAGTTGTGAGGCATATGGGAATAGGCATACGAGCAACAGCATATATAAGGCACGGTGCTTATGTGTCGGCTATAATAGGATAACGTAGAGAATTTCAGATACGCAGCCTACGGATTGACGTAAAGGTAAAGAGACGGATAACCTATTTACCGATCACTGCCAAGCGAGACAATAAGTTCTATAAGGAAACTTGGATAGTCTAACTAGGCACGGGTTAAATTCAGTGTATGAGCGTACACGTTGTGCCTCAACACGAAATACCATCTTAGAGAAAAGACAACACAATCAAAAGTCAGTGATCGCTCGCGTTTTCAGCCCATTGTAGGCTATCAGTTGTGAGTCGAGAGCCCTTTTGAATACAGTCGGTCTGTTGATGATGCTGTTTACGTGTCCGCACGATCTAGCCTACATCAGTCGGACCAGCCCACGAATTCCAGTAGGCTAGAAATGTTTAGTTTTCGAAGTTAAGTTTTAATAAAAGCCAATGAGACTGGCCTTCACTTTGTACTGAATCGTCCTCTCCATTTGATGCCCTAAATACATTATAGTTACTGTTATGGTCACTGAAAAACTTGGTATTTTTATCAGTTAACCTCACCTTTGACTGATGCTTCAATATTGAACTCTTCTCCGCAATTTGAACTCGTCGAACAGGGGCTGTCAGGTTTGCAGTCACATTCCATGTTTTCTCGTCGGCTGCCCCAAACAAAGCGCCGCCCCAATCATGTGCTGCTAAAGCTTGCTCCGCGAAATTCTTAAGGCTATCACAAGTGAATGCGCTACTGTGCCTCTTGGATGGAGTATCATGGATCATGGATATCGTTACATAAAACGAGTATTTCTTTCAATGTCCAAACTTGTTCTTTTTAGACATCCCATCCGTCAAGGTTATTCTAGTGCTATACGGAAGTTGAGGCATTTCATTAATTAGGTAGGTTCTATGGCTCTGGGTAGGTCTTACACAACCAAACGAACTAGAAGGGCGGGAAATACGAGATGGGATAGTGTGACAATGGAAGGTAAATAAAACATCACACAAATGGGCCGTCCATAATTTTATTACAATCAACAGCTATGCAATAACAAAACTAACAATTGAATCTTACTTGTTTTTTTGTTTGTTTAACTCAATACCCTTATACCATACAAAAGTGGCCATTTAAACAGCTTATTTGGCTATACAAGCCGTGATATGGTCAATAAGTTCCTGTTTCTTAGTTCCTGTGGTGCGAACTCCAAACAGCTTGCAGGCCTCCTTCAGCACAGGCACTGTAAGTTTTCCCAGGGTACCCTTCTCTACATGAGCACGAAGTTCCTCCTCGGACACCTCCACTTTGGGTTTCTTTTCTGCCCCGCCTCCTTGTTCAGCTGTGTAGAGGGGGACAAAAGAAATACAGATCTAAACATGAACCGTGGAAGAAGTTCTCCAACCGGTTTTCACAGTTATCATAAGGTAGGAAAGGAATTCTTTTGTGTGGAAAGTGTCGTGTCTTATTCTAAGAGTTCTCAAGAAACTTCTCAAGGCAAATAGGTATGAATATACTGAACGGTTTATTCAGAGGAGATAACTACTGCTGAGCTGGTCCATGGAGCATCTCAAAAACTCTAGTCATAAGCTAAAGCGATCAAGTAGATAATCTAACCAACAAGTCCCCGTGCCCACTTTTATATTGATCAAATCACCCTTTGCTCTGGTTTCATTTGCGTCTTATTTGCGTCATTGGACTCGACCGCACCTAGAGATGGAAAACAACAGGTACCTTACTTGCGTCATTGGACCTGACCGCACCGAGATGGAGAACAATCGGTCCAACTCTCTTAACAATGTTGCCTATCAACCAGCTTGCTTTGTCTCTGTCAACAGAATTAACCACCTTGAGATACATGGTGTACAGCTTCCTGTTCCAGTTCTTCACATTGTCTGCCTTGTGGCTTTTGCAGAGGCGTCTGTCACCTTGCCCTGACCCCCCTTTGTCCCTGAAGCATCTAGGTAGTCTATGCAGAGGAGGCATGTTTGCCACGTGATTTATCATAAAAGGTGTCTTTGCAATTGGGGTTATAATAACAGGCCTGTCTGCCTCATGATTTCTCAGATATGCTATCTGCTCACTTGGGTTTATAAGAAAAGGCCTGTCTGCCATAGGATGTCTCTGAAAAGGGGCCTTTCCTGCCTCTGGCAGCCTCTTCATAAGTTATAAAGAGCTATCTCTATTTGTTGAGATGTCCATGTTCCAGTACCAGCCATACACATTATTCAACAGTACAGTAATAAACAAGATAAAAATACCACAAAAGTGAGAAAATCTCACCGGTTTTGCGCTTGGCAGCGGGTTTTCCTTCTGGGTTGTAGTCTGCAGGGTAAACAAGATCCTTAAATTCTTGAGCAAGCAGTCCCACACGTCCATCCATCATTTCGACCTTTGGCACTGGAGAGAACGATTAAGTGCATTTAAAATACAAAGATTGAGTGCTTGGGTCAGAACTTGACATGATTTCAGTGCATGTTGGATTGATTTATTTGAGTATATAGAGATGATTATGAATAAGCCTTACTGGTGAAATCCTCAATATCTTCTGGCTGCATCAGATCCAGGGC
This sequence comes from Sprattus sprattus, assembly GCF_963457725.1. NCBI lineage: Eukaryota > Metazoa > Chordata > Actinopteri > Clupeiformes > Clupeidae > Sprattus > Sprattus sprattus. Next base: position 41,282,660 of record NC_137922.1, on the reverse strand, counting down.
CAACGCCTCCAAGTTCCTGAAGTGCTGTTGCAGTACTGGATTTTCAAATGCATCACACCTTAAATGAGAAACAGGAGAGGGTATCGTTTCTCAGAGGTATTCTTTTTTAGAATATTTTTGGGTAGGCCTACTGATGTTCTCACCAACACTTAACCTCTTCTGCAATGAGAAAACTTAGCTGGATTAGTTCACAGATGAGCTGTGCTTGTAGAGAAGATGTAAGCGTACCTGTACTTGAATCGAAGCTTGTGCACAATCTCTGTCATTTTGTCAATCTGTTCGCTTGTTGCTGCAGGACCTTCGTGTACATCTAAGGTACGTATATCATCTGCATAAGGCAGGAAGATGGCATGGAAACCTGGAGGAAGGCACAGGGGGGATATCGGAAACAGTGAAAAATAAGTTCATTTCATAACACAAAGGACAAATTTAATACCATTTCTGGTGATTTACTCATCTTAATATGTGTCGATTTAGAATGGTGTGTTAGACTAATAACATGGCCATAAGACGGGGCAGCTATGGCCTAAAGGTTAGAGAAGTGAGTGAATGAACAGCGCTTTCCCCTCCCTCAACATCCACAGCTGAAGGGCCCTTGAGAAAGGCACCCCAAACTTCTCCCTGGGCGCGGTGCAGCTGCTGCCCACTCTGCCTGCCCCTAGTGTGTATGTGCCCTACCGCTCCAAAGTATAGGATAGTTCAAAAATACAGAGGATGGGTCAAATGCAGGGGTTGAATTTCACTGCTAACTGTTCCTAGTGAGTGTGTGTGTGTGTGTGTGTGTGTGTGTGTGTGTGTGTGTGTGTGTGTGTGTGTGTGTGAGAGAGAGAGAAAAATAACTTGACCTATAAGATTTGCCTCAAGTGAAACAATACAAGATTTGTATCAACTAATAGGAGCTAGAAAGACTATGATTCGAACACAAATAGTCGTTCAACTGCACATCACAGAGAGATGGTAGCTTACCTGGGGGTTTGACCTGGGCCTGACTCTGGTCCAGCTCCTCTTTCTGGGGCACCAGCGCCACAAAGCGGGGTGGGGTATTCCGTCTGGGGATGTACCTGCACAGGGCGAACACGTTCCTCTCGCTGCAGCGGTGCAGCAGAGCCACAAACACACAGGAGCTGCCTACAGTGGAAAATCAGAGAAGAACTCCGGGTTAATATAAACACGATACAAAATGAAAAAGCAACAGTAAGAAGTTTGGGTTGAAAACTAGCATGCTAACTAACCTAAAAGGCAACCAAAACTGTACAAACTAGCATCCTTGCTTGCATGCTAACCAGTGTCTAGACAATATATTTTTCACAGGGTGATCCTTGCCTATACAAAAAATACCTGACAAAGTGGCAAACTGATGCATACTTTAGCATGTGACTTTGCATTGCTGAACATACGCAGAAACACTGTATGAGGCAGAAAAATTAGCATGGTGTCATAATAGATAATAAGGTATTCTAGATATCAGTGATGTACTGTAATAAAAATTAGAGTCTGCAATCTAAGTGGATATCTGTATATTAACAGCAATCATACAGACTGACTAGAACATTTAATTAATCATGCATATTCAAATAAGACCAGAGATCATGCTACATAACCAACACTTTCATCAAGCATCCAGATATTGCATTCAGCTGATTGTCACGTGTCAACCAACATCCCAATGCACTTCTACGTTGTCCAGATTTTGGGGCTATTCGGTTTCAAACATTACTTTTCATTTACTTGCATGTGTTTACTTTTTAAATGTTTAATAGAAAAAAATAGTCTTTATTATAACACTGACAAGCAGATTTTAAACTAATTTACCAAACTACTTCTAGGTCAACCATATCATGTCATAGTCATGCCATCGATCATGTTTGCTTAAGTAGCTAATTTGTTGGTCAGACTGACCTGAGATCTGCTCCTCCTCAGGATAGATGAAAACTGAAGGCCTAATGTGGTGATGCGTCTTCAGCTTGCTCATGGGCTTGAACCCGATCAGAACTAGGCCCGGATCATCAAACTTCTTAATCTCATCCACCTCATCTTTCTCCATCACTATCTGCTTTTGTCCGTAGACCTGAAGAGCAGATCAAAGATGTTTGTGAGTCGGATATCATGATCATAGCCATTGTGACAATTGAAACAGACAAGCAAACAATGAATCATCATGAAGTGCAAACTTACCATGTATATTACATTTCATGTTTACACCAGCTTAATACATTTCATATCTACACAACATTCTAAATAACATCCCCTTATATGGGCCATTCTACCGAATTGGTGCAAAGTCAGGTCGGAAATATTTTGATTTTTTGTATGTTTTATTCCCAAAACTTTGTCCGTATGTATATTGTACCATATGTAAAGTACACTTATCTAGTAAAAGAACAGTCAATTTTTATATTGTATTTTCAGAATGTGTTGGAATGTTTTTCCTCTTCCAAAAATTGTCACTACCGAAACATCACATTTACTATAGTAAAAAAGTATTATTATTGACCTGTTCAGATTGTGTTTCCTTCCCTTCTCTGAAGAGTATTTTTACAAATATTTCTTGAAGGTTTTCACAATGAAATCCATAAAAATGAATTTTTTTATCAAATTTTCAAGTTCAATTTATACAATTCATCAAAATCTAAGTGCAATATTTCTTTGTAAAATGCAAAATACTGATCATATTGATTCCAGAGTTGTTAATTGATGAAATTGAACATACATTAATCCAATCAGTATCATAACATTTTAGTTGATTACTCAATATACTTAATTTTTTACAAAACATCCTGTGTTTCGGTAGTGCTGCACTGTTTCGGTAGTGACATCCAGTGTTTCGGTAGTGACTGCACTGTTGGATGGATGTTCATTTCTCTCCCAAAATCTTCCAAAAGGTGCTCTGGGCCGCCCTTTAGTCCACACAACACATTTATTTAAAAATGATGGGATTGAACTACTTACCATTTCATTTTGTCACTACTGAAATCATCAGGTCACTACCATATGTTTCGGTAGTGACTGTTTCGGTAGTGACAATTCTAGCTAACTTTAAGCATAAATAAAGAATTCTAACAAGCACACGGCATGCAAACACATCTTTGAAGAGGTGAACACACATACAAACATAAGATTTTCCATGAAACCCCAAAAGGTTTACTTAATTGAAGAAAACATGCGTTTCGGTAGTGACAATTCTTAAGGTTACACGTCGATTTTCAGACTTTGGAACACATTTATATAAAAACTATGGGATTTAGCTACTTACCATTCAACCATGAGGGTCAGAGATGCAGTGTCACTGCATGGTCAAAAATGCAGAGTCGTGGCTAAAACACAGGCTCAGCCAATGGACTAAAACTCTTGTGTTTCGGTAGTGACATGAAAACTAGGGACATGATTTTTTGAGTATAGAAAATTGATTTAAAAATTAAACCCACAATAAATCTAAATATTCCAAGTTCTGTTTCAACCCAATCATAAAGATATTTGAAATTAAATCATTGAAAAAAATCTAAAAAAATTGAAAAGTGTTATTTAAAAGCTTTGAAATTTAGATGTCAGGGTTGGGGACAGCTACTTCCCAATAGAAAGTACCCTATAAATGATGATTTTGTATATATTTAGCTTATCACTATCTCATGAAATGCATTGGGTTTATATAGACCATAACATTTTCTAATTAAATATCTATGCCTAAATACCTAATTGTTTTGTAAATAGTTTTTATTGTTGAGGGACTGCATATTACACGAATTCGGTAGAATGGCCCATATAATTCTAAATGGTAAAGATTCAAGTCTTTGTGTTTTTTCTAAATATATTATGTAGTTTTACACTGGTAAAAAATGTGGTCAATACAAGTACTCATGTTATGACAACCAAATTATCAGTGGACCACTTAAGTTACCTGGGCCCTCTTGGTGTCGCTAGGCAACAGAAGACTGCCAGTCTGAGTGTGGAAGAGACGGGTCTTAGTTCGCACAGGTTCATTAGTGTCTCTGTAAAGCTGGACAGCTGGGGGCTTGGTGGCAGTCCTTGCCAGCACATAGACACCAACTGCCACCTTCACACCGTTTCCCAAAGAGAATGTCAACCTAGATGAGAGTTGAGAGCCACAGATAGTTTGTAAGCCTCAGACACAGAGAGCTTTATATTAAGTCAAACAATTTAACATAATATGCAAACCGTTCCTGAACATAAGTGATTATAATGTCAAACTTGAATTTTAATCTCTCCACAAACTTTGCTGTGTCATTATAAAAGACCACATTGGCCAGCATTAACAGATAGTTCAATTCATTTTATATTTTACAATAATAATGCTGTTTGCTGTGCAGTATATGGCTGCCTTGTGGATAACTCTGACTTGCCTGCTCTGGGCTCTCTTCTTCATGTCTTTGGCTCGGACTCTTTTCTGGAGGTCCTCCAGCTTCCCACAAGGCTCCAATTGGAAACCGAGTTCACTTTCATCTTCAGGAGGGCTCACAATGTCGCAGAAGAACAGACCAACATCAAATCCATCTGGCTTCTTCAGGTGCATCAGATCTATGATCACACCTGTGAAAAACAATAAGTAATCATTCATTAGCCAGAATATTAAGAGACCCTAAATCAAGGCCACATCTGGATGTCATGCCTATAGAGGGTATAAGGTTAGTTTACCAGCTAAATAAATAAACTCATGTTATTCTTACATTCAAACATCCCGCGGTGCCTGATTAAGTTGGAACTAAATCTTCGAAATAGTCCGAAATAAATGACTATGAATCATCTTTCGACAAATTACGAAATGTTTAAGGACAGACTTGCATGCTGGAGCACTGCTTTACATTGCTTTTCAAACAAAGAGTAAGCCCACCGGTCTCTTTGAGGTCTGTAGCCTTGGTGCGTGCAGTCCTGTCACGGTTGCTGTCATCGTTATGGGGGGAGTCTTGGCAGGTGAAGATCATGAGGCGCTTGTGGGAGAGGCGCAGCTTAATGTCGCTGTACAGGTTGGAGCAACACCAGAGTGCATCACCCAGGGAAGTCTGCCCGCTACCCATCTCCTGAGCTGCCAGCTGGGCACCCTTATCCCCCCGCAGGTTGTCGAGATCATGAACCCGACGGGCCCCTGAGAAAGCATAAAACATGCATGATGGGGATGTACAGACAAATCGAGGCTAGTTGGCAATTAACAATTGGAGTCACTTACAGGAAGAGAAGGCAATTATGTGGTACTATAAACATCTGGAATGTATCGGAATTGCTATAATAAGATATCCTGTAGGTCAGTAGTTTATAATCCTGCTTCTTGGGTCTCTCTGCTCTCCATGTCATTCCATAAACTGTATCACAGTATTTAGCCGATCAAAACTATTAGCTTTACAGTGTCTTTAACCAGATGGCAGGGATAGCCAGAACAATGAGCAGGGCAGGGACAGCTTCTCACCTGGTGAGTCAAGGTCATGGTAGATGTAAACATGCTTAAAGGACTCTCTGGGGTTTTTGCTCTTCTCTGTACCATAGAACACCAGTGCTACCAGGTCTCGGTCGCTGCTTATGATCTTACTCATGTACACAGTACGTATACACTAAAAACAAACACACATAGATGTTAGACAACAAAGCATGAAACACACACAAACATGCATGTACACGACAGATCATAACAGGTAAGAAATATCATGTTTTTGAGAAGAATACCACAAGTAAGGAGAAAAAGAAATGCACCAGACGCAAGTAGAATATACCTGCATTGTCATGTCAAAGTTGGAGGGCTCTCCATCCTCCCCTTTTATGAACATCTCTTTGGACGCATCCACCAGGAAGACAAGGCTGTCACGCCCAGTGTTTTTATAATCGACTGAAAAATTGAAAGAAAAAACAATTATATTATACTTGCCTTGAAAACCTTTACAATTACCCTTTAGTTTTATTTCAATAACGGGTTCGGTACTAATAATTAAACAGACAAAACTACCTCCGCCCTCATCGCCTTCCTCTTGTTCCAACTCCTCGTCCTCATTCCGAAAATACGCGCCCCATTCAGCCATTGGCTATATTGCACAGAGCAGTTTAGAGATAAAACAACAATATTCATGAATAAAGTAATTCATTTTATAACCTTTTATAAGAGAGAGAGAGATACGGGAATAAATAACACTTGCTGCAGCTAATGTTGCTGCGCTAGCCTGTGATAGATAGAGCTAACTCTTGATTTGCACAGGTCCAGCACAAACAAGTAAAAGTCTGAGACAACTAATCACAGCATTGATAGTATGCTTATTCTGCTAACTTATTTGTGTATGGTACATACCTCAAGCCTGGGATAGCATTAAACGTGGGTTGCTACAATAGTTAAGCAATTGTCTCTCTAGTCCTGACAATAAGATAAAAACAACTTAGGACTTGCGCAGCTTCAGTCTGCTTCTAGCACTGAATGAGCGCGATGTCTTCTTCGTTGGTGTGTCAGGTCCTGGAACTCAAAGAGAGCACGTCGCCGCCTAGAGGCACTTCTATTACTTCCTGTTTGGAAACGTAGGTCTGCGAAGGTCTGTCATAACAGTAACACCCCGGCGTTTGAGTCACTGTGACACAGCACGGACTACATCAAATATTGACCTAACACTGTATACGTTGTATCGTTTTATATATAATTTGCCTCTACTTAGATACATAGAAAGGTTAGAAACGTACCAAAAGCGGTCGAATACATCCAGTCTCTGTTGGCGTGCTCTATTAATATCAGTCGTATCACAAATGTGTTTGAGCTTCTGAGATAGCAAAAGTTTAGTGTTGCTACGTTAGCTAGCGAGGTGGCTAAACCTTTAAGGGTCTCTCCAGTTTGGTAACGCTGTCAACGTTTGTAAGCTGACTAAAAAGATTTTCATATTATAATATGGACCAGGAAAACACAAGTTTCAGTGTTAAACTGTACATCTATGACATATCCAAAGGCATGGCCCGTCAACTCAGTTCAGCGATGTTGGGTAAGTGGTGGGTCAGAGGTGGGCATAGTGGGTTTTCTAGGTTGTTTTTGTTAAAACTAGGCTGGCAAGATTGTGAGATTTGCTGTTGTAAGGTAACTAGTTAACAACCTACTTTCTTCCCATCGGTAACTCCACCTTTCAAGATAGCTGACTACAACTGTCAGATAGTGAAAGAAAGCATTCTGCTACTGCCATAGCTTAACGCAAAATATTAGCCTCCTGTGTCTGCCTATATTGTTGATAATAATTTTGTTCATTGACAGGAAAACAGCTGGACGGCATATGGTAAGTATTTTGTATAAAAGATAGCTTTGAAACTTTTCACTAACACACCAACATTAACACTAGGATCCAGTATCAACAGGGTGAGATATTGTGTGTTTTCATCCCAGGCACACGGCAGTTGTGATCCATGGAGAGGAGTTTTTCTATGGGGGAGAAGGCATCTCCAGTTGTCCACCAGTAAGAGACATCCATTTATCAAACTACAGAATTGGCCACTCAAATATTATAGTGATGTCTTGATGTAGTTTGACCAGGAGTAGGACGGTGGGATACGTTGTGAAAGAAGAGGGAAGTGCCTGATTTGTCTGGATTTGTTTCCTGGTGTGTCTTAGGGTGGTACAATTCTTGGGCATCCGGATTCTGTTGTGGATTTAGGAGAAACAGAGGTGACAGATGATCTCTTCATGAACTACCTGACAAGTCTTGGAGAATCTACTTATAGGTGAGTCTGGCAATTGGTTGTGATTTATGAATTGATTGCTGCATCTCTCTAAGCGTGTTGACCTGCCTTACATTTTAATTAGTCTCTGTTGGGTAACAAAAAAGCAAGTGAAAAGTCATTGTTTCTTTCAACATAATGCATTCTGCAACTGTCAGAATTTTAAACCTAATGACAGACTGGCATTCCAGAGGCCGGAGATGTCCCCCTAGAGGCTTTTCTATAGCATTGCTGTTTTTGTAACAATTTAGCTTTTGTACACACAATCCACAACAAAAGAGGCACAAAAAGGACATCTTTTGGTGAAAACTTTGAACTTGCCTGTTGTACGATATTCAAAGCAGGTGGCTTGGTCTTTCATGTTGTTGGCTCAGTTGAACTGATCTGAGTGTGATCCCATTTGTGGTTTACATGTCTTAAGTTGTCTTCTGTCTGTCCTACATTTCTTTATTGTGATTGGACACTGAGCCCTTCGGCATTTTTGTTTTGCCAGTCTCCTGTCCATTCGCCTTATTCATAATGACATAGTTAATTTTTCGTTTTATTCATACAAAATGAACATATAGAACACGCATCAGAAAGCCTCTCACTGAAGCAACTCTCCCTGTCTGTCTCCTCACACATCACAGTGCAGAGAGTTACAAACTGTTTGAGCACAACTGCAACACCTTCAGTAATGAAGTGGCCCAGTTTCTCACCGGCCGCAAGATCCCATCCTACATCACGGACCTGCCGTCTGAAGTTCTCTCCACGTGAGTCACCTTGCAGTGGGCATGCCTTCACCGTTGACTGATTTGTGCAATTTGTGTTGGTGTGTGACAGGAACATAGCTGATTAAAGGGGATTACGTGTCATGACTGATGCCGCAATCATTTGCATCAGATTATCAGAGCGAGGGTGTTCCTCCCTCCCCTCCAAGTTTTCATTAGACTGGATACAGAAAACTGAGAGACACACATGCCCTTCTCTAAATATCTATATAACACATACTGTGGATAGTAAATCATAGCACACATATCAAGCATGGAAGCATAAAGTGCTTCACAGCCCCATACCAACAATATATGAAAAGCATTAGGTAACAAGACGCAACCAACGCGGGTTATTTATTGTACATATTGCATAAAAACTGACAAGCAGCATCGTAAGTAACCTTGACATTGCTGACATTCCCTACCCCTGTAGGCCCTTTGGTCAATTACTGCGCCCCCTGTTGGACTCCGTGGCCATCACCCCACCCGGGAGCAACTCCATCAACGGGCGTTACGGGCAGAGATAGAGGCCAGGTTCAAGGAAGAGTGTCCTGCAGCTCTGATCCATCAACAGTATCCACTCAGCGGAGTGAGCATAGTCACCCTAACCACCAGCAGCTTGACCAAAACCTGTCCTTCTCTCTGGAATCTGTTTTTACATAGAGCATTGTTTAAATACAAAATTAAACTGATTATATTAACACATTGGGTAGAGTAAAAGTCGTATTAGGTACTCTATGACCAACAGGCTTAAGCCAAACAGTACTGTAACCATACTGTGTTGTGCCAAGCTGGTATTGTATTTCTATTCACTTTTATATGAGGAGATGCTGAAGCTGACCTGTTGGTGTTGCTTTAGAACAGGGCCCGAGTGCAACTTCCTCAGCACCTTACACTCTGTGCCCTCTAAAGTTTGTTTAGATCAAACGCATCAGTCATGCAGACCACATAACTGTGAAAATGCCGGGGTCATGTCAACAAATCCTCAAAAATACATTTGGACGATTTCAGTTGTATCCTCTACATTTACTGTTAGACTAATGTGACCAGATCATTTTTTCAAGTGTGGTTGCAAAACAATGACAAGCAGCAAACATCTTTCTCCCTGTCTGTTCTTACCCAGTGGAGACGTGACCGAAACTATGCTCAAACTGTTAATTTTGTGTTGTGATTGTTAATAAAGTGTCATAGGAAAGCAGATGTAGAAGTAGACAGCCCCTCCCCCCTTGTGTTACCCCTCTACCTGGTGGTCTGGTGTGGCTGATCCTTACAGCATCAGAGCAGCTCAGACACAGATGAATGTACTTCAGGACTTGGAAAGAAACTTCAGGACTGCAGGGTCAGAGCTGTAGGGCTTCCTCTCCTCTATACACCACTCTACAACTGTCAGTCATATCTACTTAGTTCCTCATCTCATTTTGGTGTGTTTTACTATTCATAATAATCGTTATCATCAGTATTTTATGTTCTCTTGCACCATATCACCACTCTGAAAGAGGCAGAGAAGACAGCTGGATGGTAAATGTTAAGTATCAAGAGGATAGTGCCAGGGCATGAGTTTTGAGGAATTTGGGAGATATATTTGACTGGCATTTTATGCCATGTAGTATCAGAAATTTGGTGGTTTGTGACCAAGCAATGCTTTGCACTTGCAAACAATTTAGACCACAAAACAGGAATACTAGAATGTAAGAGTAGTGTTCCTGACCAAGCTATGTGTAAGATATGCTCTCCGTCAGCCTATGAACCATGAATTAGACTTGAGGCCAAATCACTTTGGGTTTGGTCATGGGCTGTTATGTCACTGAAATGGTCATCATGGAATTCATGCTTGTAAGAGACATCCTATATTAAGCTCTCTATATATTAAGATATGTGTCTCCTACTCATAGTCATACTACTGGCTGCCTCCACCCACTTACCAATGTTTTCAAGTCTTATCACGATTTGCTATTACTGTTAGTGTTTGGATTCTGTGTTTTCCTAAATGACGTTTCAGTTCTTAATAGATAATATTGACAGCACTCTATGTGGTCTTTCTACTTGAGAATTTAAACAGATATTTTTCTTGACCGTTGGCTTTATTGAAATTGAGTGGCAAAGAAGTAGATTTTGAATTCTGGCTTCAGTGTATGTCTCTTCATATCCACCAGTTAAGCCTACCTCATTACCGCTTGAGGTGCTTGGTTGTTGCATTCTGGGAAATTCCATGTGGCTTTTTGCCGATAAACTTAGACAAGAGACTTCGTTATCACAGACATTCTTAATGGTGGACAAGAGCCATACAGTCTGGCTCCAAGCATTTAAAGTTGGAACAGAACAGTCAACATTAATGCTTTATGTAAGCTAAACGTGAGACAAACAAGACAAATAGCTTATAAATTTAAAATTACAATTTAATATATTTACACTGACTTATAAGCATTTGATCTGTTGTTCATCCTATGCCTCAGTGAGTGTATGATGACCATGTGAACTCGTTTAAGAAAGTAGCATTGTCAAGTGCACCACGATATCATGCCATAATATGTTGCATACTTCATGAACGGCGCTGTCATTTGCAGGCAGTTGTTGGTAGTGAAAATGTATTGTAATTTATTTCAGGAAGGATTAAAGTTTTTCCCTTACTTGACCAAGACTTGACTTTCTAAATGTTTAAACTTTGTAATACAAACGTGTAATATTATATAATAGAAACACTGTCATCTCAGTGTCTATCTCATGTTTCCATTTGGTGTTTTTCCAGTAATAACCTCCATATCTTACCTCCTCTTTGAATGTTGCAGAGTGCCTCTGTTTTGGAACCTTTTTACTATTGTTCGGCTATATCCATTTATTCCCCTCTACTGATACCGAAAATAAATACTCCAAGCCAAAATATTTGAGTCTGGTTGTTATTGATGTGCCACTCATCTATCGTTTCTAGAAAATTATTTATTAGAAGGCAGTTTCTTGGAAATTGGAATTTTTGGTCCTGGCCAGTTTTAAACTGACTGACATTCAACATTGAAAGGCAACATGAACCATAAGGAATCTTCAATTCCTACCGGTGTAACCCACAAGGCCTGGTGAGTAGCAGTAAATAATAAAAGCATTGAAGTCAGTTTAGTGAAAAACACAATGGCTCTGTTGCTCAATACATTTATTCAGTGTCTTCTTTTAGAACCCTACAATGAGCACTCTGTCTACTGTGGGCGAGTGTCGACAGGAGGGGGCTAGAACCCAAATCCAGGAAAAAATGGTTCCTCTTTCCCCTAATGTTCCCCTGTCTGTTTACTTTCAAGGAAGTGACACAGGAGTTCAACAGGCCACTGTGCCTGACCCACATGAGGAAGTAGTGACCACCATGACCACCAGGGGGTGCAGGAGATCTGCTCAGAAGTGCCAGCCAGCTTAAGCAGTGGTGTACCATACATGTACAGGCAGGTTGACCCGGTCTGCACTTCGCCTGACAGGGCAGCCATCCTGCTGAAAAGTGTTTTGATACCATTTCTTTCTCTGACAAGATTTTTTTTGATGGGGAACAGTGCAAGGGAATGCATAGGTATTAATAGTAAGATGAGGCACCAGAACAGGGTTGAGATACAAGGATACAAATTATTCCTGATCACCCTGTGGCCTGGTGTGCGATGTGCTTGTGGAAAAAGTAGTTTACTTTAAAAAAAAAAAAAATGTTTTCGTTGGCACTAAAATTAAGTGACCATTTTCTTGAAAAACGATTTGAGGCCGTACTTGGACGTTGTGGAGTTGTGTTGTATGAAAACAGAAAAACCTCTTTGTTCAGGGTGTGATTACTGGGTCATAAGACATAAGTGATAAGGTCAGTGTGTGACATCTCAGGGTTCAACCTTTCCCATCTCTCTCTCTCTCTCCCTCTCTCTAATCACTTTTACAAGGGGAGTGTTGACAGAGATTGTAAATACATTACGTGGCGTTCACCTGAAGTCAATTCTAGCAGAATCTAACATGCTTAGACTTCTTGGAATACTACATTGAATATATTGTACAAATACACATATTATTATATCTAGCTTCATGCACTATCTAATATAAAAATAATAACAAGATATTGTTAACACACACACACACACACACACACACACACACACACACACACACACACACACACACACACACACTTTGAGGAGGTTGCTGAATAATTGCATCACCACTGCCATATTCTATTTCCTCTCCCATTGGCCTCGCAAGACAGATCAGCAGAATTGAGCGTCTCATTTATAGCTCTCAAAAACGAACTAACTTACTCCTGGGACCGACACATCTAAGCACGTTTGGCCACATTGATGCCAATATGTCAAGCCCACTTAACATGCTAATGATGATTTAATTGGTCTTCTACCATTACATGAGCCAGTAATGATCTGCCTTAACATGTTTTGAAATTACTTTCAAAAATTGCCTTTGCTCTATTATGGGTTTAAATGAAACTCATTTGGGTGTAAAGAGAAACTGCCTTGCAGTTTAGAGGACAAACGCGTCTGCCAGGCAACTGCCACAACTCAGTGTTTCGCAGGGTGGCCGTCCACATGTCACTTATCCCTGAGCCACGAGCTACACACACAAAAGCCTCGCTGGGAGATAAAGCTTGAGGCCACGCCACTAATTAACTACTCCACTTTACGAGATCACAACAGGAGGACATAGCTACCCCCTCATGCACACACACACACACACACACATGTAAAGTCTCACATGTTTCAGCTGCATATGGATAATGGGCTGCAATGGGTGTAAAAGTAGTTTGAGGGGTTTTGGAATTTGAAATGTCTGCATCTGCTCTCTGGCAAGTCACATTTGCACACATACAAGTGACAACCATGAGTGTAGGACAGTAGTGTGAGAACACATATAAAATAAGCTTTGACATAGATAGAAAAAAAATAAGGAATATGATTCAACAGGAAAACAAAGATCTCTGAAGTAGAAGAACATGGAAATGCCTATAGTCCTCTGGGACTACATGTTCCGGCACAGGAGAGCCCATAACACACAACAACAGACTACACTGAAAAATTGTGAATATAAACATCACTACTAGAAGAAGGGGGAAACAAATCCTAAACTTATAAACATAAATAAAAATCCTACACTATCCGACCCCTCACAGTTAAACCTATATCAGGCAATGATGGACTAAGGCTGAAATAAATTACATTTGCCACATCGTAAAATGGATGGTGAAAACATGTTTGTAAACAACACAGTAACACAAAAATGCATCATATGTTTTCTAAAAATCAGTCATCAGTTCAAAACATTTTGCTCAGGCGGGTAACTAGCCAGATCTGAGTCATTTTCTATTGCAGTGAAACTAACTGGCTCGCCCTGGGCGCGAGAAGTGGTGAGTGGTCTCCATTAATTGAGATGGGACAAGGGTGTTTTTTCTACTCTGCCAACAATTGACCCATTACGCAAGTATGTGTTTTAGAGTATAGCTGTGCTGTGGCTACGCTTGGGTTACGCAATGCTCCAGTGATAGCCATCTGTAGATTTTTTTTTTGTTCCATTCTTCATAGAGTGCATAAGAGTAGGGGAGGGGTGGGGGCAATTTGTGCACATTTCCACACAAAAAAAACATATTGTGGAGGAGAGAGAGTGCCCAGTCAGGGGGAAAATGATGACTCCTGGTCACTCGGTTTGGGGGGAGGGTTGGGCTGTAAAGCGCACATTGCTAAAAGCACTCGACTATCGTCACCTCTGCATAAGATTAAACATACTGCCATTTTGACGTGGTGTTTGGAATGGGGCTGATATTGACAGTTGACAGTTGCCAGTTGACATGATCACAAAAACACATACTTAGTGTGCAGTAGACAATCAAAATGATCAGTGGGTGTTTTCTTTAGTGTTTGATTGACTGTTTGATCTATTGCCGTTGAGAGAAAATGACTAGGACTACTGACTGACTGCTGTCCTAACCAGCAGAGGCAGGAGTTTCTTCAAGTGTTCCCCAGCTCATGAATTAACACAACGGAAGGACATTACACGCTGATAAAGATGGGCTGAGAAAGTTCAGAGTTAGTTAAGTGAATTAGTGGTCACTTTCTGATTGCAGTCATGAGCTGAACACAGTGTAGTGTCTTTTCAAGGACTAACAGTCGAGTGGCATACATGAGAGAATGATTTGTGTAAAAAAAAACACATTATAAGCATCATGTTCAAGAGCATCACCTTCTTCAAGGCATTCATCATTTCTTATTATAATACTTTCAATGGCGTATTCTTTCTGTTGATGACAAGGCACTGTCTTTTACTCCTTGTAGGCTATGTTATTTGAAGAGTTATGTCTGCAGCAGTAGAGTGTGTTGGACTGACACTGTAATCTGTAAACTTTAATTGAATATTTAGATGCAGATGAGAGTATGAGGAAAAGAGATTGATGTTTACTGCAACATCTGATCCTCATCAAAGTGAGGTTTATGACTCACAAAACCATGGCTTGTGTTGAAGAGAAACATGCATTGCATCCAAAGCACACACTCACTAAATCAATATGCAGGTATTCATCACAGCTCAAGAACTGGATGCTGAATATTCATATCAGATTTTACCATTCACAACACCAACACAGAGAGGGTGCACTTACTAGTTAAATCAGTTTTTTGTTTCAACAATTAAAACCTGCATTCCATGATCAGGCCTTGATTAGTCAACTTGTTTGATTTGTAGTCAATTACTGTATTGTTTAGATCTCTCACTCATG
The DNA here is from genome assembly GCF_963457725.1 of Sprattus sprattus. Lineage (NCBI taxonomy): Eukaryota > Metazoa > Chordata > Actinopteri > Clupeiformes > Clupeidae > Sprattus > Sprattus sprattus. The sequence continues at coordinate 41,267,504 of NC_137922.1, read as the reverse complement.
TTCTCACTGCTTACTCAAATTACATGAATTGTGACTGAGAAGAGTAGAAATATTGCCAGATCTGTCTTGCAATCATTTGTTACTGTTGTATCTAATTGTATATATCCTTGGGTTTCATGAAGGTGATTTGATGCTAAATGTAAGTGTACCCTAAAAATGTGTTTATTTTTAGCTGTAAATCAAATATTATGGATGATGAAACACATCAATGTTGATGTTAGTATTGTCATATTGATTGACAGCATTTTATGGGTTGAAAATGGCTCAACACGTCATCTACTGTTTTAGAACATCCTGAACCTTGCCAGCTGCTTCCAAGGCCAATGCTGACGTATCTACGACCATTTGGTACATATCTACGTCAGGTAATAGGCGGCCCACCTCCTCCATCCCCTGCCCGTAGGTGTGAGTCTAATTTTCATTTGCTGATTCAGTCTCATCATTCACACGAGTGAAGACCCAGCCCCTTGCCTACTTTTTAGCATGTTTCAAAATGATGCAGTGGACTGAGCTTGACTCACAGCTGGGCGTGAACTTACACTTTAAAATTCAGGACCTTTTCTCCTCCGTCTTGGAACAGCTAAGTTGCATGTTATCACCATGCTGGGGTGGTCTTGGTGTCAACATTATTATCAGAACTACGTGGTAGCGTATCTGAGTGCTCTCTGTAGGCACAGCACCAAACTAAGCACACTATGTTTGGAGAAGCGGGGGAGGGGAACATGGCCAGAGTACACCTTTAATGTTGTGTGACACGGGAGTGTCTGTGAATGACAACTGGGGATGATGCTTGCTGGTTTTTATGGTGCATTATGGGAGCTTCTTGGGAGGGAAGCTTTTGGTACACTGGAGTGATTTTGACATTAGGAAATTACATTTTTTGACTCCCTGGGTAGTTGAGCACCGTGGAAACTGTAAGGCAGTTTGACACATACCCGTATCACTACTCCCAGGAGCACAGTGACTGCTGTGTGTGCAGAGGAGCTGGGCTGGCTAGATATGAGTGACGCACTCCATTTTTGGCCGTGTAAACCAAAATAATATCATAAAGATAAATAGAAAAGTGCTCTGGTTGGTGAAACAATTCCCATGTCTACTTTAATTGCTTCAGGGATTGGAAGATGTACATGTGACTATATCTATAAGTCAGAGATTACCCCTCCATAGATTTGGAACTCTTTGTCCAACAGAGAATGGTAGAACACTAAGGCCCTGTCCCATTACTACCACTTCACCCTAGCACTTCACCCTTCCACTTCGTTTGCGCGTTCGCGTGAAGGGGTAGGGTGTCCCAATTCTTTTGGACCGAAGGGGAAGTGTTGTTCAACCCTTCAAATGACCCCTTCAAACGGAGTGTGATCAGAACCGGACTTCGTTTGAAGGGAAAGATTACATTTCCCATGATGCCTTGCGATCACCTTGGTTACCAACGGACTCCAAAAAAATTAAGAAAGATGGCTGCCAGTGCAGAAAAAGAAGTTTACAAATCTATGGATATCTTTGCAAATAACTATTAAAAAATGTGAAACACATCGGGATATTTAGCCGATCATTATGCAGAATAAGATTCCTTACAGTTGAGTAGAATATGATTGTTAGAAAAAGATCGCTATTTTCACAAATGAACGTCTGTCTATGCTGCTGAGCGTAGCCGAGTAACGTTAACGTTAGGATGTAAAAAACGCTATTTTATGACATGTGGGTATATACAGGTGCATCTCAATATATTAGAATATCATCGAAAAGTTGATTTATTTCAGTAATTCTATTCAAAAAGTGAAACTCATATTTTATATAGATTCATTTCACACAGACTGATATATTTCAAGTGATTATTTCTTTTAAATTTGATGATTATAACTGACAGCTTATGAAAACCCAAAATTCAGTATCTCAGAAAATTAGAATATTACTGAAGACCAATAGAAAAAAGGATTTTTAACACAGAAATGTTGGACTACTGAAAAGTATGAACATGTACAGCACTCAATACTTGGTTGGGGCTCCTTTTGCATGAATTGCTGCAGCAATGCGGCGTGGCATGAAGGCAATCAGTCTGTGGCACTGCTGAGGTGTTATGGAAGACCAGGTTGCTCTGATAGTGGCCTTCAGCTCTTCTGTGTGTTTGGGTCTGTTGTCTCGCATCTTCCTTTTCACAATACCCTATAGAATCTCTATGGGATTTAGGTCAGGCGAGTTTGCTGGCCAATCAAGCACAGGGATACCATGGTCCAGGTACTGGTACCTTTGGAAGTGTGTGCAGGTGCCAAGTCCTAATGGAAAATTAAATCTGCATCTCCATAAAGCTGGTCAGCAGAGAGAAGCACAAAGTGCTCTAGAACTTTCTGGTAGATGGCTGCGCTGACCTTGGACCACACAGTGGACTAACACCAGCAGATGACATGGCACCCCAAACCATCACTGACTGTGGACACTTTACACTGGACCTCAAGCAACTTGGATTCTGTTCCTCTCCTCTCTTCCTCCAGACTCCGGGACCTTGATTTCCAAATTAAATGCAAAATTTACTTTCATCTGAAAAGAGAACTTTGGACCACTGAGCAACAGTGCAGTCCTTTTTGTCCTTAGCCCAGGTGAGACGCCTCTGACGTTGTCTCTGGTTCAAGAGTGGCTTGACACAGGAATGTGACAGTTGAAGTCCATGTTCTGGATACGTCTGTGCGTGTAGGCTCTTGAAGCACTGACTCCAACTGCAGTCCACTCCTTGTGAATCTCCCTTGAATGGACTTTGTTTCACAATCCTCTCAAAGATGTCGTTATCCCTGTTGCTTGTGCACCTTTTTCTACCAAATTGTTTCCTTACATTCAACTTCCCATTAATGTGCTTGGATACAGCACTCTGTGAACAGCATGCTTCGTTAGCAATGACCTTTTGTGTCTTACCCTTCTTGTGCAGGGTGTCAATGATCGTCTTCTGGACAACTGTCAAGTCAGCAGTCTTCCCCATGATTGTGTAGCCTACTGAACTAGACTGAGAGACCATTTAAAGGCTCAGGAAGCCTTTGCCGTTGTTTTGAGTTAATTAGCTGATTAGAGTGTGACACCATTGGTCATCAATATGGAACTTTTTCACAATATTCTAATTTTCTGAGATACTGAATTTTGGGTTTTCATTAGCTGGCAGTTATAATAATGAAAATTAAAAGAAATAAACACTTTAAATAGATCAGTCTGTGTGTAAACAATCTATATAATATATGAGTTTCACTTTTTGAATAGTATCACTGAAATAAATCAACTTTTCGATGATATTCTAATTTATTGAGATGCACCTGTATGTTTGCCAAAACCTGAGAACCTGACGTGTGTTCAAATTCGCAAACATAGGACCACTGTTTGCATTGCGTTTTTAGTGAAACGTAGCCTACAGTGGAGCTGGATATGAGTGATCGAGTGGTGTCCCATTTCTCAGGTAAAGATTTAAATCCCTTAACACTTCTCACTCCGTTGTGAAGGGGCCCTCCGCAATGAAGTTCACTTCGATGAAGTGGTAGGGTGAAGGGAAGATGAATGGGACGGGGCCTAACTGCACTTGGTGAATACAAAAGGAACTCTTCATGCTCTTTAGTTTTGCTATTGGTAATTTGATCTGTATAGCTCTTAAATCTCTGGAAACACCTAATTTTTCCTTCCATTATCTCTACGTTAACATCCAAGAAAGTATCAAAGTCCAGATCTGCCTTGAATATGGACCAGTTCCAGAGTCACTTAATATTAGGGATGCGCTGGCACTGCTTCTAACGGGGTAATATATTGTTAATTTTAACATGCATTAGAACCAGAGATGAGTGTGATTAGATCAAGTCAAGCCAAATACATAGCAAGCAATGTGAGCAGGAGATAATGCTGGTAATGACTCTTTTTCACCACCGCAGTTAATCTGGCCAGTCAAGATCCCACTTATCACTGAGTGAGAGTGAAACCGGGGGCTGTGCGCGTGTTCAGGAAGATATCTCCTCATTAAGGCCTGATTATCATTCTCAGGCTCATTCCTCAGGCTGGGAGAGAATGGGTACTGAGGGGAATGCTCTGGCTCTGGGGTGGGGATGGAGGGGGGGGGGGGGGGTATATCTGCAGGAGTCTCCTCCCGCTGAGGAGCACTTTGCTGGCCGATGGCGTTTGTCCTCCCCCTGATTTTCCTTCTTTTCATCCCAGAGAGGAGCTGACTTGGGAGCTAAACCTTGTCCTGGGCTGAGCCAGATGTGAGCCGGGTGTGTGCCAGATCCATGTTCAGGGTCAGTAACTGGTACCGTTGACACCAGTCTTCCAAGTCAGCTACATCCCCTCATTTGGCCAGGTGGCTCCTCAGTGTCCCTCTGTCAAGTCAAGTCATTTTATTGTGTCTCCCAGGGGAGAAATTTGTTTGGATCTGGGTAATAGCTGCATCACATCAGTACGAAATAACATGCAACATACAACCAGTTCATCACATGGGCAAGACAAATCACAGATACGAAAAACGATCAGTAAAAACTATTGGACAAACAGTGCAAAATTGTTGTACATAGTATTGTGCAAACAAACATTCATGTGCAAAAATATCAATCTGTAAATTCCCACACTCCTGTGCAAATAGCAATCACACCAAACACTCAGCATTCATCCTGACCAAACTGCTCCTCCATTCATACATCCATACCTGTGCAACAATAGCAATAGCAATCCCACCAGGCATATGATCAACATTCATTCTGGTCTCATTCATTCATCCTTGCATACTCATCTACCAGATCCTGTTCCCTGTGCAGTTATCCCTCCCCCCACTCCCCATATAGTCCTAGCTACCTATACATTACTCCATCTCATACATACATTCAACTGTCAAAAAGACATTGCTTCTCCCATGTTGTCATACAGTCATTTTCACCGTTTTTCATTGATGAGCTTGACTGAGAGAGGGATGAATGAGTGTTTGTACCTGTTGTGTTTGCACAGAGAAACCCTGTACCTCCTACCTGAGTTTAACAGTGTATATTCAGAGTGCAGAGGATGGGAGCTGTCAGATAGGATAGTCTGAGCCTGTCTTATTGTAGTTTGTTCAAAGAGCTCCTGTGGGTTGAGAGGTACTGGTGTTCCAATGATTTTGCCTACTGTCTTAACTAGGTTGAAAATCTGAGTTTTTGACTTGACAGTTAGGTTCCCAAACCAGCTGGTAATACCGTATCGGAGAATGGACTCAATTGTTGCCCTGTAGAATATGATCATGATATTTTTACTGACCCCAAAAACCCTAAGTCTGCGCATGAAGTGGAGGCGTTGGTGAGTTCTGGCACACACATCTGCCACATGTGTGCGCCAGCTCAAGTCACAGTCGATATGTACCCCTAGGTACTTGAAGGAGGACACCTGTGAAATGCCAGAACCATGTATGGTCACAGTGCTTTTGTCACCAACTGATCTGGGATCCACCAACATTTCTAATGTCTTTTTTGTGTTGATATGAAGTTGGTGTGAGTCACACCAATTAACAAACGTGTCCACAGCAGCTTTGTGAACACTGATTTCTGTCCTGTTGGTAACTCCAATGTCCTCCAGCTCCAAACATGACTGTTTCATCTCATCAGCTAAAAAGCAATCCATCGATTAGCTACAAAAACAGGTGAATAAGGGGAAGTGATCCAGAGACTGGCAGTGCTGATGATGTATGCTTGGGAAAAAACTAGCACAGGGTTGGAGGGAAATCCTGTGGCCAAATCTGGAGGTGCTCTGTGGTGACCTCTTTCTTCTTACCCGCAGATGTGGGAAAGCTTTGCCTCTGCTTTTGGTAACATGCTCCACCGCATCTCTTTGGGGGGGGGGGGGGGGGGGGCTGTCTTTGCCCTCCGCTTCAGGAGCCCCCACTATCACCCCACTGGGACTTGAAATTCTTTTGATATTTCTTCCCCCCACAGGGCGTAGTGATCCGCTCATCATCCCTGCAAGGAAACCCAATACCAAGGATGGCAAGGGGGCAAAGAAACAGGTCAATTTCTGGGGGGTTGAATATAAAATCAGCTCACTTTGACATCCTCTTAAACTGGAAAAAGAACACGAAGAGCCTGTTCAAGTATGTGTCTGTGAAAATGAATGGAGATTTCTGTAGTGGATAATCCTGAAAGTTAACAAACAGAGTCATACTTACAGTCTGGGTCATGATGGGTCGTGGCAGAGGGACAGGGTGGCAAAGCTCAAGCATGAAAGGAAAAGGAAGCAAGAGCAGAACGCTCTACAGTGGCACGAGTGCCATGCTTTACATTGACATCATTCTTCTGTATGAAGAACCCAATAGCAGGAAGGAACAGAAATAGCTGCACAGCCCCTATTAAAATGAACTAATCCATTTGCCAGTCCTGTAGAGCTCTAATTACCATTGCAAGCTTTTGCATGAGGAAACAAAGGGATTCCAAATTAGATTTTATTTGTGAGGTTGGTAAATTGCTCTTTGATGGTTTTGGAATGCAGTGGCTCAGGGATTTGATGCTCAACAGTAACTCCAAAATGCATGAGGTCGTTTCCAGTGTCTTCAAAGAGGAGTTGACCTGTTCATTTCTCCCGTAGGGACGGCATTTATCAATGCACCAGCAGATATCTGACCACCCTGTGTTTCAAACAAACATTTAAAAACTTCTAGGATTTTAAGGGAACGCAGAGGCCTATGGGACTGACGTGGACTTGGCTTGCCGCTTGTAAACCCATTTTCTCCAAAAGACTCACAAATCTTAGGTAGACGAATCTCTTCCTGTGTTAAATAAATTAGCTTTTCTTTCTCTTCCAGTGCTCTAATCCCTCTTTTTTATCTTTTCCTTTTTTGCCATCCCCCATCCCCCTATCCAAGCTAGCATGCCTGCTCTCCCTTCTCCTTCCATCTTCCGTATTTCACACGTCCAAATCTCTTCGAAGCCACCACTCAAGCCCCCCCCCCCCCCCCCCCCCCCTCCGACCCCCCTCCACCGTTAAGGTTGCCAGAAGCATCCAAACAAAAAGATTAAGCAGGACTCTCTGTGAAGCCCATTGCAAATCAATTCCTGCTGAACAGCTCTTCGTCTGAATCATTCACTCTAAATAAATCACTATTTTTAAATCACTTTCTGGTGCCTCTTCTTCATTGTCACTGTCACCGCCACCACCGTTCACTCCCTTCAGTAATTCTGTGCTGTCATGCAACCTCGTTCCTGTCGCCTTTGTTCCTGACCTCCACTCTCCTTCACTTTCTCTCTCTCTCTGTGAAGCCTACAGTCATATTACATATGGTTGGCTCAAAGCGCCTGTTTTTAAACAAATCCCGACTCACTTTGAAAGTCAACGAAAGGGAACATGACATTTTTAATCAGTTACGTTTAGTCAATGACTTTGTTATGAACTCCCGAAAATGGCTCATGACCCATTTTTTTACATGAAAAAGGAGCCGCAATACCAGAGAACCGAGAGAGTCAAGACCTAACTGATTCCTCGTCTTAGCAGAGCTAATCAAACACTAGTGCTAGCAGAGCCGTGAGCTAAGGTCTTGTCTGCGAATTGGTACATTTCGCATGTGCGAGAGTCGCCATTCGCTTGGCACAATTCGCTTCACGCGAGAGTCGCCACTTTGTGAATGAAGCGCGCTTCACTTAGGACGCGAACTACAAACAAATAGCTACACGTAACCTATAAACGTTGTTGAGACTTTTATTAAAGATAACAATAACAAAACAGAGACAAATAGCCACACGGTCAAGCAATGTAATTTATTACGTTCTACGAATCCAACTGATACAAACATGTAGCCTACTGTTCGGGTAGTAGCCTAATCTACAGCAACTCTTGACTTCTATTGAAAGAGATTTTGAAATCCTCAAAACCTGGTTTGATGTTAATAGATTCTAATTCATGGTCTTTGGAAATCGAAAAAGGAAATAGGTAAGGACATTCAATTAAAAATAAGTGATGCTGAACGAGTGACCGAGATAACATTTCTAGGAGTGGTCATTGACCATAAATTAACATGGAAACCACATGTTTATTATATCAAAGGAAAGATCTCTTAGATGATAGCAATTTTGTACAAATCAAGAAGCATGTTAAACGATAAGGCCTTACATATTATTTACTGTTCACTTATACTTCCCTAGTACATATCATATTGTGTGGAAGTCTGGGGATTGACATATAAAACAACTGTCAATGAAATCATTATTTTACAAAAACGAGCCATAAGGATAATAAATAAGGTTGATTATTATGCACCCACTAACCCATTGTTTATGAAATCATTTGTTATGAAATTTAATGATTTGGTATATTATAAAATAATGCAAATAATGTATCGAGCTAAATCAAACCAACTCCCAGTCAGCATACAAAGGTTTTTCTCATTTCAAGAGACAAAATATAATCTCAGAGATGTCTGTAAATTTAGTGTACCAAATGCCAAAAAATTAATTAAAAGGAGATGTATATCTGTTGTTGGAATTTCATTATGGAATGATGCTAACATAATCTTAAGAAAGTGTAAGACATTCTTTGTTTTCAAAGGGATGGTAGCTAAAGCAATTTTTGAGGGCTACAAGTGTCCATAATGTATGCAGGATTTTGTGCTGTTTATTTGGGATCTTGCTTCATTGCTCTTCTTGTGACTAACTTTTTGGAGGCAATTCTTTTGTTTGTTTTTTATTTCCATTACATGTATTACTTGTAAAAAATAAAATAAAAATGCATATGTTGATGGGTAGCTTAAATTGGTCAAACAGGACAGGCTTAAATACAAGCATTATGCTTCAGCTTGTGCCTTTTCAGTCACTTTGAATGTATTATTATTTGTGTTGAACTTGTTTGTTGTTACTGTGTGTGACTGAATAAAAACATAATCAATATCAACTTACATTACCACTGCACACTCACAACCTTACAGATAATGTATTGTATAGCATTTGTATTCAGTATGATATGACAGCGCAAGATATATGGGGTATGAGTAGTTGTAACATTGGCAGCAATAGTTGGTCATTAGCGCAGATATGATACAGGTACAAGTCAAGTCAAGTCAAGTCAACTCTTTTATTGTCAGATACACAGAACAACAGAGTTGGACTGGGCACTGGAATGCTTAAGACAGGACACCATACCACACTACCATAGATACTAAACATAAATACACATATTAAACAGATACTAAACAGATAAACAATCTACATGAGCTAAACTGAACATGAGCTGGACTGAGAAAGTAGTGCAAACAGCAGTAAAAGTGAGCCAGTGAAGAGTAAAGTGGCAAGTGTAAAGTGAGGAGTGCATTATTGTTCATTTAGGAGTCTGATGGCCTTAGGGTAGAAACTGTTCTCCAGTCTGCGGGTGCGAGACCGGACACTTCGGAACCGCCTACCAGAAGGCAGCAGGGTGAACAGTCTGAAGGATGGGTGATGACAGTCTTTTAAGATCCTGCCAGCTCTTCGGAGGCATCTTTTAAGGTAGATGTCCTGAAGGGATGGGAGTTTCCTGCCGATGATGAACTCAACGGATCTGACCACACTGCGTAGGGCCTTACGGTCCATGGCTGTGCAGCTTCCAAACCACACTGAGATGCTAATAGTCAAGATGCTTTCTATAGTGCATCTATAGAAGTTGGTGAGGATGTCTGGATTCATGCCAAACTTCCTGAGTCTCCTCAGGAAGAAGAGGCGTTTTCGGGCAGCTTTGACCACCTTGTCAGTGTGGGCAGACCAGGTGAGATCATTGCTGATGTTGATATGATATAAGTACAATGCAACGGAATCTAACCAAAGGAACCATAGCAGAAGAGTGCAGAGTATTCTGCATAGTGGTAATATAAAAATAAATAGATGGGATGTATACAGTATGATATGACAGTACAAGATATATGGGGTATGAGCAGTAGTAACATTGGCAGCAATAGTTGGTCATTAGTGCAGATATGATACAGGTACAGGTGAAGGTAGCAATAGAGGTTATGAATGAGGTAAGACATGATAAGATATATAGGCCTAAGTACAATGAATATGAGGTAAGAGTCATGAGGCATGATATGACATAAATAGATATGAATACACTATAAAATGTTAAGTGGCTGAACAAAAAAAATACCAATTCAACACCCACAAGCTAGTTTACACAGCACCAGGTTACAACCATCAAGGCGGCTCCTGGCCTATTGTTTAGGTTGATGGGCCATCAGACCTGGTTCCTGGCTTTTTTGTGTCTTGGAACCAGAGCTCTTACACTCTGATTGTTTGTTTTTGAAATAAATGACATGAAATGACATTGCTTGAACGTGTAGCTATTTGTCTCTGTTTTGTTACCGACTTTCAACCACGAGAATGAGTAAAATCTTTAATAAGAGTCTCAACAACGTTTATAGGCTACGTGTAGCTATTAGTTTTGTCTTTGTGAGTCAACAACGTATATGTCTCATATGCGCCCGTCTCTGTGCAATTCTGTACCGACTTTCAACCACGAGAATGAGTAAAATCTTTAATAAGAGTCTCAACAACGTTGAGAATGAGTAAAATCTTTAATAAGAGTCTCAACAACGTTTATAGGCTACGTGTAGCTATTTGTTTTGTCTTTGTGAGTCAACAACGTATATGTCTCATATGCGCCCGTCTCTGTGCAATTCAGATCGCTATCTTGCCGATCAGAAACGCAAGTAGGACGGCGCCAAGCGCAAGTAGCTGTGTGGGCGGCTCTATGGCGCAGTTGCTATTTTAACGGCGGAAAAAACACACTTGCGTCCAGCGCAAGTGTCAAAAGGGTTGGTCCAAAGGAGGTTACTCAGCCATAGGTGTGGTTTGGGCGTAATATGCAATAAACCAATCCGAGCGTCATTTCACATTCCCTTTAAGAGCGAGAAGCGCATAGTCCATAGCGGCTTGTTATTTTGATGGCGGAATTACCTGGTGGAAGACCGGAGAAGTTCACAGCCGAGGAGACCGACGTGAGATTTACACCAATTTTTTGGCAAGCCATATATAATTACAAGGAAAATAAAGTATTTACCACTTGAGGAAATCATTGTGATATCCATATCCAAGATATTTAAAAAATAATCATACATGTAGCCTACACATTGACCCAAATGATTCAGGTTAATTGAAGCTGCGTGACATTTGATTTATTGTATGGCTTTGTAAAAAGCCGGGAGATAGATATATATGGGGATGCGAGAAACCCTCCCAAAGTAAGCAAAGTCAAGCAAGCATGTCAAGATATTGCCGTGATTGTTTCTGCAACGGGGCACCCGAAAACGTTGCCGAAAACGCTATAATGACGTCCGGAGACGTGGGACATCCAAGCTGGAAGGTAACACACGTTCTCGTGCCTTCACGGGAGGTGGATCTGCCTCGACCCAGGATCTGACGGCAGCAGAGGACATCGCCACGTCTACCCTCACGCCTGAGAGCGTGCAGGGATTTGGGGGCATGGAAATCGGCACCCAAGCCAGTGCACCAAAACCCAAGGTACATAAATAAAGTCCACATACACAGAGATGAGTTTACAAGATTTATAATAATACTGGCATTAAATAAATGCAACAAAGCCATACAATAAATCAAATGTCACGCAGCTTCAATTAACCTGAATCATTTGGGTCAATTGTGTACGCTAGATGTATGCCTAGTTTTTAAATGTCTTGGATACGGATATCACAATGATTTCCTCATGTGGTAAATACTTTATTTTCCTTGTAATTATATATGGCTTGCCAAACAATTGGTGTTAATCTCTCGTGAAGACGACAGAAGTAAAGTGTAGCCTACAGGTCCTATACTGTGCGGGCAAGCACATGCGCCCTTAAAATAGCGTTCTGAATACGCGTTACAGACTTTAGACATTGCGCCTCACATTAGACCAGCTTTTTTTTGGTCAATGGCGCACGGCGCACGGCGGTTTTTTTTGAAACTGCAAAATACCACTTGCGCCAGAGAAACGCCTTCTCTATTCCGCCCCCGCCCATGTCGACGCAAGTTCATTTCGAAGCGCGCCTCTGGAGGGAAAATCGCGCTGTGCGCCGGGTGCAAGATAGGAATGATACATGCGTCGGTGACAATGTCAATTGCGCTGGGTGCAAGATAGGGCCCATTGTCTCTCTCTGTGTTACATTAGTCAGCTCTCCATCTTTTTTCACAGGGGTAACATTATTGTTTTCCTTTCAAGCTTATTCCACAAGGCAGCTCATGTTTGAAGTGCTATAGCAATCCCAGCTATCCATTCCATGCTTGTTATTCTGATTATTCCTGGGACTTCAAAATAGCAGAGACAAAAACACAGCTTACAGTATTTTTAGATGCTGGATTTCAGAAGAAAAAGGAGAGGATATGAACCCGGAGTTGGGTGAAATTTATGAAAGAGGCAAAACTCCCAGGAGGGAAACGGATTCATCTACTTGAAGGAATGTACCCATACACTCACTGTACACATACATGTAAGAGGTTATACAGATATGAGGGTTAAACCAGTTCCCTTCTTGAACAGCTTTGCTCCAGTTTGGTGGAGATGAGAATTAAGCGCCAATAAGATCTAATCTTCACCAACATGTCAGTTATGACCTCTGTGAGGACGACCTGTTCCGTATGCATTTGGTTCATGGCTTCAAATAGATTTGTACAGTGCTGTTGTCACATCCGAAAGCTGCTTTACATGAACTTAAGCTTCAAACACTTCCCTCTTGTCTTTTACTGCTCTTCTCATGTTAGGTGACAGCACCAGTAGCATCTGGAAAGTAACACTTTTCGTTCGCCGGATTTAAGTGTATTTTGATATACAGTAGATCAGAATTTATTTGGTATGAAGTGGATTGTGTTGAGAACTTTTTTCGGTGTGCGGCATGGTAGGAATTAGACAATGAACGTAAAGAGAGTGCAAACACCACTAATCAATTTAGTCCAGTTATCTAGCTCTCACTTGATGCTAGATTACCCTATAGGACAAACACCATTACTTGGTTAAAGTATACAGGAGAAGTGGCAGATCAATTCTATCAATATTGTACTGAGCGACTAAAATCAGGATCTACCATTTGGTTCAACCATCCATGTTTTCACCTCAAAAGGACACATTTCTTCAAATTGCATGACAGGATACTGATTATGGGGCCATTCTTTAGCATACCGGTTCATATTCACAAGAGGTTTTCAACGTTGGACAAATATGGAGCCAAGAAGCTCAATAGTGGACCGTTTGGGATGTGAGTCTCCTGTGGTTGCTGGTTCATAGAGGTCCCATCCACTGACCAGGGGAAAAATTATTATAGACATACATATAAATCAGTGGATTTCAAGTAACTGTATGTGGCTTCCTATCACCCAATACATTACAGTCTATCAAATGTGTAGGTTTTGAGTCAGCTGTTTGTCTGCCTGTGTGCAGAGTTCTTCTCCTGTACAGCCCCTTCAGGAGTTTGTAATCTTACGATTTCATAAAAACATGCAATTCAAGGTTTTCCTGCACTTGCAATTGCGGATTGCAATTTTGTTATATTGCCGCAATATTTCCTCAAATAAAAAACCCTCCAAAGTCATGGAATTTCGTAATGATTTGGGATTAATTTAATTTCACACAAAATCACCAACATATTTGAGAATTCAACAAACCATTGCAAGATTCTGGAGGGACTGCCTATAGAATACTGTAAGGAATACTTAAATACAAGGTCAAATGTTTTTCCTGAAGTGGACCCACTTGAAGAAATGTCAATTCTTTTTTAAGTAGCTTGAAGATGCAAACATACAATTTGCACTTCATCTCAGAAATCAAGAATGGGCCTTGGAGAATATCTGCTCTTTTTATTATCAGTAGGCTTTTATATACCGATATAACCATCTATGAATCCGTCCCTTAGACGCAGTCGGCCATTCACAAGTTGATTGACAGCGCAGGCTGTGGAGATTTCATTAGCCAATGACCCAGTCTAAAAAAGCATTTACAGCCACCTTGATATACACCTATGGTCTGAGAGTGTGAGGAATGCAAGCCCTGAAATTGAAATGGCCAATATAATGTAAAAAAACTAAACTAAAAGAAAAACACCTGCAGTGACAGACAGCTTTCCTCAATGGATTTAGGTGCCTCCAGAACTCATTCTCGCCTATAAAGAGCTCCAGCCAGCTGAGTGACTGGCCATTAGCATCTCCTTTTACCAGAGAAAGGTCACGTTTGACAGAGGGCCCTCAGAGGCCGTACACAGGCCCCCGCCGCTATTGGCTGCAGACAGACACACAACTCACCTGAGCATTCCTAATTGTCAATGTACGCATCGTGTGGCCGGAGCTGTTTAGATGTCTCACTGTAGGACCCCTTCTATTTTTAGCCTTTATTCTTTCGTTTGCATACTTTCCATTCTTTTTTACGCATACTTGCCTTAATTATTCCCTTTGACTGCTTCCTCTGATCTACTCCCAAGCCTTTTGAATTCCTTCCATCTATAATGCGGTCTTGTCCTCTACCCTGCCCTCTACCACACTTAGTGGCCCAGTGTCAATCTTGGTGAAATGGAAAGTTAAATGCCATCACAACATATCGACATATTTACTATTTTTAAACAATTTGTACTGATCACAAAAGAAATCTCCATGAATTTTAACTCATGTCTGTTTAAACGGGTGAAGACGTTGCCATAAGCAGAGCCAGGAGCGCTGAATGTTAAATTCTGTTTCTCGTCTCTGATCCTCTCACTCAGCACACAATGAAAGCTATAATTGTTCGACTGTGGATGCAAAGCAAATGCCATGCAACTATTAGCGATGAATGAAAAAAAAAGTGATGTTTTCAAGGACGCACAGTGCATGGCACACCAGGTCACAACAGGAAATGTCTCATTGCGATGACATAAGGGTGTCATTGGATTACCTGACCTGAAAGGGAAAAAAATGCTTATAGCTACTCATTCCTTTTTCTCAGGGAGTTTCTGGCATACAGTGGTAGAGTCACTGCTGGTTTGGCCTCGGGCTTTGACTGTCTCTTTCTGCTTCCCTCCCCTAATTGGATGGAGGTTCTTTATATATGGTGATCTTTAATGAGAGTTCCCTCTACTACTCACTCTCTCTCTCTCTCTCTCTCCATGAAGCTCTCCACCTCTATGAATCCATCTGTGGTGATCTCTTTTATGATGACCTGCGTAGCTGTAGTCGTGTGTTTGCGACACGGCTGTGGCCCGGGCTGGGACGCTGTGAGTCACCGTGGCAGACGGTATTGTGCACCGACACGCCGGTTGACAGATCCACAGTTAGTTATAGACACAGAGTTAAATCAGGGTTAAACATTACGAGCGATTGATCACGTCAATACTACAATGCATTAGTACTGAGCTCTCAGACGAGGATCAAGTTGGGGGCGGGGGAGGGGGGAGGGCAGGAGAGAGAAAGAGAAAGAGAAAGAGAACTACTGAATCAACTGTTCTTCAAATGTTGAGTCTTAAGATGAGATACCACAAACATAAAAATCAAGCACTATAAATAAATCCAATGCGGAAATGAATTTTAGTCACAGTGAAGAAAAATTCCCCAATAATTGCATTTGGTAGGAAATGGTCTGATTAACCACATGCCTAGATCTAAGTTTTAAAATAACTCAGCTGAATTTGGTTTAATGTATTTTCCTTGGGCATGGAGTAGGAAAATATATAAAAGAGATATAAAGGGAAGCTTTGATTGAAACAAAAGTAAAGGGCAAAAACTGAACCACATCAGAGTGAGATGAATATGGACAAACAGGGCATGTGTCAAAATCTACTGTTTTTCCATTAAGGCTGGCTTCCCTTTTTAACCTTTTAGCTAGTTTGTTGGCTTTGTCTACCAGCAGCAGTTCTCTCTCAAGGACGTGGAGTAGGCGAAACCAAAGGCCCTCCCTGTCATCCAATTACCTCTGTAAATTACTTTGCCTGTTGGATTTCCTTCATCATATGACAATTTCCTCTCTTTTGTCTTTGTCAACACTGGCATCACTCCATGTTCCAGTTTACAACTTCATTAAAAAGGACAGGAATATCTCACTGACAACACACACACACACACACACACACACACACACACACACACACACACACACACACACACACACACACACACACACACACACACACACACACACACATACATACACACACCACACACACACACACATACAAACACACACACAGTGATTAATGCTTCTTACTGTGAATCTGTGAATAGCATGATGCTTTGAATTAAACCCAACCATAGTGGTTGTACCCTTAATAGCAAGTGTTTCTTCACTTGGTCATGCCAGAGAATGGCCGCTCAACCTCACTGCCGTGCCACAAGGACTGATCTGAATTTGACCCTGTGCAGGAGCACTGCTAGCGATGCCTTTCAGAAACACACAAAAAGGGATTTTTTTAAATATTTTTTTCACACCATCATGTCATCCCATTAACCTTCTTGAGGCCTGTTCCTTTTGTGGTGACAGTTAACAGCATTAGGGCATAATACACACAACCTTTAGCGCTAGGTTTGTCTTTTTAAAATTGTATTACCACAAGAGACGTAGTAGACTGGATATCTGTCTGTCATATATGTGCAGAACCATGCGTGCATGAGTCGTATTCAGGTTCACAAGCTGGATCAGATCAGATCAGTCAGAAGACTGGAAGAATGTCCACAGAGGACAGTGCAGCTGGCTGTCTTAGGTTCAGCGTAGGAGAGAGGACAAGAGAGGAGCAAAAGAGAAAGAGGTTGAAAACTTCAGTCAATGATGAGATGGGGCTCCAAGATATCAAACCACAGGTGCTGGGCCTCAGACACCCATGACTCCTAATGATATGTAAGACTAATACTTACATATCATTAGGATGTAATACTACATATCATTAGGATGTAATACTAATACTAATAATAATAATGTCCTCACCCTGAAGTCATGAGTCATCTCCCAGCTATGCACACTATTGGCTGCCCACATGATGAACTGTGCTGCTTGTGGTTCCTTTGACCCTGTTCCTTCATACTAGATCAAAGGTGAAAGTCCACTAGCTTGGCTTTTATATTTCCCACATCTCCCCTGTGTAGCATCAAAGAGTCCTCTCTTTGCTCATTAACTGATGTGCACTAATTAAACTGTTCCCCCTGATCCGTGACTTAAGGAAAGATTAATGACCCAAGCTACACAACCCTCACATTTGGAAGCGTTACTCAGCAAGGACATCGGCAGACCCTCATTTCTTAGAGATCTTGTTGGACTTGTGGGTGTGTTTATTCACTACGGCAACAAGAAAGCCATGCTTCAAGAACATTCTCCGAGACTGAGAGGGGGCTTGTGTGCTCATTGTGACAGCAGACTATGACTATGTGGGAGCGCAGTATACTCCTGAGCTACTGTGATGTTAAACCCCAGGAATAACCTGGTTGACACGCTTAGATCAGTTTTAGATGATTACCGTCATCGAGATAAAGTCCATACACGTCTAGATTACATTTAACAATTATCCATTCATTGTGTCCATTAAAACACAGAGCAACGACATGGTACTCGCTCGCACCTTTGCGGTACAGCATTGTGATAGCAGGTAGCACACTCCTCCTTAAATTAAATGCAGGCAGAAATTAAAACAGAACTTGAGGTGTGATATAGAACATAGAA
>NC_137922.1:41227418-41244918 GCF_963457725.1 Sprattus sprattus | reverse complement strand
TCTCTTATTTAGCATTCAGCCACACGTTTGTGCGTCCCAGGATGACATAACAGTTTTGCATTCTTGAATGCAGAGGGGGTCTTGAAGGTTTCGCATTCCCTTTGGGCAAAACAATCAAATAATAGCTTTTTTTTTTGGTGGTCATACGATCACAGTGACGATAAAACAAAAACAATGAAAGAAAATAATAGGTGTGGGAAACCTCCTCATATCCTCTCACAGATCAGAGCTTCTCTTTGAAAAGTAATGCAATAAAACTGCAAATGTACTGCAATCAGTGTAAATATCTGGCTCAAGGTTACAGTACCCCCAGGACTTCCTTGCCAAGAACAAAAATATGGAACAAAGAGACTCCCCCCCCCCCCTATTTCCCTTCCTCCTGGCTGTTGTCACCTTTCTCCCGCTCATGGTCGTGGGCTCTCCTTCATTTTCTGTATTTGTCCTTGTCTTTTTCCCCCTCTTCCTCATCTCTCAGAAATCGGAGGACAGTGGGAGGAAGCGTATACACTGCTGGCTCAGTAACTTTTAATTCCAATGGATGTCTCCTCTGATAATGAGCTCGGCCACTGCGATCCTTTAATCATTAAAATGTTTTCTTTTCTTTTCTTTTCTCATAAAACCCCACTTTCACCTGACTCCCTCTATTCCTCATACATCCTCCTCTTTTTTTCCCCCAGAATTAATATTCCGAATTCACAATTCAGGAGATTAAGAGTTTTTTCCAGAAGGTTAGCACCCCTCTAAAATAGAGCACCCCGCTACTGATTAACACATCCTCAAAGATTAACACTTCTTACAAGATTAACAGTTTTCTTCAGATTAGCGCAGAGCAAAGAGATTAAAACTAAATTTCAGATTAAGAGTCTCCCGCTATAGCTCCTCTGTTGCATGACCTCACACCTGCCGGTGCAGGCGGTGCAGGTGTTTGCCAGGCTAATACATGAGCAGCCACAGGTTCTTCAGAGATGAGGAGAAAGTTTTGATTTCTTGAGTCTCTGGTTCACAGAAAACTATTTATATTGGGTTGCTAAAATGTGTAAGGAAGACTGCAGTGGCATCAAATAACAGCCCTGGGCATGTTTTGTTAGCCACAGGGAAAGCTCATATGCATATTTTCCTAATGTTAGACCTTCCTTTATCCAAAACAAACACATTCATATTTTATACTATAAATGCTATGAATTGAATCCACAAATGTGCTTTTTGAAAATGTGCCACAAAAGGTTGGTATTCCAAGCCAGTGGCTCTAAATTTGAGGAGAAAACAAAATGCCCAAAGTGAATTCAATGTCTGTGGGGACCATCTGATTAATTATGGACAATTTCCCTTTTAGCCCCTCTGCAGGCAAGACTGTTCAAATGTCACATGTATTTGTTCTTTAGCAGGTAGGAGTTATTTCGGTAAAATAAACCTGTGTGCATTCTACCTTGTCATTACAGTGTATCAGACAGTGTATCAGAATCCAAAGATTGGAGTAAAACAATAAGCCCAAGCATACAGTCTATGAGAATATACTGCAGAGAGCATGACATAGAAGGTATCCTTCAGACTGGCTGTCCATGTTGTTAATAAATCCCTCTATCTGAGGTAAACAACGGCGCCATGACCTTCACCAAATGAACTCCAGAGTACTGGTCAAATACAGTATACCTTGCTGAAATTGCCAGGAGGAGTCATGACGGCGACATTTAGCGCCAGAGAGTGCAGCTGACATCACCACTCAGAGAAAACATCAACACAGCCACGGGGATGGCCACAGGCAACAGCACGGCCTGCATGCTGTTTTGCACCTAGAGAAAGGCAGAGATTAACAATCTGGGCCAGGGAATGTGAAGTGTAGCACCCCAACCCCATCCCCCCAATGAGCAAGCGCTGAGTGTATATGTACGCTCTTCCCCAAGGACATAGGGCCTTTGAGTTATCATGTTATATAATGTGTAGAGAAGTCACTGAAAGGTTCTGACCCTGTGAAAGAACAGATCTACAGCCCTCATCATCATCACGAGACGAGCCCAGAAAACATATGCACGTTCGTCAAGGCAGGAAAGACTCATCCCTCTGCGATTTCTCACACTTCACTCATTTACTTGTGTTCTGTCCATCCCTCTTCATTTTATTCTTTCTTCCTCTCTCTCTCTCTCTCTCTGTCTCTCTCTCTCTCATCCTTCTTTCTTCACTTTTGTCTTCTCTGTCTCTCTTTCTTTGATGAGCAACACTTCTTAAATATTCTATCCATTGATGCTCGGGCCTCAATGTGACTGACTTTTTTTCTTCTTTTTTTTTTGATAACATCAAAAGTGCATGAGTCACAGTAAACCTGCTGTTTAAAAAAGAAAAGAAAAAACGTTGCAAGAAGTTGTCAGTATTTCTCGTTCAGTAATTTAACCCTAGTCATCCTCTGCAACCACAGCCATCCCTTCCTTAGCTTCCATGTCTTAACCTCCGACCACCCCCCCCACCCCCCCCCCACCCCCACCCCCACCACGCCAGCCCCTGCACCCTCTGCACCTTGTTCTATGGCTCCATACTGGCCTAACTCATCCTGACACTGAAAGCAAGTGTCTCCTCTTCATGGGGGTCTTTTCTGTCTTTTTGATTTGGGTGATGGTGCTCTCCTCTAATCGGCTCACCCACTGCAGTGGGGTCGCGGTGGGCATTCGCTGGCCTTTCCTGCCTCCCGGCTCCTCACCCTTCCCCTCTGCTCCCAGCCTCTGGAGCCCCGTTGCGCCCTGTCAAACTGATGTCAGGTTTTGGGGCCAATCCGTACACAATCTGGGATCGCTGTTACTGTCCCCGTTATAAATGTAGGTCCACTCGGCTTCACCTGGAGCTGATATTTGCCCAGACTGTCCAGACGGAAGAGGAAGTTGAAAATAAAGTGTGTTCCGTTGTTTGCTTTGACTGTGCTGTATTGAGGATCACATGATCGTATTTGGTGCTATGGAGGGAGCAGGAGAAAAGCTGTACAGTTCAGTCTCCAGTTCCATTTGCATTTGTATCATGGAGATAATCAGACGTTGTGTTCAGATTAGCATATCACTGCTGTGGTTGCGCAGATAGTATTAGCCATTTTTACAAAAGAAGGCTTGAAAATATGCCAGGTTTGCCTGATGATGGAAACCTCATCAAGGCATTTCGAAAATCAGGGTGAGAGAAATTAAATAGGCTGATTTTTAGATTAAAGTATTTTTTCATTATGAATTTCTGCTGTAATATTCACATAAGACAAGGATAAACGTCAAACTAAGCTTAAAGTAATTGATTCCCATTACACAATGCCAAACTTTGGCAGTCATTGTTAATTCTTGACATGACAAGAGGGACTTAAATTATCAAATAAATTTATTTTTCTTTCTATCTCAACAAAATATCCATGAATTTAAAAAAAAACTGTCCTTTGATCCATGTCTGTGACAAAGAACCATTAATGTGTGACAAAAAGATGACCAGACTGAATGAAAGCTGATGTGACGGATGATAATTGCCACTGATTGTCCCGTTTTTACCATTTTTATACATAACCAAAATGGTCATTAATCTGTCAGTGGAGAGGGATGAAGGGAAGGTGAGTTGTCATATCATGTTGTAATTAATGGCAGTGTGTGTCGGGGAGGGAGGGACATGGAGGGAGCGGTTCTTTGTCAGGAGCTGTGCACCACTGGCCTAATCCCACCTGACAGATGAAGCTGAGCGAAGTTAAACCGGCTTGCCAATGAAGTTGAGAGGAAGGGAGGGTAGAAAAGAGAGGAAGAGCGAGGAGGGGCGATTGATTGGATGACTGACTGATTGACTGCCTTCCAGAGAGAGACAGAGAAAAAGAAAGAAAGAAATAATGAACGAAAGAAAGAAAGATAGAGACAGAGACCAAGAGAAAGTAAGGACAAATAAGGCAAGAGGTTGATCACAATATTAGCGAAGGGCGAAGAGGACGTCCAGATTTCTCAGTGCGAGTTGCACATTAGAGAGTATACTTAGCTCCTTTGCTCTCATTCTTTGTGATATCATTATTCTTTATTAGGAAGTTGGCAGTGCTAATTTAAACTCTGCCCAGTGGGAAAGTGATAGTGAAGCTGATCCTATCGCAGAAACATTAGGATTGACAGAGAAAACACACCAGGAGCTATGAGCGTCTGGTCTAGTTTCGTATTGAATAAAAAAAATTCGTTCACAGTCCAATGTGTTAATGCTCATGTCAGGTTAATTTGATATGCAAAGTGATTATGAAATGGACTTATCGGGCTTGTCGGAGTTCTCCTATGAGGACAAGGGGAGAGTGTGTTTAATTAGATATCAGAGATCTGGACATGGGAGGGGGGATAATTTATTGCTACGAAGCATTAAGCGGTCTACAGCTTTCCTCCTCACAATGCGATAAGATGCTGCATTCCACAAAAGGATGATTATATCGCATGGGCCCAGAAGCAAAGATAGTTGTGTTTTACATAATGCCAGAGGATGTGGGATGGGTTAGGGAAGGCTTGTGTTGGAGTGTACTAGCAACTAATCTAGGAGAGTACTGAGGTTGGAAGTGGAATGTAACGTTTTTTCCCCTTTTTATAATGTAAAGTAAAGGCTACTACAATGCTCTAAATACAGCGTTTGGCTTTGTTTTAAGACACTAGTGTCCAATTAGATACCAATTCCCTTCCACCAATTAAAGGATATGTTTGGCATTATAAAAACATAAAAGGACTTCCTTGCACAGTTGGATTGTAGGTATGTCGACATGCTTTTCTGATGTAACCGAAGTGTCAGAATCAGCAAAATATTAAGCAACTCAGAGAGGATGGAGAGCCTCAGGCTGTGTATGTGTGTGTGTGTGTGTGTGTGTGTGTGTGTGTGTGTGTGTGTGTGTGTGTGTGTGAGTGTGTGTGTATGTGTGTGTGTGTGTCTGTGTGAGATAAAGAGATAGAGAAAGAGAGAAAGAGAGAGAGATAGAGATAGAGAGAGAGAGAGCAAAAGAGATCAAGCCAGCACGACAGAGAATATATGAGTTAAATAATTACAAAGACACAGGTTAAGCTTGAACCAGAGGGAGCACTGTAGTCTTTGAGGGGAAGTCACAGCGAGCCAGAGATGGGGTGGGGAATAATCAATCCATTGAGCTGACTTAAGTCCACAGGCCAGCAGCATTCAGCAGTGAAACTCCTGCTCACTAAAGAAATAGTATCAGTACTAGGCAGAACCCCTCGGTCCTCAGTGGCATGGCAGCAGTGCATCTTTTGCCTGCAGGCCACTATTACACAAATTTGAGTCTGTCATGAGGGACCCAGCGCTGGCATAGCCTGAAGCCTCATTTTTTTGGCATCCATTACACACTATAATATTCGGGCTTGACACTCACAGTGACGCCTCTGTCCCTCGTGGGCAGTTACAGTTTGGCAAGGGGACAACAACAACAGATTTTTCCAAGTAGGCTTATCAGTGGTTCACTGATAGCCATTGGCGCATAATTATGATGAAAAGGCTTATGATGAAAGAGCATCCTTACAAGCTAGTAAGGTCTTTGCTGTCGAGGGGGGCACCTGCCTTCCTGAATGACAGTCTTTGTTGTCGAGTGGCACCTGCTTGTTCTCATTACAAGTTCTGTTATCTGGAATCCCAACCACAGATGAGCGACCCACCAGGGAGTTTGCCCACAGGGGATGCTGGCTCTTGGCCTTGGGTGTTTACGCTAGGTCTCTGTGGTAGGTGTGTTCCGTGAGAATTCCTTGTCCCCATGGTGACAGGGGTGAAAGTATGACAGCATCACCGTGACCACAGGAGAACACGTGGCTTACTGACTTGCTGGGGGGAGAGGAGGGGGTCATTTTAGGCCCGTCAAGGGAGATCTAATGAGGCTGGAGTCTGTCCCTTGGAAATGGGGTTCCTGATGACAATTCTGATTACTGATTAAAAACAAGAATAATTACATTACCTGAGGTGTTCAATCATGGCATAACTGAAGCAATTAACAGTAAAAAAAAAGGGGGGTGATACCAGGGTACAAAGGGTTTTAGCAAGAGAGAGGCTATCTGAGGGGGAAGGGGTTCAGATCTCAGTGAGACAGACAGAGTACACATCCAAGAGTGAGTTATAGATACAAAATAAGGAGTTAATGTCTTACAACAACAGAATAGCAATACTTCCAGTTCCATCAGTCCCCTATATGAGCATTTATATGCTCACACAATAACCACCATGCAACAGCCAATCAGAGCAGGAAACATCAATGTATGTTACAGATATAACTGATACAGAATAACCTTAGAATAGCTATTTTGCAGTTCCATCACATGACAATGGATGCAAAAGTACTATCTCAGTAGCCATAGAGTGCAAGGGTTAGACCTGATATGGATCACAATAGATCTTCATATGTTAAGAACCTCACACCTCTTATCAGCTGATACTTGATGGTGAAGATAACCGCGAGGCTAAGAGAGAGAAGGTTACAACATGATGGCGATATGCATGGAAAAAAGAATAACTTTCACAATCTTCTCTGTGGAATAATTTCTGTCGTGTTGCATTAAGCTAGGGCCACACCAAACCGACGTCAAAGAACTAGCAGCAATGTCATCTGTGTCTGGCCCAAAAAGGTGCACTTCAACACGCAAAGGCAACAGCCAATGACTACCTAGCACGTATGTTCTGCGCCTGCAAGAGAGAAGATAAGTCTCCATAACCATCCATAAACAAAGCAACGTTTGCTTACCATTTTCACACCACTTGCACTCTCGACAGACGGATTCGTAATATAGCTACTTCTAATCGAGAATATGCTTGAGAAGAAGTTACAAATGGCACTGGCATTGTCAGCCCTTGGTGTTTTGGTTGTGGAAAAGTAAAAATAAGGAGGAACCGCACTAAACGGGTGCAATCACGGATAGGCCTACTACAGCGACAGGAGCCCGTGTCAAGAGCTAGAGATAAATGAAATGAGAACAATCTCTCTCACCCTGATTACTAGCCTTTCAGTCGATTCAACATGCTTAATCATTTGAAAAGTTACTGACAGGGCTCCTACTAATGTCAATGGTGCGGGACGGACACATCACAAAGACGCTGCAGACGCTTATCGATGGCCTCACATTGCCTGGCGGCTGACCATCAGCTTGATGTGTCAGGGGCTTCAGTAACTTCTCCTCAAATTAAATGGAGGCGTCTGGATATATTCTGGATATTGTACCCTGGGCCTTAGGCCCTCTGTAGGGATATTTTCCATGTAGTCAGTATTAACATTATGATTTGCTTTGTCGCAGATGCTTGCCCCGTGGGTTACCATTGTAAAGCTGTTTTGTGGTTGCTGGTTATAGCCTTCTCATTCAATACTGGACCGAGTTTTTGTCCCTTGTAAAAATATTGGACCTCAAAAGATGGAAAAATTGGGCCCAGGATAAAACTTCCGAAGTTTCCCTTCAACTCAGTTGGTAGAACCTTTGGACAGTTTTCACTCAGTTAAGCAAATGTGGTTGATGTAGCAACATTTAGCAGGGACGCGAGAGGATTCTTGAACAGAGTTCACATGTACACACATGGGGGTTTCAAACATTCATGGAAGCTGTTATGCCTCAGGGGAGTTTCCTTTTTTTTTTAGCTTGTCCCCTTAACAGTACAGTGGTAGGTATCTCCTGCGGGACAGATGGTCCAGCTCCCCACTCCACCATCGGATTGTGTAATTATGTACCGATGTCCTCATTTTGTCTCTGTCTCTCTCTCTTTCTTTCTCTCTCTCTGGACAAAGCTATCATGGGTGCAGGTCACAAATAGGGAGTGATCCTGACATCACACTGGATCTTGTCAACCTGTATAGCTAGCCGTGTGTGCAGTAGAGTGTGTGTGAGTGTGTTGGCAGTGGGGGGGGGGGGGATGGGTTAAATCCCATTTCACACGGCAGTACAGTAACATATCCCGCAGGGAACACACACAAACTCACACACACACATACATAGATAAAAAGTGGACCCCCATTAGAGGTTATATTCCTGACCACAGAAATATTAAACCTGTAGGTTATAGTGAATATTTCATGTCCCTGAATCATCCATTATAATATTGTTATGAGAATATGTAGTTTTGAGGCAAGTCAAAGGGGGAATACTAAATACAATTTGAACTTCAACCTCCTGTCTGCTTTAGATTATTAGCATAGTAGCAATTGACCAGATCCACACAGGAATGTGCTATTCCTCACTTAACTCGACTAATTGTACTGTATTGACATGTTGAGGCAGTTATTTTCACACCCGGCTAAGACTGTTCTTTTTTTCTGACTGGATGTATGGTCTCTGTGGATTTAGAGTGGTATTGACCTGTACCACAGTGAAAACAAGCATAAGAGCTCAGAAACAGAAACTGTATTTAAAGAGTCGCTCTGTTCTTTCTCCTGCTGCTGTCCTAATCACACTTTATTAATTAATTGGTATAAGCCCCATTCCCTAAGCTTAACAATCAGCTCTGTGTATTTAAACACAACAAAAGTAGATGTATTTGGGATTCGGGGATAAACTCCAACCAAAGACTAACGCATAAAATGCTAAATTCCATACATTTTCTAAAGGGCTTGCCAATAAATCTTTGAGAGTTTTTACCATATTGTAGACACAGACATAACTGACCTCAAATCCCTTGCAAAAACAACATTTAAATAATGACGGACCAGTTTTCCTTTTCCATGTACGGTGATGCACATCCCCAAACCATGCACTCAACCCTGACTGTGGCACTTCTCCTATCCTATTTGAACTGTGTTTAGAGCAGAGGTGTGTTCTTTTTGTTTTTGCCAGGACCCTGCAGGAGCTGCTGAAGCAGCCGGGAGTAGAAGTGAACACAGTGGACAGCAACGTGAATAACCACCCCTCCCACGGGGCTAACGGCTCCGCCAGGATGCTGCGCAGTCGGAGCGGTGAGTGATAGATACCTTCATGAATTGTAAACACACAGGAATAAACACAGGCAAACAATGGTACACACACACACACACACACACACACACACACACACACACACACACACACACACTGACACACATAGTTGAACACTGACATTGACAGACTCTCCGTCTCCCTCTCTCTAGCTATGTGTCTCGCTACTTCTCTCTCTCTCTCTCTCTCTCTCTCAGACACACACACACACACACACACACACACACACACACACACACACACACACACACACACACACACACACACACACACACACACACACACACACACACTGACACAAATAGTTGTACACTGGCATTGACAGACTCTCCGTCTCCCTCTCTCTAGCTATGCGTCTCGCTACTTCTCTCTCTCTCTCTCTCTCTCTCTCTCTCAGACACACACACACACACACACACACACACACACACACACACACACACACACACACACACTGACACAAATAGTTGTACACTGGCATTGACAGACTCTCCGTCTCCCTCTCTCTAGCTATGTGTCTCTCTACTTCTCTCTCTCTCTCTCTCTCTCTCTCAATTTCAATTTTTCAATTTCAAATGGCTTTATTGGCATGAATGTGCGATACATTGTTGCCAAAGCACTCAATACAACAATATTAACAGCAGATAACAGCAACATTAGTGATAATACTGATAACAACACACACACACACACACACACACACACACACACACACACACACACACACACACACACACACACAGAGATCAGCATTAAGGGAAAGAAAAAAAAGAAAAATAATAATAATGATAAAAGATAAAAGTAAATGAATAAATAAAACAAAACAAGGAAGTAAATACATAACCAGAAAATTATGTCTCGTGGCTGTCGTGACAAGCTTTTACGTATTTCGCAGATACATATATTAAATCTGGGTGTTCACCCAATATATATTTATTTTTTTTATTTTTGTCAAGTTGATTAAAATTTGGGATTATATTTTCAAATT
This sequence comes from Sprattus sprattus, assembly GCF_963457725.1. Lineage (NCBI taxonomy): Eukaryota > Metazoa > Chordata > Actinopteri > Clupeiformes > Clupeidae > Sprattus > Sprattus sprattus. The sequence continues at coordinate 41,235,024 of NC_137922.1, read as the reverse complement.
TTGGGAAGAAGACTGATTTAATTGGTTCAAATTTTTTACAATTTATAAGGAAATGTTCTTCGTTTTCAACTTCTTGTGTGCAGTATTCGCACAACCTCTCCTCCTTAGGTCGCCATGTTTGTTTGTGGCGACCTTTTTCAATGGCCAATGTGTGATCACTGAGTCTGTACCTAGTGAGTGTTTTTCGGATCTGGGGGTTCTTTATGACATTAAGATAGTTAGCCACTTCATAGTTTCGCTCTAATGATTGGTATGTTTCTAATTTATGTTGTGTTTTAATCATATTTTTCCAATAATTTATGTATTTTTCTTTTTGTTGTGTCATGATTTCCTTAGGGTGTATTTTGTTGGGGTTAGAATTAAGGTTGAATACTAATTGGCTGAGGGCACTTTTTTCCAGATTCTGTTCTTGACACCAGAGGGCTTGATGATTGTATGATTTCGGGTCACTAGATTTTAAATGTTTATAAAATTTGACTGATCTTTTTTGGATTTTTAATAATAAGGGGAATTTACCTAATTCAGCTCTGGCTCCATTATTTGGTGTTGATCGGTGCGACTTCAGAATCATTTTGCACATTTGTGTGTTTAGTGTTTCGATTATATTGTTTTCCCATTTTTGAAAATCTTGATTTTTTAATGGTCCCCATATTTCACTACCATATAGAGCGATAGGTTCGATTATATTATTTATAATTTTTAGCCAAATTGGGATAGGTATGTCGTATGGTATTGTTTTTTTAATTGTATAAAATATTTTCATTGCTTTATCTTTTAATTCATTTATAGCTAAATTGAAGTTTCCTGTTGAACTAAATTTTAGACCTAAATAATTATATGAATTTGTATGTTGAATTGTTGCATTATTAATTTTAAAGTTTGATTTTGTTATTCCACCCCTTGATCTGTTTTGAAATGTCAAAATTTTAGTTTTTTGTAGATTAATTTGTAGTGCCCATGTTTGGCAAAATGCCTCCAATATTTCCAGTTGATTTTGTAATCCTTCTTGGGTTTTAGACATGATTATGAGATCATCAGCAAACATCAAGCACTTCACCTCAGAGTCTTTCAGGAGAAAACCTGGCGCTGATGAGTTGTTGAGTGATTTGGCTAGTTCATTAATATATAAGTTGAAAAGGGTTGGGCTTATTGGACATCCCTGTCTTACTCCCCTTTGCTGTTGAAAAAAACTTGTTCTTGAATTGTTTATTTTTACTGCACATTTATTATTTGTGTACATAGATTTTATTACATCAAATGTTTTCCCGCCGATTCCATGATTAAGAAGCTGTAGAAATAGACCCTCATGCCATATCGAATCAAAAGCTTTTTCAAAATCAACAAAGCACGTATATATTTTAGATTTATTTCCGTGTGCATATTGTTGGATGATTGTTTGGAGAGTGTATAAGTGATCTGATGTTCTTTGATTAGGTATGAATCCAATTTGGCTTTTTCTAGTTTGTTATGTTGTTTTATAAAGTTTTGAATTCTTTTATTAATAATTGAACAAAATAATTTTCCAAGATTGCTATTTACACATATGCCTCTATAATTATTAGGGTCAAATTTATTTCCATTTTTGTGTATTGGGGTAATTAGGCCTTGGTTCCATGTATCAGGGAAGTAACCTACTGTCAGAATTGTATTAAATAATTTGAGTATAACTGTTTTAAATTTTTCATCAATATGTGTAATCATTTCATTTAAGAGGCCATCGATACCACATGATTTATTTGATTTAAGTTTGTGCATTTTTTCTTTCAGTTCTTGTTCAGTTATATAAAAATCAAGGGGATTTTGGTAATTTTTGATTGTGTCTTCAAGTATCTTTAGCTTACAACTTATTTCTGATCTGGTTGGAGTTACATTAACATTTTTATATAGATCTTCAAAGTGTGATTTCCATATTTTCTCGTCCTGTAGGGCCAACTTGTCCTTGCTTTTATAAAGGGTATTCCAATTTTGCCAGAAGTTATCAGTATTTATTGATTCTTCCATATTTTTGAAAATGTTATTTGTGTGCTGATCTTTCTTAATTTTCTCTCTCTCTCTCTGTCTCTCTGACACACACACACACACACCCACACACACATAGGTGCACAGAAACATAAGTAGCCTCCCACTTATTGCAATTAATATAGATGACATTGTGACATTTACATACAGTATCTACTCAACATATCTACACATACAGTATGAATGGCCAGCAGAGAGCTGGTGGAGGCTGATAACAATTGGAGCTGAACAAATGCATTTTGGGAGAGGGTTTTTACAGACTGCCTGTATGGCGTGGGAAAGAGCTGCTCTGTTAGGTGTTGTGAAAGCGAGAGCGAGAGAGTGTGACAAACTTTTGCTCTGGGGCTTGGATTTCCTGCCGCTGCCCTTGTGCGCCCAGAAAACATTGAAACATTTGGCCACACGTGAGGGGTTGTGTAGTTCACTTTGGACCATTTAGAGGCCACAATGCACACTGAGTGTGGATGAGAGCAGGGAAGTGAACGTGGGTTTGATTAGCAGCCATTGAGTTTGCTAAGTGCCTGATTGGATTCCTTTAAATACTTTGTTTGGTCAATGAGAGATGTTTCAGGAGAGAGGAGCCTGCAGGGTTATGGGTTCATCAGGGTAGACCTCTCTCATGCACTCTAAATCTCAATGTATGGTTGTCCGTTTTGAGAAATACGCAAGCGCAAGAGCCCCTTGCTTGCTTTCGTATTGCTTCTCGTGCTTGTGGTGTCTCCCAATTTTTGTAACTCCAACAAGGCTAGGCAAGCCTTTGACTTCCACGCTTCTCTAAGGTAGTCTTTACAAAAAAACGCCTATTACTCTGGCGATGAAATGCTTTGTAACACGCACAACCCTTGGAGAACCATAAATGAAAACGAGTCCACCAATACAACTGTGTGGCCAGCCGCAGTCGCAGAACCATATTGCGGCCTTAAGCTGGGTCTTTTATGCAGGGAATTAAAAATAAGTTGCTTCAGGTAAAATAAGGAGACTGTGGGCCTCTCTAACTATGTCCTATAATCCTTTAGAAATTCCCTCCGTACCAATCACACTATTGCTCTTTTTTTCTTTATTCCACCCATTTTTGGTGCTGCTTCTGCTCCTAGCGCTTTTGAGATGTCGACAACTCTGACACATTCGTTCTGATCCCCTGCAGTGCTCTTGTAAAAATGGTTTCAATTCCCCGTTGTTCTTTTGTTACTGTTGTTTTTCATCCCTCTCTTTACCCATTGAAATGAATGGTAGAATGTTTGCATATTGTGACGTCACTCACTCAGACAGTTTTTTTATTAAATAAGAAACCACCAAACAGAAGTACTTTGCTAGATAACACCATTGCGGATTGAAAGCATAGTAAGCCATGCAAGCCAACAGCTATTAGTTAACTTAGCTGGTAAGTAACAACCTACGATAAAGCCCCCATGTTAGTTTGTGTCCACACTATAAGCACACTATTTACTCTTAGGGCCCTATTTTAACGATCAGAAACGCAAGTAGGACAGCGCCAAACGCAAGTAGCTGTGTGGGCGGCTCTATGGCGCATTTGCTATTATAACGGCGGAAAAAACACACTTGCCTCCGGCGCAAATGTCAAATGGGTTGGTCCAAAGGAGGTTACTCAGCCATAGGTGTGGTTTGGGCGTAATATGCAATAAACCAATCAGAGCGTCATCTCACATTCCCTTTAAGAGCGAGGAGCGCATATTCCATAGCGGCTTGTTATTATAAAGCGGAATTACCTGGAGGAAGACCGGAAAGGTTCACATATCACTTTTCTATGCAATATTCGTTAATTTTGCCAACTCTGGTTTTGAATATAGGGTACCGTTCGTGCGAAGGAAATCACCGGCAGATTGTCGCAGGACATTTCAAGCACTGATAAAGCATGCATGCGTTGGCTATCATAAAAGTATTTTATCATCGCGATGCAAATGCCATGTGTGTATAATAATAATCTGAATTAAAGTTCATGCTTGTGAAATAAATGCATTTATATGTGTATGAGTGTTCAATTCATTGGGATGTGCATGTGGGCCTTAGTGGTTCACGTTGCTGTGCTCACAATTTCGGAACAGTGGGCTGTCGGAATAATGGGCTTTCGGAACATTGACATGGAACCATTTGATTCAGTTCTACACTACTGTTCCACCCTGTTCTATACAGTCCTATACTCAGCGGTGGACAGTAACGAAGTAAATGTAATTCGTTCCTGTACTTAAGTAACATATCTATGTATCTGTACTTTACTCAAGTATTTCTATTTGGTGAGCCTTTATACTTTCACTCCACTACATTTCAAAGTGAAACTTCGTACTTTTTACTCCATTACATTAAGTAAAACCTCTCGTTCCTTTTAACCAAAGCGGTATCAATTAATGAAAGGTCAAAGTGAGTTCACAATCGCAATTTTTCTTCACGTTTGGTAGCACGTTTGGTAGCACGCGCCCTTAAAATAGCGTCTGAATACGCGCCACAGACTCTACACAATGCGCCTCTGACATTAGACTAGGTTTTTTCTGGTCTACGGCGCACGGTCGTTTTGAAACTGCAAAATACCAAGTTCATTTCGACGTGCGCCACTGGAGGGAAAATCCCGCTGTGCGCCGGGTGCAAAATAGGAATGATACATGCGTCGGTGACAATGTCAATTGCGCTGGGTGCAAGATAGGGCCCTTAATGTTTAACAGTTGCAGTTTCCCTGTAGCCTAATCACTCATCTCTCTTCAATGTGCACGTGCATACTTTTTTTAACGAAATAGAAGAATACACCAACAGATTGCTCTAACACCAACATAAAATGCATTGATGAATAAAAAGCAGCTGTGTTTTGGAGACACAGAGACAGCGCAATTATGTGATAGGTGTGCACCCCAATCACTGCATAGGACATGCTGACTGATGCAGAGTGACTATGGTCATGTAATGAATATTATATGTGTGTTCTGGTATAGTTTCTTCAACACAATTTTGTCCCAATTTCCTGTGCACTGCTTTCATTCCCATGTCTCAGAACATGCATCTATAGTTATTAGTTAACCATTGTGTGTACCTTTAATAAACGTAACCTAACACTAACACATGTTCTTAGATGATTAGACGCTAACCCCAACCCCATCCCTAACTTGGACACAATGCTAATTAGGTTTCCTCCGTAGGGAGGTAACCTATTGTTATTGTAGGCAAAAATTCTTGTACCATGGGAGTCAATGGCAGCCCATAGAACCATATGGTAACTTTTTGTGAAATTTGGCACACTCATTGAGGACAGTCCTTTCTTCATTGACACCAAGTTTCATGGCTCTCATTAGACCACTCTAGCGCCACCAACAGGCCAAAGTTGGACTTGTTTTAACACACGCAGCTTTTGAACCGTATGACCGATTTTCAAAAATGAGGTACCATTAGATTCCCTGGATCAAGACGAATAAACCGTCCCCGCTTCGCGTCAACTTCCGGTGTATAGATTTTCCGCTATTTCCGCTAAAAACCTTTGAAAGCCTACTCCTCCTACAATTTTTGGCAAATCTTCTTCAAAATCACCAGAGATGATCTTCAGACCTAGCCTCACAAAAGTTTTGATCCTCACAACCGTTTGTCCGGTACAGCCACTCAAATTCAGCAGAAAAGCCGCCAAACAGGAAGTGAAGTCATATGTCAGCAAATATTTGAGAAATCAACACCAAACTTGATATGTCACTGGAAGACACTACAACATGTTCCCATGTGAAAAGGCAACTTCATATCTTGAAAAATGATTGATATAAAGCAAATTGGATGCATTGTTAACGCTAAAATAATGCTTTACACATCAACAGGTCAAAAAGTGATACTCTGTTTCAATCACAAGTTCATGTGAAGACACTTGAGAATGTTTAGTACACAAATCTGAAAAAAGTAGATTTTTGGTGAATATTTGAAACATGCATGCTTGGCTAATTTCTAGGGTGATTTTCAATAGAAGGTCTCTCTCTCTGCTACTTTGCTCCTCCGCGCGTGTCTCACACACTCAGTCTCCCCATAACACACGCGCAGGCTTTGTTTTACGCAAACACATTCTCACAGACACACAGCTTGGTGTCACACACATACATTCTCACAGACACACAGGGTAACCGCACACACACAACCTCCACTCAGTCTAAACTTCAAGGCAAAAGCATTGTAAATGTTGGATTTGAAATGTAATATCCCATTGGCAAGTCTGCAGCATAGATTTTTCTATACAGAGACAAATTGTCACAAAATTACATTTTTCCCTGGTTCGCAATGTTTGGAGGAGGAAACCGCCATCGCTGCTTACAGCTATATTTAATTACTTATTATGTACACAGTACCTTAACATACTTATAAGCACTTTGAGCTGCATTGTTTTGCATGAAAGGTGCTATATAAATAATGTTTATTATTATAAAATGCGACCAAAGATCACAAACTGTCACTGGTTTTCATGCATTTCACACAAGTAAAGGTGAGATCAGTGTGCCATGGATGTGGGCAGATGTGCTCGTCTGATTGTGGGTGGGGGAGAGAGAGATGAGAGAGGAATCTAGGGGAGAAGGAGGAGGAAGGAACGAAACATTCGTAAGGAATGAGAGCACGGCGAACAAACCTTAATTACCATGCTGATTGGTCCCGGTTGCTCCCTCACGGGGGGCCCGTGCTCATTCTACCCAAGCAGTCACACACCGCATGACACACCTTTGTGCATGTGTGTACATGTCTTTGGGAGCTGGGTGTTTCTCCATAAGTTATAAGTAAGATTGTGTTTGTATGTTCATGTGTGTGTGTATGTGTGAGCCTGTGCGCAGTATCTGTGTGTGAAAGCAGAGAAATCCTTTGATCTGAATGCCCCACTCTCATCAAAATAACGTGTTCCTTTTTGATACCCCCTGGCCTATTGCTCCTCAGTGCAGTTTTCACAGGGATCTGTGAAAAACAGTGATGTGTGTCAGTGAGTTAATGTGTGTGTGTGTGTGTGTGTGTGTGTGTGTGTGTGTGTGTGTGTGTGTGTGTGTGTGTGTGTGTGTGTGTGTGTGTCTCATTATACAAGCCTTCCTGCCAGGCCCCAAACTTACTTTTTTTCACCTGTGGTGCCATCTAGGCCCACGAACACTTCTTACACAATCTTACACTTAAGCATCTAAGTTTGGAAAATGCTAACACCGCCTTTCTTTCGAATGTAACTTTAACACAGCCTTAAAGGAGGATTGAACCATGAAGTAAGTCTTCACAAGGGAGGCCAAGTCCGCTTTTTCATCAGAGTAAGCTGCAAAAACAGATGTAGACGCAGCACGTGATTAAATGTTCAGTGAAAGAAAGGGTCTGCCATACTTTCTTGTGGCACTGAGGTCACCACGGTTACACCACTCAGTGCTTTCGGAGCGGCCTGGCGCAAAACTTTCTGGAACGGCAGCCAACAGAGGGATTTGAGCTGATAAGCGCAGACTGCAGTGGGCTTACAAATCCTACATTCTTTTTTCTCTCTTATGAGGGATTAAAGTTAGACTCTGTGGTTACTTTAGGGTTTGAAGCATGTGAGACTGTACATATCTTCATATTCTTTTTTAACAGTCATGGAGTTAAGAGGAGAGATTGATTC